>NC_142830.1:14979865-15321115 GCF_057945365.1 Rhopilema esculentum
TCACCTGAATGACCACAAGTTCAAAATGAAATCTCTAGAAATTATTGTTCAAAACATTCTTATTGGTAAATATTTTCACTGGCTACATGTGGAAAGCCACAAATTCTTAATAAAAATCCAAACAAATATCTAAATTTATAATTAATATTCAAAAACCATATTAAAATTTAAAATTTTTCTAAAACGTTTTTAATTTTGAAAGGTTATTTTTTTCTCAAAAAGCTTTCTGTTTACTTTTTTTTCAAAAGAGTTATTCTTACTAATTTGGAAATGATTATTTCTTCTGTAAAAAATGAATTTTTTTAACTCCATTTGAGAATGATTTTTCAAGTATCCATTTCAAAATTGAAATTTCGCTCATTCCATATCAAGCTTCAAAACTTCGTAGCAACAAAGCAAGTTTGCAATTGGGACATCTGTGACGATTGGGACACCCGTGACACCTGGGACATCTGTGACAATTGGGACATCCGATTAACTTTGTGTGACAATTCCATTTCTATTCCTTGTTGTTATTTGAAAACATATTTTTTGCAAGAAAGGTTATTCTCTGAATGTTCGAGATAAGAATAAACAGAAAAGAGACCAAGATTGGCTCATTGAGGAACACCAAATTAAATAACCTCTGAGATTGCTCCCGGAACACAGCATAGCTTATAGTGCTTTAAGAAGGGATAGAATTTACTTGGCTAGAATGCTATTGACTATTTGGGTTGTCTCAATTGAATTTGATATAGCAATGGAACCGACAAAGATAATACGGTAGAATATATCATTGGCCATAATTGTTCACAACATGCGAAAACTGCAAAATGACTAATATTGCACACACAAATATGTATTATTCTTGGGTTGAGAAGGCACGACCAAATTGCAACAATAAAGGGCAAAGTTATTCTCATCTACTTAAAGCTGCTTATTAAGTCTCCTCAGAAATGAACTATCGTTGTCTTGGGATGTGTAGCAATGTATTAAGTTGGCAATTCTTCAGCAAGGAATGCTCCCTCATTTTCACTTAAGTGGATTTTTGCATTGTCAGAGAAAATATATATGCCCGATGATCTTTATTGAGAAACATTTTTTGACAAAAGCTTAATGTAAGTTTTCAATGTGACAAGCGATGTCAATTTAGGCTTTTAAAACAGCGACATTTGATGGGAAGACTCTAGAAAAGTATGGAAAAGAAAATTTTAGATTACAAGTACAGATAAAATGCAGTTGACCACACATTTAGATAAAACTAATCAAAAGAGATCAAATCTACTCAGGAGGTCCACAATGCAACAAAAAATAAAGATCAGGGGCATTCACAACTGAGAATTACAAACAAATTATAAGAAATGAAGATTTCTCGTCATTGCTAAGTGACGATAAGTGATAGAATTTAAACTTAACTTGGAATTGTTAATTAATAAACTGATCCATTTATGAGAGTTAAAAATTTGAATAAAGAAATTAATAAGACCAAGCCCTAAGTAACCACCCACGCGAGACAACAAAAACATAAAACAGGTTTTAACATTGCTAATTAGGGTAGCAAATTGTCCAGAAGCCACAGTAAATTGTTTGCTTGACTCAACTGACGCACATGGATCAATAAAACTGCACCACCCAGACAGAAAGCGATTTCACTTGTTAGCCAATACCAAAACAAATAGAAGAAAAATTCCGATATAATAGAATTCACATAAGGATTCAAATTAGTCAGAAAACATTGACACGGACTTGTATTTTGACTGCATTTTTAATTAGTATTTTTAATTGACTCCTTATTGCAAAGGGTTACTCCTTATTGCAAAGGGTTACTCCTTATTGCAAAGAGTTACTCCTTAAGACAAAGGGTTATCCTTGCCAGCCAAATTATATTTCTTTGAAACTTCATTCTTATTAATTTTATTTAATAACACAACTGTAAGCCTCACAATAATTTGGCAACTTACAATTGACTGGTCTGGTACAGTGGACAAAGCATGCATACAAATGTTAGGGCTAAAATTTTGCTTTCCTTTTATTCTTCTTTTCTTTTTGGTTAAGCAAGAACAAGGTTAAGATGAAAACTCAGCGGAATCCTGTGATTTGTTTCTATGACAGAAGATGCAGTACGATGTTTGAACTGCCATGTTTATGATTTTGGAAATGATGTAGTTTGGTGTAAGGTTTGTTGCAAGACCGAGATCGTTGAGCTTTGAAGTGAGTTAATTGCATGGTGTACCAAACATGCAACGACCGGTGATAAAGAGAGTAACAAATCTAATGTCAGGGTACTGGAATCAGAGACGAGCAATGAATGGATAATACTTTGAGTCTTTCCTGGCAGTATCGGAATTTAAAATGTGTTTCAAAGCCCACTATGTATCAACATTTGTATAAGATGTATAACTATGTATAAACATTTGTTCTTGGTTGTAAGAAGCAAGTTAGGGCGATATTAATATCCAGTTATGACACAAGGGAAGATGAACCAGGTAAATCAACGCATAATGAAGGACAGTCAATGGATTGGAGGGTATTGGCTATAATTAACACAGAGTTGTGTCTCCAAGTGTAGCGACCCTCTTGCGGGTACACTTGACATCTTGCAACGACATGAAGTAGTGATTCAAGTGGCATGCAAAAAGAACAGCCAGGAGCGGGGCTACGTTCCCAAAGCCACGTGTTTTTTGTTGTTGGAAGCGTGTTATTTAGATAGAGATCTGTGAAATTAACATATTTTTTGCATCTTCTTGTGGACAGAAGACCAAGTAAAGCTTAGCTTTTTCATTGACTCGCTAAGCATTGATGAGGGGATGGCTCTTTGAGAGAGAAGGGATTTTGTCCATCGTTCTTGATGTTCTTCAAGGAATGCCTTTAGAGCTTGTTTGATGTTTTGAGTTCCTTTTGATTTGATTTGATGTTTTGATTTGAATTCCTTTCAAATCAATCATCTTCTAGTACTAAATCACTTAGATTTAAAGATTATAAAAAGTTGTTTTTCTAAAAACTAATGCAATCGCCCCCAAACTATGAATATTTTCTGGCATCGTTTTTATAGAATAAGTTGTCTGACGTGCCGTTAAAAGTTGATTGTTTTTTATTAGAAGCATATGGCTTTCCACATTGGGAAGCCTGTGAAACCTTTTTCTAAAAACTCAAGACAAATGCAACAATAAGTCTACGATGTCAGAAGCATTCTATTGAAAACTGACTACAAAGACTCGTCTTGATGGTCTAAAAATAAGCACACAAAAAGACTCTAAATGATCTGATGTGGCATCCTCAATCCTAGGCAAACAAAATCTTAGGAATGACTCAAAAACGGCTTAAGAAGAGCGAATAGATTTCCTATTAGATCAAAAAAGGGAAGCACCGGCATAAATCCGAGATTGGAAAGGTTATGGCGTCAAGAAGACTGGCACTAACAGAGAGTTACACTAGCAGATATTCCCTCAGACATAAAGCTTTGAAAAACATGACATAGCGCCCGTCATTCTCAATACCATTGGAATAAGGCATCAGGGATATACATCAGAGAAATGAAAATTGGCATTCACCAAATGCCAAAGTAGGACTCAAAATGTCTTGAAGGAAACCGTTTTGTTATGTTCACTAGAAATAGTGGAAGGACAGGTTTTCAAATGATTCTAAGAGATAAGATAAGCCTTTATGACACGAGAATATCCTTTATCGATTCGGGCGTTGAGATTATGATATCACTCTGGGACGAGAATTAGAGATGGATTTAGCTTATATCTTTCCTTCCGCGTATCCGTTGAAACCATTAAAAGTCTATCATAGCACAAAAATCGCTGTAAATAACATATTACATATAGGTTTAGCAGACCAAGTGAGATAAAGAAAGAATGAACTATTAATGCCTTAAATATGATTACTTCTACAGCAGTTTTGCTTCCTATCTTCAGACTTTTATCGTTATCTTGCCCTGTAAAACTGAAACCCCAATCTCACTGACGTCAATAACACTCGATGGGATAACATTACGCGATAAAAAAGCCCAATCTTTCAAGGAACAAAAGCAAAAGTCAGCCAGCAGCTACAATTGTCATCTTAAGTTTCTAATTTTGGACATCTCCAGATCTTTTATGTTACTCTGAGTAAATAGGATATTTGTCGTGTACTCATCTTTTGTGGTCAATAAGTAGAGGTAAGGACCAATAGAAAACTTTACTGTATTTCATTTAATAAACGCTCAAGCATTTGCCCTGTTTTGAAGCCTTCGATGCGGCGGTGTTTAATCCTATAGCTGTAAAAATCTTCTCTTAGATCAGAGATAGGCAACCTATGGCCCGCGGGCAAGAATCCGACCCGGAAAGGGAATTTTCATGGCCCACAAGATGATAAATTCGCATTATATTTTTTTGGCAAGGATGATTCTCCTAGAGGTCGCAAATATTAAATGAAACATATTGATCCAAAATGAGGTTATTTTCATGAAAGAATTTTTCACTATCTGCTGTCAAGAACTCATTCTGCTAAAAGACAGGACAGCAGAATGTATGTAATTGTAGTGAAATTGAATTTAAATGAAAATTTTTCATTATTTTTATTATCACTTTATTACAACTATCGTATTCGTTTTTCTTATTACCTTTGGCTCACTCTCTAAAAAAGGAGTTTAGATGTTACATAAACATTCAATAGACAGACACGTTAGTTTTGCATTACAAAAAAATGAGTAAATTGTTCAAATGAAAACAATATTCCTAACAGACTTAGTTAGATTTGCAACAGGAAAGATTCAAAAACTAATCTATTAATTTTAGAATTTACGTATCACCCATCCAAAATCAACCTGCATTTTGGTAACATTGTTTTAGAGTGGAATATTTTTCATGATCTCTGCTTGTAAACACGTGAGCCCAAATTGCTTAAAAAGTCTAATGAAAGGCCACAAATATCATACCTGTACGAAGATATCAATCTGTGATCTTGGGTATATACTCGTCATGATTGCAGCTTCAAAAACTTTTTCCAGTGCAATTGTCAATTCAGTTGATCTTCTATCGCCAGTGGGTCTACTTCGCCTGTAGTTTGTACTAAACGTGGCCATACTGTATTCGCAATTAACTACTGCTTTGTCGTGAACTGATTTTGCGCGATTGACACACTCATGTGGCCCATAGACACTACACATGGCCTTTGTGTTACCATGCTCTATGCTTGCGGATCCATCAGCCTCGCTAAAAATACCAACCTTACAAACTATTTGCTTTAACTCTAATGGTTTTCTTCCATCAAGACGAAGGCCTTCTGCTGAAAGAAGCTCCAATCCCGACATCACGCCTTGATAAGAAAAATAACACCATTTCAAACCTTTAAAGTACAAACTAGGTAAATGCGTAAAGCTTGGCAGAAGGTAATTTAATGAAATATTTTGGATGTTTAGGTCTATCTATCAGCCTTCATATATTTGACCTATATACCTGAAAATGCGTTGAAACTTGGATTAAAAAAAGCAGGTTTATGAATAGAGACTAAATTTACGTTATGTTGGAAATTAGCACTGGTTAACTTATATGCTTTGATTCACTACAAAATATATGTATAAATTTTCAATAAAAAGAGCAATGCAACAATGATTACTGAGCAATGTGGGGAGAACTTGAAGTTAAGAGTTCTGAAGCTAAAAAGTGCTAGTTAAGCTATTCAACGGTGAAGGGTGCAAAAATAGTTAGGCACATTGTACCTTACTGAAATTGGATTGATAAATGAAATAAAATTCTAACGGTGATAGACTAGTAAGTTAAATTTAAAAAAGCTAGGGCTCTGTAATACAGATTCTAAACTTTATGGAAACTTTCACTACAAAAGTCAGAGCAAACAAAACACAACTAAACAAAAGTGACTGTACCAAAAACCAAACATTGTGGGCAGCAGTTGCAAGTTATTCAATATAGACGTATTCAGAAAACAGTTTCAGGATTATGGGCAGAGAAGAATGACCCATTCAAGTTGACATTTCTCGCAAGGACCGTCTCTAGCTATTATTCTAAAGGTGGGTTTGCAGGCCCCATTTACCTACAAGATGCTCATCAACTTTCATTCACTGACAAGCTTGAAAAATCCCTTTTTTATAAGTTTGTGTCAATAATATATTGCTTAAAATAGCAAATCATCCAATTAACAGTTGGGAATAAATTTAGGTATTCTTTTTTATTTCAAAACTTTATTTCAAATTTTGCTTTGGAGAAAATGGTTTTAGTATGATGTTACTAGCACTTAAAGTCCTAGTAAATTCATGTAACCACAACACTCTTTCAATATAGCAGAGTGTTAGAATCAGCATAAGGCAGCCCTTTTTTCTGCCTACTAATTGCATTCTATTGACAGGACAGTACTGCTTCATTTATATCCTCATACTATTTGTCAGATTCTTAATTGTTTCTTCATTGCTGTAGAGAAATTGGTCCATATTTTTAGTTCCTTTAAGCCTATTGGTTTCATTTTTCATTCTATTTATAAAATACTTAAACAGGACAAGTCGTTTCAGTATATACATTCCATAAAAATGTATAGTAAACTGCTTTCCAAATGAGTCTTGTAGATCTTCTGAAAATTTGACATACACCATGTTTTATAGATGTCGTTATCCATGAAAGCTTCACACATTGCTGATTAGTGTAATTGATTATGCAAGCAGCATGCTTGTGTATTCGGTTGAGTTTTCCAAATGATGTTCTCGATAAATTGCTGTTCCACAATAAACAGTTTAACAATAAGTAAACACTGGAATAACAATACTTTTGTATATTACTTTGGCTGCATTGATGGTTAAATTCAGGCAAAGTTTTGAAAGCAATTGCAATTGGGAACAGCCTTTTGTGTTTTTAGTAAGTGTTGAATCAAGATAAACTCCCAAGTACTTGTTTGTTGATCTTTCATTTGCTTTTTTGCCACTAAATCTGGTAGCTCTAGCTCCTTGTTGGAAGGAATTTCATATTGCTTCTGTCATCCTCTGCCTTTAATGACATCCTATGGTCTAATCATTTTTATTTTCATTTAGAGTAAAAAAATTGACTTTAAAAGTAATCATGAGAAACTGCAGATTTTTATTACAGATCTGATTAAAGCGATTTCCTTTCATGGATGCATTTATCTTGCTATTTAAATTTCCATTAGAGCACACATAGTCTAGAAGGCAGTAATCAATTTTACTTATGGTGTTCCTTAACCATCAATTGAACTGCAACATGATCCCTATTTGATATTAATAAAATATGTGCAACCATGAAAATTAATGGGTCTTATGATGATTAAAGGAAATGGAAATGTTTATAACAACTTTCAAAAGAGAATAGGGGGGGGGGGCAGGATAACATGTAGTTTCATTTCCAGAATCTGTATGTATGTTATTTTGAATGGGTAAACAAAATGATCTTCAGATTTCTCCACTGATTCTTTTGGTTGACTTCACCTCGAACTTAATGCTATTTCAGAAACTATGTGAGAATAAGCAAATTCTGGTAGCTGTTTGAATCCCAACAACGAAAGTTTAGAAATCATGGAAACCTCAAGAAAATTCTAATAAGAACCATTTCAAAAGTCTAAATCATGATAAGATGAAAACGTGGGGACTCTTGAGCATAGATTTTAATCCCTTCGTTGGCATATTCTCCTCAAAACAACAGATCTAATATGTTCCATGCATTTTAGTTTACAATGTTTTAAATTAGAATTTTAAATTCAGATCAATTCCAATCTGGATGATCATTATTTTTAATTTACTCTAAAAGTTACAAAACTGATGTGATGACATCTATAAGTTATAAATAGATGCCTGAACATGATGCATGTTAATAGTTAATACTTTGTGATGGAAATTCATTTTGTTTAACAGTTATGCTAACTGCTTCATCAAATGCAAACTGCAAACACAATATTCCATTTGCAGCTCAATGCATTACTATATATATAACTTAAAAAGGCATAAAGTAGATTTGTCCTTTACCCTACCCTAAAGGCAACCACTTTTCATTTCATACCTCTTGGGTTGAGTCAAGCACAAAGATTAAACTTTATATCAAATTTCTAATGATCCAGGTAATTATTGTTTTTTCTGCCAAACAGAATCATAGTTGGGCAACATTTGACGAATAATAGAAAAAATGTTTGATAAAAATTACTTTCAGTTAACTATGCTTATTCTCTGTCAGCTCACCACCTTCCAAGTTGTATGCTGTTGATAATAGCTGTCACTTCAAATCCTTGATAGCTGATTCTTATAAAAAATTCCTTTAGAACCTTGAAACATTTTTTTCAAATTTGTGATTGGTCAAAGAGGCAAATGCAGTAACACACAACCAGCACAGCTTTAAACTATATTAGCAATTATTACAATTTGAATTGTACCAAATGTGAAGATAGCTTTAACAAAATTGTAAGTATGTTTCAAATGTTATTTGAAATGTTCAATTTTTTCAAAACTATTATTGAAAAAAATTAATAGCTCAAGGATTCTAATAAATTTAGATTGATAACATCCAGGTTGGAAAACTAATGCTAGATTCAAGCTAAATGCAGGGCCAAAGATCAAACTTGAAGCTCATATCATCCACACTTTAAGCTTCACAGAACCAAAACACACTTCAGTATATAGAATAGACAATTTTGATTTAAACCCTCAGGCACAGATCCAGAAATTTTTTTGACTGTCGTACAAGAGGCTATGGTCAGGAACTTGTAAATGATTGCCCTTAATTTTTTCAGAAAAATTCCCAGTTTCTTCATTTACATATTTCATATTTGTTTGTGCCCAGCCAAATTTATTTGTTTATTTGTAATCCAAGGTGGAATCCATGTGAAGCTCACACCAGAATTAGGCAAATAAACAATAGAAAGAAAATGGAAAATTGTTGGTCTATGCAGGATATCTTTAGCATAAGTTACATGGATTCCACACTGGGTTGTAAAATCAAACAGACAAAACTTCAATGGGTATTTTTTTGATATAATATTCAGTTGATTCGTTGCATTTGTAATACCATCAAAATATCGAAAATACCTGCAAAATATCAGACACATGCTTCTGAAACTATGCGGTGCCATGGTTTCATCCCTATTTGGGTTGCCAGGTATCTCTTTCCTTTGGGAAAATACTAAGCAGCTAAAAAATCTTACTTCTCCACCAAGAAACTGCAAATCTAAATATCACAAAAGGTTCCTTTCTTTGTGAATACATAGTAGGTGTATTTGTAATCTACCTTTCTCTGAAGACCTGATAAATATGTGGTTTCTCTTTTAATAAATTCGTTTGAAAATGTCATCCTTATTCGTTTATACAAACCATTTGCCTACGTGTGGATTTATCAACATGAAATTGAACAAAGTTAGTTTTATCAGGTTAAGTGCAAATTTACTTTAATTACTGATGATTTGTACGTATGAAATGTTAAGAATGAAATAAACTGAACTGATACTGGAGGAGCGGTAAGATCTATTTGCAAATTTGAGTGACCTACTGAATAGAAAATTGTTGAAAGAAGCCTAGCTGATATTTAGATATTTTAAAAGAAGCAGTTAAATGTATGTTAAACTAAAGCCCAGTTTTATTGTAATAGCGTTGAATATTCTGCATCACAATCTGCACTTTTGTGTATAAGTTCTTGGTAGAATTTTTGCATCCAAGCAAATTAGTCTGAAAATAATGACAGAAGCACGTAAGAGAATTGCTTACTTTCTTTCGTTAGGTCTTTTCTTCTATGTATTCAACGTTTTCCTACCTTAGGTATCCGGCTAGGATGTTTGTTTCTTTCCCATATGTTTCTTTTAGTCCATGTGATTCATTTTGCCATTATGTATCTACCTCGCAAGTCGAACAATTTTATAGCCTCTTTCTGGGTAAGTCTGTAACGGGACGCGCAGAAGGCGGGCATCCCATTTTTGTAACGGGGAATTCTTAGAAAGTGAAAAACATTCGTTACTTAATAAATGTGAACACTGTTCTTTCTGTTTTTAAAGGAACCTTCCTTAATCGAGTCTTGAAATAATCTTGGTGCTTTCCAAATTATTATGACAGCTTAAAATTGCAGACTATTCTAGTACTTTAATTTGACGTTTAAGAAAGGGTAAAGCTGATAAGCAGACAAAACAAGTTGTAGGCAAAAGATGTATCTAATATAATCACAAAACTCCAAATAAAAGTAGGAGCGTTATTTTACACTTCTGAAAAAACAAAGACATAAACAGCACTTTACATTTCCTCACAAATGTCGCCATGTTACTGACAAATCCTTTTGATGATTATCAATTTCTATTTCTCAAAGGGCTTATGGGAGACTTTCTTCTCTCTTTTCCAATAAATTTCTTGGTGTAAACATCATCGTCGTTATCAACCGGTGTCATGTGGTCTTCTCCTGAATCTGATCTTTCTCTAGTACTGTTACTGCTGCAAATAACATTTTTAGGCCAGTCACAAACACCCACTTTTGGGTTATATCGAAGGCTATTCGGACATATCTTGTCGAGAGACTTTCCTTGGACACACAAAACAAACCTTTCACAGTTAACCTCGTGTGGATACGAACCGTCTTGCCGTTGCTTGCAAAAAGATTTGTTTAAAGGCTGTTGCATCGAAAGACCGACTTCAGTTAAATTACTTTTGACTTGTTTTCCTCCTTTTGACTCATTTTTGAATTTACCTTGATCTTTGCTGGAAGACTTTGCATCTGAAACTAAAGATAAACAATCGTAAAGACGGGATTTTCTGTCAGCTACACTTCTGTAGATAGCAACGGGATTTAAGAGATAGCAACACTTTGGGTCTTGAATGTACTGTACGCTCTTTTCTTTCAGTTTTTGATAACGTGTATACGTGCGTAGGAGTTTACGTACCTTGTTCGACAGGGTTGCCTCTTTGCACTAAAGTGCCGCTTTTTGATGAGTTCATCACTTTCACTTCATTGCTGCAGGCAACTATAGGACTTTTATTAACACGACTTCCTAAAAATTCAAAGGAAGATAATCCCAAGATAACATTTTGAAAGATAGTATAAACCCAAGCAGGGTCCTCTTTATAACAGTTGCACCACTTGGCCTAAAGTTAATGGGGGGGGGGGGCTCATAAGGAATTGGCTGATATTATCAAAACATTAATAGAATGCAATTATTGAGCACCGAATACTATGTGCAAAAATTTCTAATTGTAGAAGAGTTTTTACCAACGAGGTCCTCGTTGGTTTTTACTAAACTACAATAGTGAAAATGTCTGCTGGTTGAACCTTTTTTCTTGATTAAATTGCTATCGATTAAATAATGTGGCCTATTGTCAGTAAGGCTTATTTTGGAACAAAATCTTCAATTGCCATTGTCAAATATTATTTGAAATGACAGACAGCAAAAGGTTTTTATGATAACGTAACATTTACCTGAATGAAAAGGCGTGAATTGTTGTTTTAGTGGGATTTCCACACCCAATTTTAATTGATCTAGCGAGAAACCAATCTTTTCTCCAGCTATGCTCGTTGCACGAAATTGCACTGGAACAAGGGCTTGAAGATCTTCTAAAACAAAGTAGTTGTCTGCTTCTCTCCGCAGGCAAACCCATCGCCCATCACGAAAACATTCCATTAAAACCACTGGCAGCCTAAAAAATAAACTTGTGTCATTAAGGTATTCATTTCCTTTAAGGTATAAGTTTGGGAGTATGCAGGGCATGAACTACAGGTTGAGGGCTTAGGGCTACGTCCTTCGAGGATTTAGCTCTAATGAAAGGAAAACAAATATCCTGCTAACATGCGACAAAAAATGTTTGTATTTAATTTATATATGATTTTCTAACAAATATCTTTGTGTTTTGAACTGAAAATGTTGTTTCGCCAGTTAGAAAAACTTCGATATTGTGTTAACAGACGATAATGCAGTACTAAGTTGGCAAATCGCTACTATTGAAAATAAAATTCAATTCTTTTATCAGTGGAAGTGCTCTTACAGTGAATTCCTGATTTGGATCTTAGACGAGTTTTTCTCAGCGCTTTGAATAACCAATCTCAGTTTCTCATCAGGGCGTGACTTGTCAATACAGTCAATAGCTTCTACATTTGCCTTAATTGTTCCTTTACCATCCATGTACAAGTTAATTTCACCTATAAGGAAATAAGTTGAGTCATTCTGCGCTTGAAGCTTTGAAGTAACGTTACAAACAAACAGGTCCAGGCTAACGATTGGTATAAATGTAGCAAATATGAAACACCGCAATACGCCTTTTTATCAAATTGCTCAAACATCTTAAGAAGGATATTACATCAGGTTAAATAAGACGGTTCACAGACCATTCAAAGGGATTCGTCTTTGAAGAAATTCGTCAAGTAACACTTTAATGGCATTGGATATCTTTAGGATATCATGAGTGTATCTGTAGGCAAAGGCAACCGGCAGAGGGTTACCTATTAATTTATACGGTACGCTTCTGAATACATTTTTGCAGAATTTTGTAGAGCAGAGCTAAATATGCAAAATAATAAGGTAAATATAAGTTTCAAAGGGATCTTCAAGTTTCGCTAAAATGTCTTTTTGACAATAGGCCAATTCTTTTGAAACTCCCGATTTTGAATAATACTCCCTTGCCTCAATACCTTTTTGACAGTCATTGCATTTATCAATAACAGCGGCATAGATGTCCTCTGGATCCTCCCTAGCGGTCAGGTCTATCATAGATACTCTCAAACATGTTCCACATGTGAGCGAGTCCAGGAAATCAAATTTGGAGACAGCAGCCAGAATCCATTTCTTCGTGTCAATCAGAGGAGGTATTGGGTCCAGGGAACAAGCACTTGTTCCAACTGGATACGCTCCATAATATGATATCTAAAATACATACAAAAAGAATTATAGACAAGGATATGTATATATATATATAAACAGATACCCTTGCAGAGAAATATCAACTTTGGATATTAAAGAATTTCTGAAATTCTAACAACTTGACTTAGTGCATCAGCAGAAGCAAAGCTACATGAAAATCCTCACTGTTAGATTGACATGGTTGAAAACTCCAGCAAAAAACTATTGATGCAACTGCGTTGTGTCTTGTGCAATAGCAAGAAAGGATAAACCTAGAAACTGTGTTTTAGTCGTTTTAGTTTTTTCCTATGAAAGTGGTATTAAATTGCAGCAATGTTTCTTGCAAGCTTGTATGCAACAAATTTGTTGCCAACAGCAACTCTGGTAATAAAGGTAATTTTAATTACTTTACCTTAGCAAGAGAAGATTTTGAGAAATGGTTGAACAAAAGCTCGACATCTTCGTTGGCATTTCGTGTTGTTCTTTTAACCGCAAAAGGTCGTGCCTGCGAAAGATAAGGACATCTTTTGTCACAGTTCATGTCACTTCTTTCCTCTGTTAGAGCTACGAATGTCAGGTCGAAATAAACAATTTTGGCTGTTAAATCTGGTTTAGAATTGAATGAAAAATAACATTGTTTTTAAAGTTAAACTTATTTGAAAAAGTAGCAGATGCACACTTTATACTTGCTGATTCAAGATTTCATGGTGTTGTTAAATTAGATATTATCGCATTATTCCAAAATTCATTGGAAATATTAAACAAAGCAATAAAAGAGTTTATGAGATCTAATCAATTGTTTATTCATATGTAGGTGTATCAGAATGATGACATTTTAAAACCATTGTTTCAAAAGAAAACAACATTGGCATACCTTTGTTTCGTGTACCACTACTTCCAAATTCACCATGAGCAGAATCAAAATTCTTTTTAGCATTCCCAAATCCATGCCTTGTGAAAACAGTCTATTTCTGCTACCATAACTTTCTTCTTTCTATAAGTATATTTCTACATAGCTAATTAACACACGTAATAATCTAAACATTCATGTGAATTTAGAAAGTATATCTTTATTTCAACAAAGTAATCTATAATTGCTCAATTCTGTTAGGCAAAAATTTTCTACTTTCGATTTGTTTGAAACTTGTTCATTAAACATAGATAAACATGATTAAACATGCTTAGATCCGATTTAAAACTAGTTTGAATTAAACTGAACTACAAAGTTACCAATTAAAAGCATAATCTTATGGCCAATACAGAGTTTCAAGAAAAAGAAAGTCAAAAGTCACTGTAAACACGGAAATAGAAAAATACAAAGAATATTATAATTTTTCATTTTAAGATCTTTTTCTTTTGTTCAAAATTTCGCAAAATGGTTCTTATCATAAGCGGCTGCTTCTGGGCAACTTAAATTTTTATTTGATTTTAAAAAAGCGATATTTAATCAAGCTATTGCGTCCGCAAATTGCAGTAAAAGAGCAAGCATAACATGCGATTTTTCGTAAAACATTACATCAGCTAGGTAGGTTTATGCCTAGGCCTACTGGTTTTGGTTACAAAATCATAAACAATAATTTAAGGCAGTTCGCAAAAGGCCATTAACAGGTTACGTTTCCGATTTGATAAATCAAAAGTCTAGGTTGGAATCATTAAGAAAGGGTATCATATCATAGATTTATTGAGTCTTATCTTTATATATATCATAGATTTTTATTATATACATTTTATGCCAAAAACCGATAGCTCTCCCCATTGTGGAGTAATATTTAGATGCTAGAATTATTAAGAAAATCGTCAAAAAGCTTAAATTTTATTTGAATAGAAGAATCACAGTCTGACGTCATCCAAAAAATGTTTTTAGCCTTTTAGAACCTCCACTAAATAAGATGAAAGTTGACTGAGACATTGAGAGTGAAAGAGCTTAATTTTTAGACAGATACCTGTTATTCTTGTATGTTTTATAGAGTTTAGAGCAGATTCAAAGGTTGACACTGAAGTCTACGCAAACTAGAACCAATGTTAAGTTTACTGACAGTAGTGTTTTGCATAAGCTCAAGAATATATCTGACGTGTTTCGCTTAGCTATGTTAGTTGATAAAATATTTCATACATTGATACAAGAGAATTAAAGAACAAAGATTTGTCGACACGTGCAAATTTCAATGTAATTTCCTAAAAATGAGTATTTTGAAAACAGAATTAAGAATCTAATTTAAAAAATTAAAAGGAAGAAACTGCACTGGTCGACATTTTGTGGACGTGTCCTTCAGAATTCCAATGTTTAACAGTTCAAATCCATTAGACTTTGGCAATAAAAACTAGAAATTCTTTACAAAGCGACCTACATATCTTTGAACCATTTCTATCTTTTGTTTTGATTCTTTGTGCTGGGCGACCAAACATCGCAAGAATTCCCTCAGATATGACTCAAGCAGTGCAAAAAAACTTTTATAACAGACCAAACGTTAAATTTGTTCAATATAATTTTATAAATAATACACATGATCAATGCATTGGCCAATTTCCTGTATTTTACTTCGCTGTAACAATGAAGGCAGATAAATTATGCTTCGAATCTCAAGATTATGACGAATTCAAAATCTCTAGAAGAGTTTCAAAATAAAAACTCAAAGAGACAGAGCACCAATTGTGATACTTGAGATGCTACTTAGAAAATTGCATTAAGTTCGAAAGTTTTATAAAAAATATTAAAAAGCTAAAAGTTTTATCATTTATATTAGCACCGGCGATGTTTTATTCTTACCACATAAAATGGGTATAAATGGGTATATCAGCACTTTAAACCTGAATGAAATTATTTAGATACAATATGTCAATGTTCGATTATTCAGCATTTTACATTTGTCGGCCAGTCACATTCTTCTTGCGCCGGATTAAACAAAAGCCCTTCAGAGCAACTCTTTCGTACAGTGATCCCCCTGGTACATTTGTAAAAGTCTCTGCAGTTTCCTGCCATTTTATAAAACCCATCCACTTTACCAAGACAAAAGTCGTTGTCAACTGCAGTACTGTTTGGCTTCTCGGATTCATTGCAATTGACATAGCTGGCCTTGCGACACTTGGTCAGGTATTTGTCGAAAAGGTATCCGTCCGGGCATCTGTATGTCTTTGCATTGGACCCTGTACACAAAATGAACTTGCTGCAATCCCTAGGATGATAGTGTCTCTGTGTATCTTTGAAGATCTCTGGGCAGCGACCTGTGGATCTCAATGTTTCCTCTTTCTCTTCTACATTCTCAATTGCAATTAGCTGTGATTAAAAGCCAAATTCATCAGTTGAATGTAGATTTTCAAGACCTGCCGAATTCATTTTTTAA
This sequence comes from Rhopilema esculentum, assembly GCF_057945365.1. Lineage (NCBI taxonomy): Eukaryota > Metazoa > Cnidaria > Scyphozoa > Rhizostomeae > Rhizostomatidae > Rhopilema > Rhopilema esculentum. The sequence continues at coordinate 14,995,981 of NC_142830.1, forward strand.
GAAACCTAATGTTGAAAGTCAAAAAATCTGAAACAAACCCCACTCTCGTTGTTATGGTTTCCCTTTAGCTAAGGAAAAGGAAAGAGGTAAGAGCAGGCACCGCGGAGCGTTGAGAAAGTGGGGGGTCTAACAAAAGTGGGGGGACTAAAACCGTTTAAAAAGGGGCTTTACTAGTAGTTAATTACTTATTATTTGGCATTTATTTGCAAAAAGTGGGGGGCTAAAGCCCCCACGCTCCCCCTGCTCCGCGGTGCCTGAAGAGTTAGTTCAGTGCCATTTTTATTCCATTTTTTCTGTTTATCTGCTCAAAGCCTTTAGTCTTGGTCAGTACACATTACAGAAGAAGACGCACCAGAAAAATGCTTCCAAATGATGGTTAGGCTGCAATCGAAAAGTGCAACTGATCCTTAGTAATAATTATGTGCAAATTGTCCCTCTGTCCTCATTGCTTTCACAAAAGCATTGTTTCATTAATAATCAAAAGGGTTTACTTGTTATAGTTAGGTATTGTTTATAAACCATATTGAAATTTATAAGAAAAACATTTTTGATCGTGTATGTGTTTTTAATTATGGTTTTTAAACACATTAAAGGTACCGAGTTACCTAAGTATAATTTGTCATACAACACACGGGATGTCATAAAATCCTTGGCTCAAAAAGCCAGTGACCGAAAACATGGTTTACTTTATATTTTGATTAGAAGAGCATTAAAACTGGACAAAACATCTATAGAATCAACTTTGCAAACTAACCTGTTCTTGAATACTTCTTTACAGCTACACATGCTGTTACAATTGGATTGTTGATTAATTGTAAATTTTTTTCTAATATATACACTTGACACTGACAATCGTAATATTTGATTCCTTAAAATATAATAGAGTTTTATTCTTACCCCTTCACTGTTTGCTGGGGTTGACGCGAGCGTAGAATTTTCCGTAGACCTTTGCTCATTTTTCTGATTACACCCAGCTTTAGATGGATAATCACAGTTTTTTATCTTGTCGTTCCAATGCAGATCATTCGGACACCTCTTTCTGTATGTCTTTGAATTTGCACATTGTATGAAATACTGGCAGTCAGTTGGGTCACTGTAAAACCCTGATGACCTTGTTTTGCAGAAGTCTTCGATGTTTTGCGACCCTTCAGATGTGCCAGGCTTTGTTCCACCGTCTTGCCCCCCTGTCTCTGCTGTCCCGCCAGTCTCCTTGCTTGAGCTTGTAGTCGTTACAGGCTTCGATGTTGTCTTGACTTCTTCTGGTGGTGCTTTTGTTGAAGGACCTAAAACCAGAAAGGCGGTTCGGAGCTTCAGAATAATAGAAAAACCAAAATAACGATAAAGCCATTGCAAACAATTTTTTAGACACCGAGAGCGTTCCTTTTCGATTTCAAGTAATAGCTTTTTTGTTACGGCTATCGTAAAGCCAGAGAATTTGAACATTTGTGTTCGAAGGGACACTTAATGTAATTTACTTTAAAACGACTAAAAAAGTCTGTAGAAATATGGAAAGTACAGGAAACATGGAAATGGAATATTTCCTTACACTTCTGAGATAACTGAGAAAGAAATTTCAATTGTTCAGAACATGTTACCTTTATCAGATTCTGATTGCCCTTGGTTTGTTACGTCATCACGGCTCCCATCTCTCACCAGTCCCCCTTGACCATGGCAAGGAAGCTTTGGTGCACCACCTTCGTTCACTTTGAAAGCAACCATAGCATAAAACTTTAAGATGAGCAAGCATTAACTGTCAAGGAAGGCTGCATGAGACAGTTTGAAGATAAAGACATTTTCTTCTATGATTTTATGATAGTGTTAAGTTTTTATCACTTACATGCTTTAGATGTGGATAGAATTTTGTCATCACCAGATAACCTTAGGACAAAAGCTAATGGTTATAGTTATAATACATTTCACTTTTAAAGCAATTCCATCGGCAGGATGCAGACAGAAATAACTGTTCTGCGATGTGTTTGTGTCCTTCAGTTCAGATTATGATATGTAACTGAGACTCCTCTCTAGCACCTACAATATTAACTCAGTCCTATGTCCAACCTCTTTAGAGCTACGTTTCTCAGCAGCATAAAAATTTCGTTCTGTTCCGTTGATGATAGGATCAACATCAAAGTGCAGTATTACAGGGCCTCCAATGAAGGGGGGGGGGGGGGGCATGGATTTACAGAAAGTGAGCTACGAAAGGAAATACTCAATGATTTTTAGAAAAACTCTTCAAGCATAATCAAGCCTCTGTACCTTCTTTCAACTTTTTGTACTGAAATCCAGAATTTTGATCTTTGTCGTTTATCAGTTTTTGAATATCACCTCCAACAGTTTCACCCGAAATACTTGTAAGTCGTGTTCTCAACGGAAAATCTATCTTTCCCACACCACTCCATACAAAATGATTGTCAGCTGATCTTTTAGCGCAATGCCATTTTCCTTCTTTGAAGAACTCTACTGCTGCTGTTGGTTGCCTAACATCGAAAAAAAAATTTTAAGTGAAGTGTAAGCACGGTGGATAGAATAAATATGAACATTTGCACTGTACATAAATATGAACATTTGCATTCTGGTTGAGTAGAAAGTTCTTGGTTAGTCTTCGAAAATATTACAGGGCCTCCGACGAAAAGAGCTTTTGGAAATTTTTGGAAAACAGTAGAGCTATTCTAAAAATTACTTGTTATGATTGTCAAATTTTCCCCTACTTTCCAACAAGTGGCGGAACCAATGTATCATATAGGTCCAGCAAGTTACTCAAACTTGAATCCACAGAATAAGCACTCCCATCCCCCCCCCCCCCACCAAAATGAAAGTTTACATTTCTCTACACCTCTGGTCTCTGGAACTTACTTGGCATTAGTGATTTGAAGCTTGAGGTACCACGGATTGCTACCGGTGAAACGATATTGAATGTTTCCCTGTGATCCTGACACATCAGGACAGTCGATAGCTTTAAATTCGATTTCCCATTTACCGTCCCCTGGAATGTAGAAGTCCAGATCTCCTGCAACAAAATTGGAACAAGTCAATCACGTCTTCAATTTAATAAATTCGGAATGCTGAGCAGCTAGTTATAGAGTAAAACTACAGAAAATGATGGCAATTATCCATAGCTAAATTAACTGCTAAAATACAGGGGCGTTGGTTACCTTCTGGCCTCTCTAGATGCCACACCCTTGACTACACGCTAATTTAACTGACGTTGCATGAAAATACTCTCGTCAGAATAAGCAGGCAAAAAGATTCAGTGTTAGAAATCCAAGCTTAGTTTTTTGCTTCCAACAACAAATGCGAAATGAGCCAAAACAGCTCGACACTGAGAAAAGACAGCAAAAGAGCTGTTGATGGTTGGGAAAAACCTGCAATACCAGAACTCAAGCTTTACCGACCTTCACCGCATGCTCCACACAAGTCATTCACCACTGCGTAGTAGGTGCCCTCCAAAGGTGTGTTTCCCTTGGCAACAGGCTTCCCAGAGGCTTCGATTTTCAGACACATTCCACAACCAAGGGACTTCTTGAAAGTAGGTGCCCCAGCTGCCACTTTTAGCCAACCCTTCTGTTTGTAGACAGGGGGCAGTGGGTCGAGTGAACACGCACCGGTGCCAACAGGGTATTCTCCGTAGTAACTCGCCTAAAATACAAGTTCTCTGTACGACCTAAGTAAATGCAAATTATTCGTTGAAAGGATAGCTGATGGACAGAGGTAATAGTTTTCAATCTAAACTTATTTCCATCAAGAGCAAAGTTTGCAACACCCCCATCAAGTTGTTACAATCCTCAGGTTCGGGACCTTTGCCTGCCACTCGCGGAAAAGAGAAGACAGTTTTGTGGCATTTGTCTGCAGTGATGGGCAACCAATGAGGTGTATTCTATACACCTCATTGTGGGCAACTCATGTTTGCAGATGACTTTGTACGCAGAATCAACTGCAATCGAGACCGAGGTTATTGTCGAACTGACAGCCTAAACGAGGTTTGATCGTTTGTAATTCTGTTTATAGGTTGACGCGTTCACAGTCTCTGCCTTTTTTCAAAACAATTCGTTGGCGATAAGAACTATCGCATATAAATTGAGAAAGACATCAATTCAATGCGTATTTAAAAAAATTAGTGAATTGCGTTTCAGAGAAATGACGAATGTGACATACCCATCCTTTCGAGGTCTTTTTAAATCGAGAAAAGGTATCCTTTATGTGCTCTTCAGAAGTCGCGCGCTTTGTCATGTTTGGAGGCTAGGACAGAAACACAACAAAGTATAAGGCCAAATGAATAGTAGTGAAACAAAGGCGAAATAATGACGAGTTCTTCTTACCGGTTTAGCAAGAGCAATAGCTAGAGAAACTAGGATTAATGCCACAATGCTCATTTTGTTTTTAATTTTTGCCACGATCAAATCAGTATCCATGTTGAACAAGAACCTCAGTAAACCATTGGTTGGTAAGCAAGTGTAGAATCGAAAAGTAAACACCCGTTGTTTGTTAATACGTTTACCTTTTCTGTTAGGTAATACTGCCTTGCAATTGCTAATACAGCTCACGAGATGAGGAGGATTTTACAGGCAACAATCGGGGAGGGGGGGAGATGGATTTTACAGGCAACAATGGGGGAGGAGGGAGATGGATTTTACAGGCAACAATCGGGGGAGGGGGACGGATTTTACAGGCAACTATCGGGGGAGGGGGGAGACGGATTTTACAGGCAACAATTGGAAACGCCTATTTCACAATTACGATCAAAAATTAAGTTAATAAGAATAAATAAAATAAGTCATAGGTGTTGTTGGTTACTAATGAATGCACAAATGTCCTATTTCTGAATCAAAGGAAAATCGACCGAATAATGAAATTATTCATATATTTGTTGTATCCGAGTCAGGTTATTTCAGTGAAATAAAATTAGAAGTTTCATTGTAAAATGAGTTTATGCGAAAACGATTACTTTAAGTGCAAACATTTCCAGCGGATAAAATTTCGAACACATCATTGGACATATTATCAGAAATATTTTTTGTTTCTTAGATAAACAGCTTGTCAAATTTCTTCAAAAGACGCCATGATAAATATGTCTCTTTTTTTGAAACACGGATACAAGACCAGTTTTGAAACTACTTCTTCGTCACTTGTTAACTACTTCGTCACTGAAAGAAACCACTTGGTAACATAAATATTGTTCCAAATGCTGGCGGAGACATTATTTAACATGGTTTCGAAAATAATGCTCTCAAAGTAACGGAAAAATGGAAGGATTGTCGATGATAAATAAGGCAGGTTATATTTCAACTAAAATATTGATCAATTTATGACCAATTAAACAATTTAAGAATTAACTGTTAATTTATGCCAAATTGAAAACTAATCTGACGCTGTCCTATTCACTTTGCAGCCTGCATTAGCTGGGTATTCACAGTTTTTTATCTTGTCGTTCCAATGCAGATCATTCGGACACTTCTTTCTGTATGTCTTTGAATTTGCACATTGTATGAAATACTGGCAGTCAGTTGGGTCACTGTAAAACCCTGATGATCTTGTTTTGCAGAAGTCTTCAATATTTTGTGACCCTTCTGATGTGCCAGGCTTTGTTCCGCCATCTGGTTCTCCTTTCCCACCAGTCTCCTTGCCTGGCGTGGTACTCGTTTCTGGTACAGGTGTTATTTCAAACTCAGTTGTGGGTGCTTCAGTTGAAGGGCCTAAAAATATTTGAATGTCAGTTGCTAAGCGTAATTTTTGAAATGCAATTAGGCTGTTTGAAAGGTTTCATTACAAGAATGCAGCTAAACAACATTGGGAAAGTTCATCTGATATTTGAAAAAACGTTTGAAAAGTATTTACATTACTAACTGATATAAGAATTGTCTGTTTTTCATGAAGTTATTTAGCAGTGTCATTTCTCGCAATATTAACTCGCAATATTAGAATGTTCAAAAGAAGTTTTGATGCATTTCAAAAGACACCAGCATTCACCTTTGTCAGTCTCATCCTGTCTTTGGCTTGTTACGTCACCAATATCTCCTTTCCTTACCAGACCTCCCTGACCGTGACAAGGAAGATTCGGCGAGCTACCGCTATTCACTATGAAAAAACATGACATGGTAAGACGAAGTAAAATGAGAGAAATGCAAAATATATTTTGTATACTGAACATTAACTGTGCGAATTCTACAGGATTAGTCGAAATTTGTTTAAGATCTGTATAAATTTTTAAGAAGTCAGAATAACGCCAATTACCTTTTTTAAGCAGTAAAAATATTTTGGCACAATATGTGATGTAAAGTTATCAGATTTAATCAGATTAAAATGTTTGGGCAAAACAGGGACATAAAGAGCAACAAAAGCCGTAATTTTAAGAAATAGCATAAATTTCTATCCAGTTATAAGAATCGTGAACTGTCATACGAAATAATTTTTCAGGAGATAAATAACTTCATTTTCGAAAATCCATTTATTTTCCATAAATCAGGATCAAGTACACCAGCAACTGGTATGACATTAAATTTAATATAATAGACACATCTGTACCTTTTTTTAATTTTTTGTACTGAAATCCAGAATTTTGGTCCTTGTCGTTTATCAGTTTTTGAATATCACCCCCAACAGTTTCACCTGAAACACTTGTAAGTCGTGTTCTCAACGGAAAATCTATCTCTCCCACACCACTCCATACAAAATGATTGTCAGCTGTTCTTTTAGCGCAATGCCATTTTCCTTCTTTGAAGAACTCTACTGCTGCTGTTGGTTGCCTAACATCAAAAAAATTTTTTAAGTAAAGTGTAAATACGGTGAATAGAATAAATATGAACATGTATTGCACTGTATTCTGGTTGAGTAGAAAGTTCGAAAATATTTCAGAGCCTCCGACGAAGAGAGCTTTTGGAAATTTTTGGAAAACAATAGAGCTTTTCTAAAAATTACTTGTTATGATTGTCAAATTTTCCCCTACTTTCCAACAAGTGGCGGAGCCAATGTATCATATAGTTCCAGCAAGTTACTCAAACTTGAATCCACAGAATAAGCACCCCCATCCCCCCCCCACCAAAATGAAAGTTTACATTTCTCTACACCTCTTGTCTCTGGAACTTACTTGGCATTGGTGATTTGAAGCTTGAGGTACCACGGATTGCTACCCGTGAAACGATACTGAATGTTTCCCTGTGACCCTGACACATCAGGACAGTCGATAGCTTTAAATTCGATTTCCCATTTACCGTCCCCTGGAATGTAGAAGTCCAGATCTCCTGCAACAAAGCACCATTAGATTTACTTCGAATGTGACATATCACCAGCTACTCTACTTTCTACGTGAAGGTTAAGTTTATAAATACGAAGCTTCCAAAAAATTCACTAAACCAGACGTGCAATGATTGACCCTTTTGCTTCGAGATTGGAGGTCATTTATGTGTCGTGGCGTAACACAGTTCAGGATATCGTAGATAACAGGATATCTTAGGATAAATAGGATCCTCTGAACGAAATAGGCCTCCGATAAAAAGGCCCTCGATTAAAATGGGCCCCCAACTTATTTTTATAATCATGTGACTTTCTGAAATTCATCTCTTTTTCAAAATCGTCTCAAGAAACCCCCCCCCCCCCCTCGCCTCAAGAAACAAGACAAATATGTATTTTATGTTACTTCTTGCTGTTGGTTTTGACATGCTCTACACCCTTGACTGAGACATTCTTGCGTCTGTGCGTAGGAGCCCCATCTCACTCTTTCCTTAAAGCCGCAGTGACCTTTATCTGACACCTTGACCTTTCCACTTTAAATCTTTGCATAAACGATTTAAACATGAATTCTCTCTCCAATGCAGGAGTTTTCAAAAGCTATCTTGATTTTCTTATCTTTATGCTCCAACAATTTATTTTTCGTTTTCTTTACGCAATGACTTTCATAAATGTTTTACATTTAAGATCATTCGAATTTCTCTGAATTTCAATTTCAGAATGGCTACAATCAGGGCCGCCGAGAGGCAGCCTGGGCCCTGGGGCAAAGTCCTGGCTGGGGCCCTAGAGTCGGATACAAATTTATTTTCGAGACGACGCCCTTTTTGAAATGGGAAACGCCCATTATTTCCAAACGTTTGCGCACGTTATAGAATATGGTTAAAATATCAAAAAATGTAATAAAAAGGATTAATTCTAAAGGTAAGCGATTTAAATACTTCCCTTCAATTCTGACTGTTTTTTCTGGTGAGCCACGCAATATTAAAATTTAAAATGAAAGGAAACTTTTATTCTACGCACTTTTATTTAAAAAATCCCATGGAACTACGCTTTTCAGTTCTTTCGTCTTTCAAAAGTTAATTTTTCTTGCTTTTCAGTTGCAAACTGATCAATGATATTGTCGTAATCAATTTGTCTTGCTAGTTCGTGCTCGATCGAAAGAGTCATGAGGCTTGATAGTCGGGTTACCTAATATGGGTTATATGGGTTACCTAGTTTTTTATCAGGGCTCCCTTCCAATAAGTACGATTTTGCAAAACTCAGGGAAACTCAGCTTAAAAGACGAATCCGTAAAATATGTGATCTAAGGTTTATTCAACTTTTTTCGGGGCCCCAGACTCAATAAATAAAGCTGATAGGCTTTAAATTCAAACAAGACTCAGTGTACGGACCCAATGAAATTACTGCCATCATTTTTGACATTAACAAATATATCTTTGAATGCATTTTCAGTTTCTTAAAAAAAGACATTTTAAAAAAATTTTCAGAATAATTTTGGGGCCCCTTTCAGGCCGAGGCCCTGGGGCAAACTGCCCCCCTGCCCCCCTCTCTGCGTCACTGGCTACAATTGGATGCCAAGGATTAAAACGATACACCCCATTTGGCTGTTCATTACGATGGAGTCCTGCAATTGCTCACCTTTGCCACACGCACCACACAAATCGTTTACGACAGCAAGGTATGTGCCCACTAGTGGCGTGTTTCCCTTGGCAACAGGCTTCCCAGAGGCCTCGATTTTCAGACACATTCCACAACCAAGGGACTTCTTGAAAGTAGGTGCCCCAGCTGCCACTTTAATCCAACCCTTCTGTTTGTAGACAGGGGGCAGTGGATCGAGTGAACAGGCACCGGTGCCAACAGGGTATTCTCCGTAGTAGCTTGCCTGAAAATTTGTGTAAGGATTATATTTTAAGACATGTTAAATTGAGAAATAGTTAATTGTAACGAGCTGTATTGAATAGATATCATTAAATGAATAAGCGACAGTTTCCGTGAAGAGGAAAGAGAAATTTTAACCGCATCGTTGGAAATCGAAGATTCACTGTAACCTTTAAAAAGGAGCATTTTGGCAACCGCATTGCCATCCTCTTTTTGCAAATGCCTTATTCAAACATGTAGTTTATCAAATTTAGTGTTTCAATTGATATCAACTATATTTTTTGCATGTTCAGCGCATGTACCCCGTTAATCAATAATGAAAGAATTTCCACCCCTCCACACATTAAACCCCAACTAATTGGACAGTGAAATTTTCCCAGCCCTCCCTTGCTAATTTTAACAATTCTCCGATAATTCGGTATCAAAGTGCTGCCTGGTGGCACTGTGGCAAGGATTGCTGCAGCCATGACTGATCTATAAAAGAGACTGGATAGAGCCAGGGTTGCCAGGCGCATGCTTAAGTTTTAAGCCAAATCGTTGTCAGAAAAAGCCAAAATAAGCCAAATTTGTTCTGCTCCGAAAAAGCCAATAAAAAGACAAAAAAGCCAATTAAATATCTAAGAAGCCAAATTCATTTAATTTGGTAGATTGCCTCGAGGGCCATATGGTGTAAATTCAATCAAAAAAAATTTACTCAGGGCGCGGACTGCATTGTATTGTTTTAAAAATATTATTGTTACAAAGAAAGTTGATTGAACGACGCTTTTGAAATGATGTCTTGTTGCTATTAGAAATATTCCGATGGAGGGGTGCAGGTTTCCTACCTCTTGAAAGCCGTTACCCCAAGTTATGGAAATAGGAAATTTGAGAATATTGTTTTTGAGAATTGTAATGTATTAGGCATAAACCATTTTATATTAGCCTCGGATTGGAGTTGATAGATGAGATTAGATCAGGGTCGGAGTGAAAACATGGCGTCTTGTCTCGTGTGCTCTCTAGGTCTAGCGTTAGGTCGCAGCGGATCTTAGGCATCGCGCGCGCATACACAACATATTATGGCGACGAGTTATCTAAAGAACCCAAAGAAGGATTAGAAAGTAATAATTTCGACAAGAGAATACGAAATATGGAAGAAAACGATAATCAAATAGGCCAGGCGCAGCAACCTCAACCAGTATCGATTCAATTACCTCCAGTTAAGGAATTTGATCCAAAAGGAGATCCTTCCACGGTAAGTCAAAGATGGCAAAAATGGAAGAAATCGTTCGTTTATTTTCTGAATGCAACAGGTATTCAAAATGATAGCCAAAAGAGGGCAGCACTTTTGCATCTTGTAGGAGATGAAGTGCAAGACATATTTGAAACATTAGGTGAGGTAGGCACAACATATGACCAGGCAGTAAATAAGTTAGATAGTCATTTTGATATCAAGAAGAATATTCCATTTGAAAGATGTGTATTTCATGAAACAGGTCAAGAAACAGGAGAGAACATAGATTCATATGTCACTAGGTTGAAAAAGTTAATCATTCATTGTGAATATGGTGATGCAACACAAGATGAGATAAGAGATCAAGTAATAGCAAAATGCAAATCAAGTAAGCTTAGAAAAAGATTGCTACAAGAGCCAGATCTCACATTAGATAAAGTTCTAAGAATAGGAAAGCTCATGGAACAATCAGACCTTCAGACAAAGAAGATAGAACAACAAAATGGTGCAGGCTCATCAGCTGACACAATGAAAGAATCTTTCTCAGACCTGAATAAAATAAGGCCAAATAAATACCAGCACAAAGGTAGGCAAGCAAACAGAAATCAAAAATACACTCAACAAAGGGAACAATGTGGAAGATGTGGAATGAAGAATCACAACAGTAAAGACTGTAGAGTGACAAAAGGAAGAAAGTGCATGAAATGTGGAATTATGGGACACTTTGCAAAATGCTGCAAGACCAAAAATCCAAAGAAACCAGAAAATCATCAAGTGAGAGCAAGTAAAGTCACAACAGAAAGTTCAAGTGATGATGAAACATCAGTATTCAAAATTGGAAGCAAGGAAAGACCAGTATATCCAGTCTATATAGATGGCACACCAATAAATATGCTCATTGACAGTGGATCAACATTGAACATCATTGATGAGATATCATTTCAGAAATTGCCAAAAAAACCACAACTTGAAAGCAGCAAGACTAAGATATTCACTTATCTAGGCAAAGAACCATTGAAACTAAAAGGAACATTCAGAGCAAAAGCTGAAGCATTTGGGAAAGAAACCCAAGCAAAATTATATGTCACAAAAGGTTCAGGGGGAGCATTGCTAGGACAAAAGACAGCAGAAAAGCTTGATATTTTAAGAGTAGGCCCAGTTCTAGGTTCTAAAGCAGATCCAACAAATTCACTTCACAAATCAGTAAATGAAATCAGTCAAGAAAAGCCAACTGAACACAAAATAGATCCTAAGATTCAGAAAGTTCTGGACAACAACAGAGAAGTATTTGAAGGCATGGGTAAATTCAAAGACTACAAGTTAAAACTACATATTGATGAAAATGTCATTCCTGTTCAGCAGCCAATCAGAAGATTACCATATCATACAAGAAAGAAAGTTTCTGCAGAACTAGAAAGATTGTTGAAAAATGACTGCATAGAGAAAGTTAAAGGTCCAAGTACCTGGATAAACCCAATAGTAGTAGTACCAAAGCCAAATGGAACCATAAGATTATGTTTAGATATGAGAAGAGCCAATGAAGCCATAGTAAGAGAAAGACACCAGATTCCAAAAGTTGAAGAAATCCTCCCAGAGTTGCATAATGCAAAATACTTTTCAAAGATTGATTTAAAAGAAGGGTACCACCAACTAGAGTTAGCAGAGGAATCAAGGCACATAACAACATTTCTAACACATGAAGGTTGTTTTCAATCAAAACGTCTTGTGTATGGAGTCAGTTCAGCCTTTGAGCAGTTTCAGAAGGTTATTGAGCAAAGCATTGCAGGTTGCCCAGGCACAAGGTCAATATCAGATGACATTCTGATATGGTCATCGAGTAGAGATGAAATGGCAGAGCGTCTTGACACGCTATTCAAAGCATTGCATGCCAGAAACTTAAAGATCAATCCAAAGAAATGTGTATTTGGAACAACAAAGCTCACATTTGCAGGATATTGTCTAACAGACAAAGGAATTCATCCAGATAAATCCAAAGTGGATGCAGTCAACAATGCCAAAGTCCCAACAAATGCAACAGAAGTAAGAAGTTTCCTAGGTCTAGTCAACTTTTGTTCACACTTCATCAAAGACTATGCTACACTTACGGAACCTCTGAGGAAACTCACCAGAAAGGAAACTACATTTGCATGGAACAAGGAACAACAAGCAAGTTTCACAAAGTTAAAGGAAAGCCTTACAAATGCAAGCACAATGGCTTATTACCAGCCTCATGCAGACACAAAAGTTATTGTAGATGCTTCACCAGTAGGACTAGGGGCAATCCTTACTCAAAAACAACAAGATGGACAATTCAAGCCAGTTGCTTATGCATCACATGCATTAAGCCCAACAGAACAAAGATATTCTCAGACAGAAAGAGAAGGCTTAGCCGCATTTTGGTCAACACAGAAGTTTCATTACTATTTGTATGACAGAGAATTTACAATAGTAACTGACCACAAACCACTTGAAAAACTATTATCAGCAAGAGGAAGCCCTACACCAAGATTGCAAAGATGGTTACTAAAAATGCAACCATACAAGTTCACTGTTCAATTTGAACCAGGACACACAAATGCATCTGATGTACTATCTCGTTCACCTTTACCAGCTACAGGAGAAAAGTTAAGTGATGATACAGAACATTTCATCAACTCAATTGTTTATGATGCTATTCCTAAATCAGTCACAATAGAGGAAATTCAAGAAATATCAAGAAATGATGAAATATTGAAAAACATCAAAGAACAGATCAAATCAGAGAAATGGTCAAAAAGTCCACAATACAAACCATATTTTCTGAACCGGAGAGACCTCTGGATCAAAGATGATATGATTTTAAAAGGCACAAAGCTAATAAGTCCCACAGATCTAAGACAAAGAATACTTGCCACAGCACACCAACATCACTTAGGCATTGTGAAAACTAAAGGATTACTTAGAGAAAAAGTATGGTGGCCAGGAATAGATCAAGAAGTGGAAAACTTGATAAAACATTGCCATGCATGTCAAGTAACAGGATCCAATAAAGTCAATTTTGAACCACTTGAGGTAACAAAGATACCCTCAACAAATTGGCACACAGTAGCTTTGGACATTCAAGGACCATATCCAACAAAGGATTACTTAATAGCACTCATAGACTACAGATCAAGATATCCAGTAGTTGCACAAGTCAAAACTATCAACACAAAGACGGTAATCAAAGCATTGGATAAGATATTTTCTATGTTTGGTTACGTGCACAAATTAGTTGCTGACAATGGAAAACAGTTCATTTCAGACGAATTCAAACAGTACCTCAAACAACATGGGATAAAGCTAAGGAATGTGACACCGTATTCACCATGGGTCAACGGTGAAGTTGAAAGATTCAACAGATCACTCAAAAAGGCAAATCAATGTGCACACGCAGAAGGAAAAGATTGGAGAGAAGAGCTGAACAAGTTTCTACTTCTCTACAGAACAACCCCACATGCAACAACAGGACAGTGCCCAGCTACAGTATTTTTTGGACGTGGTATCAAGAATGACATACCAGAATATGCAAAGGATGAATCACAAGACACAGAATTAGATAGGAAAGACAGAGAAAAGAAAGGAAAAATGAAAAATTACACAGACATCAAAAGGAATGCAAAAGACAGTGAAATTCAGGAACAAGACACAGTGCTAGTAAAGAATCTCTGGAAAAATGACAAATTATCTCCAAATTGGTTAAATGAGAAATTCAAAGTCATCAAGATCTACAGGAAAAGTGCTTTACTAGAGAATGAAAGAGGAAAAAAATTTTACAGGAACAAAGCTCATCTCAAGAAATACAATGAGAGTGAATCAAACAGACAAGCAGTACCTCAAAAGGATAACACACACAACACAGATGAAGAGGAAGACATCTTAGCAGAGGAACTCTTAATTGACAATGCGCAAAATGTCGCAAGGCCAACGCGTTCCGAGCGCAGACCGAATAGAGCAATCACTAATGCTAATGACGCCAATAACACTCCACACTTAAATGAAAACAATAATTCTAGTTTGCATGAAAGTGATAATGCTGACATGCATCAAAATAGTGAAAATAGGTTTAAGGAAGGAATTGTTGAGGATCATTGGAATAAACAAAGCAATGAAGACATACAAGAAGATATTGGCAACAGAACACCAGTTTTTGTACCAGATTCTGTTCCAACAGCCATTCAAGAACAAGTACAAGTGAAGAAATTTCCAAAAAGAAGGAGTCGTAAGAAGAAAAACTGAATAAAAAGGACAGACAGGAGGTTGTATATATTTATATTGATTGACTTTGCACAAGTTGATTGAGCAACACATTGGAGTTCTACTAGTTATGTTCATTATAATCAAGAAGCTGGAACTTTGAAGATTATATATTTGTTTTGTTGATGGATGAATATCACATATACTTTTGCTGACACTGAAGAACAATCATCTACGCTGAAGGACTAAAGCTGAAGAACATTGTTTATATTAATTGTTTGTTTGGTTACGTTTACAAAACTCATATAGAAACCCTAGAGGACAATTTCAAGAAAAGGGAGAATGTAATGTATTAGGCATAAACCATTTTATATTAGCCTCGGATTGGAGTTGATAGATGAGATTAGATCAGGGTCGGAGTGAAAACATGGCGTCTTGTCTCGTGTGCTCTCTAGGTCTAGCGTTAGGTCGCAGCGGATCTTAGGCATCGCGCGCGCATACACAACAAGAATATTGAAAATATTGAGAATATTGAAAATATTGAGATTGTTTTCTTGGACATAAAAAAAGCCAAAATTAAGCCAAAATGCCAAACTATTTTTCCAAATCCAAACAGCATTTAAAAAAGCCAAAATTGACATATTTGGCTTAAAAAAAGCCAAGTTGGCAACCCTGGATAGAGCTTCTTACTGTCTTGAAGCCCCAGAGCGAGGTTCCATTTCTCAAAACAAGTGCTTGAATAATATTAATAGGCAAGAGCCGCCATGCTTTGTATATCAGTGTTGAGATAGAAAAGGCGCATAGCAGAAGAAAACGTTGTCTGTAGTAAACGTGAAGGCCTTGTCTACAGTTGGGCTGTCCTGGGGCCTCCTTCCTTGATGGCCACACTCGTGCCACAAAAGAAGCTCGATCCAGTCTTTTTATAGATCAGTGGAAAAGAATTAGCTAACAGAGCTTTTCAGAAAGTGGAGTAAATACCACGTGGATACTTTAATTCTTTGATGAGCACTTTAATTCCAGCTGTTCCTAAATAAGAGCAAACCTTGAAATTTACCAGTTGCTTTTGATTGATCTCTTTGGAGATTGATAGATTTTTTCATCCATTCGCTCAAAGAAGCAAAAAATATTTCATAAGCAATGTCGTTCTTAGATTCCAAAGAACCCATAAGAGCGTGTTTCTAACCAGCAAGTAGCTAGTAGTCCACACATAATAAAATCGAGATATCAAAGTTGCGCTGTTTATGTCGAGGTAGTAATTTAACAAGGTACCTAATAATTGAATTTTAACGAAACGGTCAGAATTAATTTGTTAAAATAGAATAGTTATTGATAATAGGATCAGGTTGAACCAGAGCAAAAGTCTATTGCAAAAGTGGTTTGACAATTCAGTAAAGGCGACCGCGTAGTCAACAACAAAGCGATCGAAATTCAAACCACTTTTGTGAAGCCATTAGGCGTCTTTTTATGGTTAAAATCTAATGAAGCCAAAAATTTAACTATTTGTTGGGCAGTCTCTCAGCTTTTAAACCTTTGTGCGACTTGCTAAAACAACATGATAAGTTCAGAAATGCATTTGGAGGTCACATTTAGGTGTTGAAGAACCAAAATTATCATGAATGGCCTTGTATTTGGTGGAAAATGGCATGTTTTGAGCCATTTTATTATGCCTACTATTTTACAGCTATTGATAGACTTGAGTGAACCTGTTGATCGCTGGAATTTTGATATTTTCCTTTAATGAAAGGACGAAATGTTATTTTACGTAATTTGCAGCATTATTTGTTCCCATTACAAAATCGCAATCGATTGGAAAAGATGGACTTTACGATTTGTGATATATTTTATTGATTGAATTTTGCTGCAATATGTCACATAGCGGCCGCTGCGATTAGGCCCATTGCGGCTCCAAAAATTTCCGACCAAAACACTTTCGCAGATTCTCCAAAAAAAGTGAAGAAAATGGGCAGTTTTAGACACCCAAGCATAAAGTCTGGTCCCTTCGATTCTGCCTAACAAAATCCCTAAAAATTCTCTCGGTATAACGAACCGCTGGTATAACGAACTCTCGATATTACGAATCAAATTTGGGGTCTCTACATCATAATTACCCTCGATATAACAAACTTTTTATAGATTTTTCATCTGTTCTCTTTATCTACTTTTTTCCGGTGTTCCTTTATCACTTTCACTAGGGGAAATCATTTTTGCAATCGGCAAAACATGCTGATAATACATTTCTAGCACTGGTGGATAGACTCAGACCACGAGATGAAAGTTTGATCGCATCAGAAATTACTGCGAATTAGTACACTGACACTAACGAACAGTACCGTTGAGAGGGGGCGGTGTAGCTGGGGTGAATTCCCGGCCCGCGAACAGTTTTGCCCCTGCGCCACTTCTCCTGCATAAGGACCCTTATAGCCCCAAGGCCAGAGCTGACTCTCGACGAGCCTGCTAACGAATACTTTCTTACATATAAGACATTAGCGACGAGCAACGAAAAAATTTTGTTGAGAGACCCAGATGGAGAAGAAAAAAAACAAATAAGAATGAGAAATAATCGAAGACGTCACTCAGCCGCCAACTAACTAGAAGTGAAGTGCTCGGTGAAGTGATGCCAGCTTTGTCAATGTCTGGTTCCCAAATTAGAAGGAGAACAGGATTTTCATTTTTCGATGACTAGCCATTAGTAATATTTTGTACTGCGTTATTATTTAGCATTAGTATTGTACTGCGAAAAGACCTAAAAACGTGTCCTTTCGGTTTAACACACTCCCGATATAACGAACTATTTTCTGGTTCCCTTCAGAGTTCGTTATATCGAAATTCCACTGTACCTTTATAGAACAGGTACCACATTATGCTAGGAAAATAAAGCCCAAAAAATTAACAAAACTGTTAGGAAGCATTTGCCCTATGTTTTTGCTGGCATTTTTTTACCTGGGAAATTAAAAGAAATATAAAAACCTATATGAGAACAAACCAATACACGTATTTTTTTATAAGAAACTAAGTTCCGGTGTTGGAAGGCAATTTATTAAATTTTCTGGCCATTTTGCTATCAAAAGTTTCTTACATGTTTCTTAAATTTCTTAGGTAATGAGTTTTTTAAATGTGCTTCCAAGGAAAAGTAAATAGTTCACTCACATTCGGAGATAAACTAACAGAGTGATCAAGGAATTTTGTTTTCCTAGAATGACTAACTCTGTTGAGATCTGTAAACAGTTAAGCTCATTGAACTTCACCAATGTCGAGTTGAAGTCAAAACAAATTTTTAAATGGAAACTTCTTGAGTGTGCAATTTGCTGAGAATGAATGCAAACTGCATGTCAAGTGTAGTGTTGCAATATACAGTGATGTTCAATGTCAAGACTGTTTCGAGTGTCAACTTGGAAAATTAAAATTGCAAATTACAAAAGTTTCTTAGCTTTTTTCAATTTGGGTAAAGTTGTTTCTTTACTTTCGAAAAATTGAGCCTACCGTTTCTTATGATCTCTTTCTTATAAAAAAAGATGACTGTGTGTAGCTAAATATCCTGGCACACTTCCTTTAATCATTTTTGTTCTAGTTTTGCTAGGTTGGTTTTTTATCTCAATTTTATTGCGTTAAAATATGTTGATGGGTTCATGTTATTATTGTTAATAACATGTTTATTGATCATTATTTTTTTCATTTCCTTCGCGTTCGTTCATTTAATGTTCATTTCCTAAAATAAGATACTTTTACCGTTCCTTCCTAGATTTCTGTTCTATGTTTACCTTTTCTGCTTTAATGTACAAAGCAACATTTCTGGCAAGGAACGCTAACAATTTCTAGCTATTAATTTTTTTGGCGGTACAAAATTTGAAAATTGCTTTGAAAAAAGCTAATGTTTTACTTCATCCTTAAAGCTTTTTGTCAAAGTTTTTTTCGAAAAAGCTTTCAGTATGATGTAAAAATGTTTGCTTTTTCAAAGCCATTTTCAAAGCAGACTCTCCAAGAAAGTTAAAACAGATTCTCTAAGCATACCCATCCTTTTGAGGTACTTTGAAATCTAGAGAAAGTATCTGCAACATGCTGCGTAGTGGTTGCTCGTTTTGATTTATTTGGTGGCTAAAAACAAAATAAAAATGTCTGAATTTAAGATCTTATATCGAGAAAAGCTATAGAATGGATTATGCTACTCTTTGACGAGTTACGAGTTACGAGTTACGAAATTTGATATTTTACATTGCAAGGACAGCATTGATAATTATCCCAAAAATTATAAAAGAAACAAAAAGAATTCAATTGTTGATTTGTTGTCTCGAAGTACGCAAATTTGAGTAAATTAGGAAAAAGCAGCTGAAAACTCTTGGCAAAAGTGTGGAGAAAAATGAGAAATTCTATTTGGAAAGTAACAAGTAATTAATTGAGAAAAATTTAAAAGCTAACTCTTACCAGTTTAGCAAAAACGACAGCTAAAGAAGCCAGAATGAACGTAATCAAAGCCATTTTTTCTTCTCTGTTGGCACAAAGCCATGCAAAGTGCAACACAGAGCAACGAACTCCTGGCTATGTCAACTGAAACACCAGTAACATCTGGTGAATGATTTCCCTTTAATACCTGATGAAAGTAAACCAACAATACCATTACCATGGTCAGATGAATTCCAATGAAATTCAAGCTGCTGTCAAAAGGTGACTAGCAATCTGCAAGTATTAGCGAAAGATTTTTCGTTTTCAATTCAATTATTTATCTCAACAAGTTTGTACAAACAAGTTGCTTGATACATATTTTGAATAGGATATCAGATTAAGGGAATGGTGTCTTGACAAATAATACCTAGTTCAATGGCTCCAATTTAGATTTCAAAACGGGTGGCAAAGGGAAAATTGATGAATCGTAAAAATGTTTTCGCGAGAAACCTGTTTTTATTTCTAATAATGTGGGGAATGGTCGAGGCAGTAACATGTCTCTTGAGAATTATTGACATCATCGTGATTGATAACTAGAAGACTCATTGCGAAAATAAATTATTTTATCCTATTTATTTGATGTTCCATTATGCCTGAATCCTTTCGATATAAGATATCTTTTTTGTAAAAAAAATTTTGAATCTCTTCACGGTTGTTCGCAGCCAGAATTTGCGCTCTGATTTATTTGATGCGGAGGAGCTTTTACAGGGGTATGAGGGTTCGAAAAGAAAATGTTTGTTGGTTGATCACATGATGACAAGAAAATTGAAAGCAATTTTTCTTCAATAAAAAGAAATCAAGAATGAGGAGGTGACAGTTGAAAGTTAAGGCAAGATTGTGATTTAGCATATAACTTCTTATTTGATTCATCACTTTTTTTAACGTTTTCAAGAGAAGCACGATTCAGTGCTCAATTTGATGATGGCCTAAGTAAGGTCGTTCGACAGTCACTTTTCTGCCTTTCCGAGTCATTGATTTGAGTGAACTTTGACGTTCCCCTGTATACAAAATGTTATTGATGTGTGACAGCTTTTTGTTGCTCAGCTGTAGAGTTTTCGCCCAGCAAATTTTGCAATGATCCACTGTTAATGTTTGATCGCCTTCACAAAGATTCGGTTGTTTCTTTTGTTGGTATAACACTTCAGTCCCTTGCTCGGATTATCTGACCGTATGACTTATAGGTTCTGTAAAAAATGACTGGAAATTTTTTTATATAATATGAACTTTAGGATCCAATTTTATTTATAGTTCATTGATCACTGATCGGGCTGTTTTGAGGTTGAAGCAGAAAAAATGATGTCAATAAATTCCCCAATTCCGGCAGATTTAATTGCACCAGATTATAATGGAAGGTAAGAATTTAGCTACACATTGATTACATGCATCTATGTAACTTTTATGATTTATGTGCTAATCATTTTAACATGTTGTTCAAGATTACACTCATTTTTTATAAGAAACTGGCTAAAAGAAACGAGTACTGGACAGTCAGAAAAAAATTAAGAAACTTCAGTACTTGAAGCAAAAAAATTAAGAAACTATTAAATCGTGATAAAGCTGAGAAAAACGAAATTTTGTAAAATCCAAGAACAAGATTGCCCTGTTGGCCTAGAACTTAAGACACAAGAAGGGATAAAAATATACTTCCCACATTTAAATACAGCATCAGAATGAAAGTGAATCGCTTGACGTGATAAAAAAGGTCACAAACATTTCATAACATCATTCATGACATCATAATTAAGAAACTCTTAAGAAACAATGAGTATTGAAAATTCCAGACCATTAAGAATCTGGAGTACTCAACATCGACCTTTGTTTCTTATAAAAAAAGTGTAGTAGTTTTGAATGTGTTCATTTGAAAGGAAAAACATACATTATGGTACAAATCTTGAAAATTGACCAACTCATCTAAAAACCACCACACTTATATGAAAACAAGTTTTCCTTTTACCATCATCACATACCTTCATTGTAAAAGAACACATTTTAATTTTACGACTGAAGATTTACTAGTGAACTATGAAAACAATGTCTGTAATATGTGTAGCTTTTTTGTCATTCCTTTTCAGCATTTTGCCTGCTTCTGGAGAATCTTCAATCACATCATCAATAGATTCAAATGATAGCTTTGTCTCAGATGATGAGCCATTAAATGAAAGGACCCCATTGGTCCGTGCTCATAGCACTATCAGTGAAGGAGGAGAGAGAAGAGGAACTATTTTTTCATCTGTATTTACTCTTGTTTCAACTATGATTGGCGGTGGACTCTTATCACTGCCATTTGCATTTGAACAAGGAGGATTTATAGTGTCATCTTTCGTTTTGATTTTTGTACTAATCGCATCAACACATGGTGGATTTTTGGTTATAAATAGCAAGAAATATTGTCATGGAAAAATAAGAAATATTGAAGATGTAGCCAGAGTTGCATTTGGAGCCAAGGGGCAGGTAATCTATTTAATGTCTTACATCTGTTTAAAAGTTTGATTCTCAGCTCTACCAATGCAAGATATGGTCAAAGGCTCAAAGGCATTGCTACAATAAGCTGCTGATGTTTCATAGAATGCACTTTGAATGCAAAGATTGGCACCTGCAAAGGTCACAATTCAAACACAGGGGCTAAGCTGAAGTTGGGCAGGGAACCATTTACCCTGCACATATCAGTTAGGTGTGCTGATGATAATTGATAAATGTACTTTTCCTACTATATATTCCTACACGTGGCCGCTGTATTGGTTTGTTGGCAGATGACTTTTCAAGTTTAAAGGTGCAATTTTTTCAGATTGCACTGGTTTTGTCAATAGTTTAATAATGTTTTATAAGCATTTAAAGGTTAATAGAATTAGCAAAGTTTTCATTTAATACAAAATCTTTCCCTTTTATTGTCTCCAGAAGTTAAACACTGATAAAAAGGTTTATATATATATTGTTATAGTAACATAAAACTTTATGTATGGCAACACAGAGAAATTTAAAGCAATTATAGAGAATGTCATTTTGTTTTCTAGATGTTGGTCCAAGTAACTTTATTTTTCATTTTGTATTTGGTGTCTGCTGTCTATTTCATTCTCATTTCTGACCAAGTAAGTAATGAAATGAGATTTGTTTTTCTGTTTCAGTTAAGATTCAGATTTAGATTCTATTCATCTTTTCATTGCCTGTCAAATATGTCAATCATTCTCCTTTTTAATCTTATTGATGATAGTCAAAACGCATGCAAAATATTTTTGTTGGAAGTTTTTTCAGAAAGCAAGAAATGAAAGGCTATTTACCAAGATGTGATCAACTAACATACTATGCTTGTTCATGTGAAAGAAATAGAGAAATCACCCTTTAGTTTTAGAAATCACCCATAACCTTTTCTGCACCAACTCATCATGAAATGAGAAAATAAAAACACTAGCTCATCAATTTTGACTGTCAGTATAAAAACTCTTTTAATGAGAGTCAGTATGTGGCACTGCCAATGCAGAAGCCAGCCTGGTTGCACTTATGTGCTGAACTTGTGAAACTTGTGTCTTGTATGGTTGGCATACAAAAGAATTATTCATAAATTAAGAGAGCTCTTGACCATCGTAGTTCCATGATATAACCAATTGCAAAGGTTTTATGTTAGAATACAACTGAAAGAAATGCAGTTGACCAATAATAAAAGATACTTTTTTTGAAAGCTGTTCTTTAATCTTAAGCCTGGTTCTCTTAGCATCTTAAGAGTTTGAAACATTTCATTGATCCTTTCTTCCATCTTTCATCTTTTGATTGATCAGGGACAAGTTGAAAACTGTCTAAAAGAGATCAAATATTCTGACAAAAAAGCAATAACAAGTAAAGATGCGTCAGATGACTTTCCTATGATTGGTCAATTACATCCAAGTGTCTGTTTTTTTAATTTTTTTCATACACTGTAAAAAAGTACATTTTAAAAGAACAAGACGATGGTAGGCATGGCTACCAATTGACCTTAACAAAAAGCAATACAAACCAAAACAATACCCATTGACCTTAACAAAAAATGATAATGGATCAGTGACATCTGTTCCCTGTGTTCCCTTTTAAGTTCATTCATCATAAGTGGCATAAGAGTCAAGGAGGTTTTACTCAGATTAACTCTCTTAACCCCTTATGATTAACAGTCAGCACAGTCTTAATGATAGCAAGAGCTTGGACCAACACACATAGACTGAGTTACAACTTTTTGCCCTGATAAATAAGTATAAAAAGCTGTATTTTACAAAAATAAAATTATATTGCGTAAACTATACAAGGCCCCCTGGCCCCCCAGTATCTCGGTCCTTGCCAACACAGTCTGTTGCAGACTGTTGCGAACTGTCTCTGATACTTTTATGATCTTATGGGAACCAGGCTTTACTTTGATTTATCGTCAACGAAAGCTTCTCAGTGGCTTGTAGCCCCAGTCTCCTCTAAATGCATTTTGGTTTTAGATTTGCATTTTTAGAACTTCATATATCTGCCTTCTATCTCTACAGTTAGTTGAAATCATCTGATTTTGAAATTTATGACAATCATCCTCTCCAGAACAAAGACACTAAGAGACTTGTACCAGAAGAATAATTTGTGGCATACTATCAATCATTTGCATTCTCACATGTGATAGATTCTTATTCCCTTAATAGATAGAGCCATTGATTCAATACATTGCTGGAAAAAGAGGGTTTTGGACAGAAAGAATAGTTGTCCTGTCAATGATTTTGGTATTTGTATTTCCAATTTCATTGTTGAAAAACCTGTCAGCACTGCAGTACACTTCTGGTATGAGGTATGGATTTAAAGAGTAGAGAACCTCTGGCTCCTGCTCATTATATATTCTCAATCCATCATAGTTTAGCTATACTTATTTTTCTAAGATTATTATAAAAGGTTTGATAAAAGTCTTATTAGAGTAATAAGAGTGACCTATCTCTTACCAAAGATAGGAATCAGACAGATCAACTAACATGTATAGCACCATACACTATAATATTTTCATCATTATCCATCATCATCTTCACCATTAACCATGTTGCAATCAATAGGAGAACCACCTCTGCTACCATTTTTCTAATTGGCTACGTTTCTTTTTCAGTGTGTTCTGTGGTCTGCTTCTGACTGGCTGCATTGTTTACCGCTCAGTCAAAAATGACCTTGGGGGCCATATACAAAGACATGACAACCCTGTCAAATGGCACCCAACTAGTCTTAGACAGTTCCTGACTTGCGTTTCAATCTCAGAACTCACCTTTTCCTGTCATTTCAACATTTTGCCAATGCACACTGAACTCAGGAACCAAACCAGGAAGAACAAAAGGATAATTCTTTTCCTTGCTATGGGAATAACTTATGTGATGAATTTTACTGTGAGCTTCTTTGGCTACTTCCAGGTTTGTATACTCATTTAGAAAGCTCTAAATATTTGCAAAGAATCTAATTTATGCATGCAAGTGCTTCAAAGTAAGCCTGGATGTCTTTGTTGTCTAGGACTTTCTTTTATTTGACACAGCTATTTTTTCAAGTAAATTATTGCTTCTAATCAGCATCTCCCTGTCATAAGCACCTTCCCTTCTAGTTATTATCAGCTCCTTCCCTCCCTATATTATTAAGGCCCTCCACTAATCAGTCCTCCCCCTGATAAGTGCCTTCTTCAATCAAAAAACATCAATCGACACCCCCTGCTTCGTTTTCCGCCACACCTTAGCTCAAAAGTTTTAATAAGCGCTTTGCAATCTCAGTTTGAAAGGTTTCCTTCAGAATTTTTGTATCAAAATGTTTTATTAAATCACTAAAAAACCTTTAGAAGTGAGTTATAAATATTTATATCTTTTGTTAGTTTCGGCAATACACAGACCAAGACATAACAAAGAATTACGCGCATGACGACATAGTGATTACCGCTGGTCGAGCTGCCCTTTCATTTGTGCTCCTCCTCAGTTTTCCACTGCTGATAGTCCCTTGCAGGCAGACGTTGAATAAGGTAAATTTTGCTGTGAAATTTTATTTAACGATAACAAGTGGGGTTAATTGTATATGATACACCTAGGAATGCTGGTAACAGCTTATGAAAATGTTTTCTTTTAATGCAAATGACATACCATATACCAAACATTTTCATAAGAAATTTAGTACAAAAAAAAACAAGAGTTTCCACTGATGGCGTTCACAGAATAGGTTTCAGCGAATTTTTACAGCCAATAAATGTTCTAGGCAGCTAGACTGATCTATTGGGAAGAATATACATGTTTGCCTTAAAATATTTTGCGAAATTAGCAGAGGTATCCTTGTTTAAGTAGCAGACAAGCTTTGTTGCCCTGATGCGTAAGTTCTATACTGCAACACGGGAAGCTGTAAAATATTAAGTCTTGAAAAGTTATCGAAAGGAGCGAATAGTGTATGGCTGGATCTGCCACTTATTACGAAAATGAAATATAATGGCATTGAAAAAAGTCAACATTTTTAGAACATACTTCAGCATTTTTAGAACATACTCGGAGTATAAAACGTCAGAACTTAGGTCAAAACACTACCCTAGGGAATCTATATACCCAGTTGTTCCTAGCGCAAGCCAGAAAAAGCAAGTTATTTTTTTAACAACTATACTCAATGGTTGGAAAAAAACCTCTGACTACATTTAAGCCATTTTAGCATCAATTGATCTCCAAAAGATGAAAAAAGGAATCGCCCGTGCTCTCTTGGCAATCCTTTTATCTGATTTAGTTACTCCTGTGGCGTAGTGGATAACATTGTTGTCTCGCGCCACTTGGGACAAACATGTACTGGATCGAGCTCAGTGAGCCTCACTTAAATCAAGATGTTATATGTATAAAATCAGGGTGGGGATTTAGGAACCAGGAAAGCCTAGTTAACTTGAAGAAAAAGATGGGGATTTCAAAGTTTTACGGTTGCCTCACAAATCGTTAATATATGCATTTCTCTTAGATGCTTTGGAGTCATGAACGAACCCGCCGTTGGGAGCTGTTTGGTGTGTCGTGGTTTGTCAAGGCAGTATCAAATGAAAAAATGAACGGGCCTACTCGCACTGTATGGTTTTTTGAAACATTCATTATCGTCTTCACTGCATACGGACTAGCTTATGTTGTTCCACAGGTATGTAATCTTAAAGACTCATTGCTAACAATGGGCCTTTGCGAGCGTGGCGACGGTCCAAACAATGGCAGTAATTTTCTACGGATTAACCACAATTGATTTTAGACAGTCTAAAAATGCATTATGGGATGGTTACGTAGCGCAGTGGCTCATTGTTAGCAATGAGTCTTTAATCTGTCAAGTATCAACTTCAAATTCAAATCTTATTTCAGATCTTGTTATAAATATGTTTTACACATTTGTATCTAAATCTAAATTAATGGAAATAACGCACAATTGAAGGCACATCTATCCGATTTTACGAAGTGGTGTTGTAAAATCGAACCATTCTTTTTTCGGAACAGGTGAACATGTTGTGGGGCATAGTTGGTTCCATTGGCTGCACCCTAATCATTTACGTACTTCCGCCAGCTTTCTACTTGAAAGTGCGACATCACCCCGAAAAACCTGACTGCAAACAAGTTTTTGCATGGCTGCTTTTCATAACTGGGATCTTTCTGCTTTGCGCGGGCCTATATCAATCAGTTGTCAATATTGTGGACCCAGTGCCCGAAGCAACGAAGATGAGACCAGTGACTAACAACACTACAGTGCACCTCGGAGAAACCATTATGAATGAGATGTTAGGAAAGATTTCGTAGGCCTTCCATTTCTTATATAGCTTAGTTAAGATTTAATCTCATTTGGATGTATTGTTTGTTTCTTTATAATTGGGGTGCTGTTTCAAGCAGATAAAAAGTGAACCTATAACATTATCAAGATCACTCTGCAAGCATTTATTGACAATGCCACCAATTGGCCTTCAATTTATAACTGAGAGACTTCTGAGATTAGTAATTTTTGTTTCTATTCAGGAAATTTACCTTTTGCGAAAAGTTAAGGTCAATTCAAATCTTTCCATTTAGTCACTAGCTTTTGTTATATGGAAAAGAACGCACCATTTCATAGCTAACAACTTGCATAAATACATTGAAAAACCCAGCTTTGAAAAGTTTTCATTAGCACAAAACCCCATTTTCATAGATTCTTACACTGAAATATCCGTAAGGGAATTGGCAACAATTATCTTACTAAGTTTTACCAAATTTCTGTTTTTAAAAAGCATAATGTTCACCATATCATTCAAAGCTGAATTTAGAATAAAATGCCTCACTTGTTACTTTCGTTTATTGCAAAAATAAGTCTTATGAATTCCTTGTTTCATATTTGGTAAGCATTCTTTCGTTCTATTTTATTCTTAGTTTGAGCTATTTGAAATCAAATTGTAATTGGCTTTAAAAGAGTTATTATTTAGAAATAAAATATGAAAATTGTAATTAATTTCTTAGTTTTTATTTATGAGATGTTTCGAAGTTTAATATTTTTATTTAGAAATATTTTGTTTGTTTCTTGAAGTTTACAAACTAGAGTTCACATAAGATTTCGATTTTTTGAGTGTTTTCTTTAATGATATGCAATGGAAAGATCCCTTTGATTTTATCATAAAAAACTTCTTTGGGAGCGCTGTAGCTACTTCTTGTCTTGAAATGTCTGCCAAATTTTTTTTGGAAAATCAAGCGATTTTGTCTTATTTCTTTGCTTTTGATCTCCCCTCCTAATACTCCCAGATCTGTACCTTTTTTCCCCAAAATCAATTTTAAAATTTATTAACAGTCATGTGGATAACATATTTCCTAACATCAACTGTCATTTTGTAGTAAACCAACAGGGAATGGAGGCACGGGGCTGTAAAAGACTATGTAACTGAAATTGCTGTTTCGCGAATTGTGGCAGTGATTTACTTCCCTGAGCAATGTGCATTGACCGTGTAGCCAATACAAGTCTCCTAATGTTCAGCTAGATTTTCGTAGGACAAACCCCCAAGGTCACGAATAAGCGAAACAAATCCCGGGAGTCTAACACCTATCATAGCCCCCGTCCCTATTCAAATCTGGTGCACATGTACTTTTATAAACTCTAGATATCTACATTACACTAGGAGGGGGGGGGGGGGGGGGGTGCAAAAATCACCATCTGACCGGGATGGTTGGTCTTCGGAGATGATAGTGGTAAGACTGAATGCCACCATTTAAAGAAAGCTCTAAACACCCAGAAACGTCTTATTTTCTTCTCATTTTAGAAAAAAGGTCTTGTAATAGGGATAAGAAAATTCATAATTAATAGTAATTTTGAAATTTTTACAGCAACTAATTATTATACTGCATCTACTACAGGAATATTATCAATATATTGCGAATGCCAAAAGGAATTGGCTACAAAAAGAATTGCCTTGCATTTCATGCCAAATAAACAGAAACCCGTCGTGAACACTGAACAAAAGAGAAACATTTACGAGTTTCAGCGTATTTCAACAATGTGACAGCGGTAGTAGGTTAAATTTATAAAACAATAGATGAATACAAAACAGAATCTAAGTGTAATATGAACAATATATTTAGGATGATTTAATGGGTTTATTGGCTTTATTTAAGGTTCAAGAAGTGCTCATGACATTTGAAATTTGTGGTTTCTGAATGTAGATAATAAATTTTTGTTTGATGAAAGGGAAATTGCTAACTATTTAAACAGGCTAAGAATCTGATTTTGCTTGCATTCAAAAGTGGTAAATAGAATTCGGCTGCAACTTTCAGTAGAAGTATATTGTTATCAACGTGTGTTGAAGGGCCTCATATTTTGGATGCTTGACTCGTCGCTGTCTTTGATATCACTATCAGGTTGCGAGTTCTGAGACGCTTCCAAATGGCAGCAGGAAAATTTCAAAATCCTACGACTTCAACACCAACCGATCGAATTTTCGCCAAATGTTGATCACAGTAGAACTAACCCAACCTAAGCAATATTGGAATAGAGACAATGAGTTTTAACATTCGGTGAGTTTGATTCAACAAAAAAGGTGGAAATATTTTGATTAAGACTGATATTTTATACAAGCAAACAGCAAGTGTAAATCTTTATATGTGTAAGGAATTAGAGAAACGTCAATATATTTGTATTTTACCATGTTATTAGAAAAGAACAAATGAAAGATGACGACCAGACTTTTCTTGAGGATCAGTGTTCCCTTGCAATCGGCCTAAGTTTAAGAGACAGCAAGAAATGGCAAATAGACACGAAATAGTACAAAGCAAGCTGTACTTACACGTGCCGGCTTCATTTCCATGCATTTCCAATTGTACAAATAGTAGTTCAGGTTGCCATCTCCAATACCAAATTTTAACTTTTCTAGGAAATCTGTGTTATCCATAAGATCCAGTGCATTAAAAACATCAAAATTGTTCTGAAATGCAAAGTATTATGGCCACATATCAGAACAGTGAATAATGCAAAGCTGTCAAAACGTTATCTTTAATACAATAAATAAAGTATGTTTTATACAAGCAGGAATATTTTCCACTTCTAACGAGCTGCCAGCAAAACCAGCCTCGACGTAGCCAAGCAATATTTTTCAAAACGAAATAGACTGACAATCTTCATTGTTTTATCATTACAGTATTGCTAGCGAAAAACAATTCCAAACCACATCTTTATTGAAAAGAATATAGCAAAAAAAATCAAACCGTCTTAAAGAAAGTCTGGTATAGGATGAGAAGCATCAGCTGGTCCCTTAACATCATGCAGAAAAAAGGTGATGGCAGAAGAGAAGATTAAATATTATAAAGGTGGCACATAAATCTCACCCTTTTAGCAATGATAAGAGCATCATTCATAAGATCAACTAGGGGCGTCTTTGTGCTGACGTTGTAAAACGAATAGGCCGCTTTAAGTAAATTGTACGAGGGGTGGTTCATGACTGTGGAGGGTAGTGTGTAGAAACTTATCATGTCCGTGATTTCACCATTTTCATTCTGCAAAAGATGACAAAAAATACAAAAAATAAGCTTCATGTCAAGTGCAACTTTTATGGAGAAATATATTTCTTTAAAAAAGCAAACATTTTATAACATATTGGCTAAAAGCTTTTTCGTCTGACACTCCTCCGAGCATAAAACGTCAGAATAAGGGTCCGAAAGAACACGATGATAAATATATACCCAGTCGTGGATCGAAATAGACCAATCAGAAAAACGCAAGCACAAGACCGGTATAGTTGTCCAATCAGTGCCGTGACAATTTTACATCAAAATTAGATATTGCAATTCTTTGTATCTACGCATGTTTTCACGAAGATACTTGTTGGCCCTACTGGCCAGCCTCCCAACTCCAACTAAATGAAGTGACTGAATGGGGTTTATTCTATATTAGATGTTTCACGGATAAATTGCTGTTGCGTGGTTTTGATATAGTTTACATGATTATAAATTTGAAGCAGAAGATTAATTGTTGTTGGAAATATTAGATACAAAATAAAACAGGTCAAATCTTTTGCACAAGAAAAGACACATCTGTATACATTCAGACAACAATTTTTAGGCTTCTTTTACTTCCAACTTCAATTTCTTTGATCTGACATTTCATTCCTTTTCATTAAATTTTTTTATTACCACCCTTTGTCTTCAGCTCTACGTATTTGAAATTTAGAGTAAAGTTGAATTTATCCAAAAAGAGATTGAAAAAAGTCTGTGAACCAACAAACAACGTTTCATTCTTGAAATTCATGTCAAATCCGTTGGTTAGTAAATAAACGATGGATTTAAAACTGCTCACCTCGACTACATAACAATCAATAATGTCCTTCTGGGGCATGAACCAATGACGAAATTCTTCCTGATGAAGAAAATGGCGGCATTAGATTACTCAGGATGAGGGCCATAATTTATCAGGGAAAAAACATCTTTGGAAACTTGGATACCTAAATACTATGCATATACTTTGAAAAACCTAAATACTTTGGATACAAATACTAGGACAGCAAATAATTTTAAAACCTAAACAGATTTTTTCTAAATCATACACTCGAAAGATAAGAATATTTGCTGGATTTTATAAATATTATTGTTTTATCTAAACGTGAAGTACTTCAACTTACCTCGGAAAAAACTGGCGCTAAGTCGAAACGTTTTAGATTCTGTAAAAATAATGAAAGAGATTTGTTGTTAGGCGAAATAATCATCTTTAAAGACAATCTTAGAAGGTTTTGAAATTTCTCCCGACCAGTTGCATTGTCGAGTTTTCAAAAATAGACTGCATTAGAAATAATTGAATATAATTTGACTATTGCTCACTTTCTTTCTATAAATTATCAGATAAAATGCAGAGATCTGCATGCAATTAGGAAAGAAAACTGTTAAAACCTTTTGCTCAAATTTTTGGTTCACATCTTAAAAGAAAATGTGACGAAAAAGTAAGGGAAATTGTTCGAGCTATCGTTGAAATACATCAATGCAGTGTTATTTTTAGCATGCTTTAGACATACCTCTACCAGCAATTTATGCGCTTTCGAGCAGTCTTCTTTCTTTAGCTGCCGTATACCTGAAGTCTTTGTGTCCTGAGAAATTTTAATAAAGAAGACTTTTAGAAATTATTGAAGAAACTGGAAAACTCAAGCTAATACATTTTGTCACTATAACATCAAGCATCAAATTGCTGGGTAAATATGAGTTCTGCACGGGAGCAGTACAGGGTTATGTGGTTGCGAGAAGGATATTTTTGTGGAATAGGCTGCATCAAGTATAGGGTGATTGGTTCTTTTTTTCTGGGCCCCCAAACCCCCACTTCGTCGGCATGACAACATCGTATGCATGGTAGACTGGAAACGAATGCTGTTAGGCCTTGATAAAACACAACAGCAACTATAAGAGTACTATAACGCTCTGAGTCTTTAACTTAGGTGATATATAAATTACATCCCATTCTAAAAAGTTGCAGTACCTCTGGTAATCGGTAAAGTCTTATCGTCCGCTGCATCGTCATGTTTTTCGACAGATGTGAAAATTTGACATCAATTAGCTTCTTTGGATTCAATGACCTATGCCAGTATCTGTTGCAAAAACAAGATGGGAAATGAACAAACCATTGTAAATTTGTAGAAATACGAATAGAACTTAAATAATTCAAATAAAAAACAGGTTAAGCTAGGATGGCAAGATTTAAAATTTGCTCTGTCGTTTCGTTGAACTACTCACATTGTCAACATCATAATAAAACCATTTTTGAAAGATTCCAAAGCCACTTTGAATCGAATTAACAAATTAGGAGGTATAATCTGTAATAATCTTTTGAAGGCCTATTAACAAAGAAATTTTAGAGTTCATGTACCTGCAAGTGGCAACCGGCCTAGGCAAAACAACCCCAGCAGTGTAAACAGCTTGAAAACTCCCTTCCAAGTTTACTCTTCTCGTAATTTCTTTAATCAAGACGGGTGCCATTCGCTTAGACCGAAGCTTTTTGTGGACACATAAGAAATTGATCTCTGCCATCGTCTGTTCACTTATAAACAAAGAAACAAATGACAAATAAATAAATGACTGATTTGCATGTCATTTTAAATAAATTAAAAGCAGAAATCGAAATTTTGTAGAAAATGGAATACATTCCACATAGCTTCCAGAAACCAAAACAATTTTCGCTATTTCAGTCAAAAAGCAAAGTACATAAATTGCTTGCTCAACCATCAAAGGAAAATAAACGCAGAGGGCATACCATTGCAAGGAAATTTGATAAAAGCATAAGAAAACAAACTTAACTAGAACCCTCTTTTGCTACTTATCATGTAATTGCCTTTGTTATTTGTTTACTTAAGACACAAGACCAAGAACACCCATTCTAAATAGTCCTTCATTTCACAGTTTTGTTAATTTATAAACATATATTGATACTATTCTTTTGCTGTTCAAAAACAACAAATACAACAAAGTCATAAAGCGGTTACGAAATTCAGATTCTTAGCCATTATTATAAAAATAAACATAAAAACACACTGAGTGTAAACCCGTATGTTGGCAGGAACTCCACTTATGAATCCAACAAGCTTCTTATTAGACTCTACTCTCAAACCACAATGCCATTCCGTCTTCCAGCCAGGTGGTTTTAGCGCCCTGGAAACAAAAAACTACTAAAACAAATCTTCACAAAGCATCCTGCAGTAACATTTTATAAAGTGCCTTCTGATCTGGTCAAATCTTGAGACTAAGTAATGTTTTATGCTAAGAAAGTGTGCAAAATAGTGCCAACAACAGAGTCCAGATTGGGGAATAAAATTTTGGTAAAAATACGTGTGCCTAAATTATGTGGAAAAAAGGTAAAAGAATCTCTTCAAATATGGGAATATGTTTGTATGTGTCTATTTGGCTTGGTGTATAGAATAGGTCAGTTCTAAATTGTCAATCGAGTTTCATGCTTATTGTGATCATCAGACAACTCAATTTAATTTTTAATCTTCATTTTAATTTCAATGGACCACAAGCAAACATTGCTTGGCAACTAATTAAAATCTGTCGCAAATGTTTCGACACTGGCATATTTTTACAATACAATTTTTAATACATACAAATCCAACTAACTGACCCGCATTGAGTAAAGAAACAGCCCACAATATAAATTACAAATGGCAAATACCATCTGCCTTGAGTCTCATGTAAACCCTTTCAATTCTACCACGGTCAGATTGGTCCAAAAAATGTAGGACTGGAAAGCTAGTGACAGTTAACTTAGGGGTTTTAATCATTATAAAGTCGGGGTGATTTCTAAACATGAAGACATATGGACCACTTTTGATCTCAACAGAAATAAACAACTATATTTAATAGCTTGGTCTGTAGGATAGAAAAATTGTCAAATGTTACTGTGTCATGACATTGCTTGATGACAAGGAAAGTAAACAGAAGCAGTAGTTAAAATAAACAACAACTGAAATAACATCTGTTGACAAATAATAGCATACCATTTAAGAAATTCTGGCGAATAGTCAAATCGGAACATGTTATCATCATCTTCTACATAATTCTCATTCAAAAGTGTATACAGCTCCTTAAGCTGGAAAAACAAAAAATTATTAATAACTCACTGTTACCATAACAAATATTTACAATGATAATAATGTTATATGAAGCACTGTTATATATAATATTAAAAGGATTAATTCCACCACTAGAAGTTGTTCACACATAGAAATAAAGCCCCTGGCTTAAAACCTTTTAAAATCAATGGAAACACTTCCTTCTCACTAGGTATTTGAAATGTTGTTTTAAAACTCTAAGATTTATATATAAAGCAATTTGCTCAAATGTCTAAATCATTTTTTTTATTAAACTACATTGCTAATGCAAGAAAAATATTTCTCAAATCCAAGCAGTAATGCAATGGATAAGGTCCAATAGATTCATTAATGCATAATATTTGCAACACCAGAACTCTCAACTCAGCACCTTTTAAAAAGGTGCTAACAATTTTGTTCACATTATAATGGATTTAGTTAAACTTTAAAGAATGACAAGAGTTATTTGGTTTCAATTTTATCAGAATGTCATAGGCAATACTAGTGTTAATTGAAGTATAATAATTTCAAGTTAAAAACAGATTTGATGCCAAGAGAAAAAATTCTTGATAAAAATGGATACACTTTACCAAGAAAATAGAAGTTGATAGAAGATAAACTAAATGTGATATGAAGCACTGTATATATTCATTTTAAAGAAGTAAAAACTCAATGTAATACAAAGTTAGAGAGGTGAAGATTTGTGTGTGATTGTATTACATGTTGTATGGTTACCTAACTTGCTCAAAAGTTATATTAGATGCAGAAGGAATCATGTTCCTTGGGTATCCCTGCAAAGGGATACTGGTGGTTGCCACAATGCTAGTGATAATATCTTTGTGATAATTTGATTGGCACCAAAACCTAAAAATCATGTGACTTCATGATATAATAAAATAACAAATATGGTTGGCATCTTTAATGTTCAGGAATTCTGAAATACTCTTCAAGGCAGCACATTAAATGGAAATACAAAAATACTTGCCTGAAAGCTAGCTGCAGAGGAACTTGCAGGGAAATCACAAGCAAACAGCACTAGTGGAACTAGCCTTCATACACAAGTAGGATTTATAAAAGGAAAAGAATACATAAATGTGAACATAAGCAAAACAACTAACTGTGTCTGGATTTTCAATATCCAGTGTATCCCATACAAAGCCTGCTGGAAGTGAGTATGGAGTTTGTCGTATCTCTACTTTTTCTGGCTCCAATGCTTCATTAACTGGCTCATTTATATCTTCATCTGCAAAACAATTTCAAGCAAATCAGAATCAAATTTGATAGACAAAAGTTCATAATCAGTTCTGTGGCTCAAAAGTTGGAAATTTGAAAAAATTTGAAAGTTGATCAAAAAGATGAATTGACCAAAGTTTATACACGTCATTGCTAACAAATTTACCTTTATTAAAAGTCAACTGTCACCAAATTGGTGGTCAAAACCAATCAAACCTGCAATTCATCTTCTCACATTATTTCAGTTTGCACTTGGGATGTATGCATGTATGAATAAGCTCACATAATCAAGTTCGATTGAGTTCTGACGTGATCGTGAGTGATGGCTTTATCAAACGAAAAGGCCTGTAGATGGATGGGTTACTATACAAAAGAGAGTTTCTTTGCAAGACAAAATTTAATTCTTCCTTGAAAAATGCAAAGCAGTAAATTGCATCTTATCAAATATCATAGATTTATCTTGTCAATTTTGTTTCTGCTTTGATGTGTCTAACATTTTGAGTTGGTAAGGTTTGGGAAGAGGCAAGGAAGCTATGGCAAAGCCTTAATAAGAGGTTTGAAAGAGAAGGAGTGAGATCAAGTATATTGGTTTGGAAAGCAAGAAGAGGCTAATTCAAAGTTCACAAGCTCGGGAAATGGAACAAGTTATGGCTCCAGAGAATTTGTGGATTTGGCAGGGAGAGTTTCTGGCACATCCTTGAAAATGGTTTCTTGCACATCCTTGAGGACAACAACGGATAAAACAGTTTGCATGCACAAACAGCTATGTAGCCCAGATTGTAAAGTTTGTTCTTTCCCCATACAACATTTGTGTAGATTGTGAATTTTATTACTCTGGCGTTCAATGTGCAGAAAAAAATATTTACAGTTTACTGGCAACTTGTTTTTTAAGGTAGGCTTCTTTGGATAGATAATTGGCAACAATACAGTGAAGGTGAGTTCATTCAACCTAGCATTTTGTAACTTGTTTCCAAGTTGAGTGACACGAACTACGTTAGATTCACATGATAGGCTTAACTAGCTACTCAGATTATGATAGATGTAGACCTACCCATTCTGGGGACTGGCTGAGTGTCCCAAAACTCGTACCTCCTCTGTTTTGCTTCATTGGGCGTTCGAGCTGGTTTATTTGTAGCCATTAGTTGTTCCATGGCCCTCTGGATTTGCACTAATGTCTGCATATTAACAGCAGCAGGGGCACCATCACTTCCTCGACTTGCCCCAGCTTCTGCACTAGCGGAACCGGTCGAAGCGACACTCTCCGCCTTTCTCCCTTTCTTTTTCTTCTTCGAACTTTTCTTACTACTGCCTTCACCTGCAGATGATCCCTGTTGACTTTGGTTCGTCATCTGGTTATTTTGAGTATGATCGTCTGCCTTCTTTGCATTTGAACTTCCATCTTTCTCATCAGAAGACACGGAGGGGCTACCCTTTTGATCAGCCATGTTGCGTTCCTTCTCTACAAAGCCAATTGAAAAGCGCATGCGTCACTGTCGTGTGATGCTCTTCGCGGGAAGAGAAGCAGATGGATGAAATGAAACGACTCCCTCAAAAACACCCTGATTCAGAAGGATGGGGATTCAGAGGGATTAATCGGAGTTATCAGGGCTTTTATAGAAATGGGGGGCGAACTTTCCCCACCTATGCCCCCCCTTTGAGTGTGTGCCTTTGAGGCGTTTTTGTCGGGAAAATGAATTTAAGATGTCAAAAAAATTGGGGGCTTGAAGTGCCCCTAGAGCTTAACCATATTTAACACAGTTAGCAAAGTAACCCAGATCTGCTATTTTATACCGCCAATCATAAACTGTGATAGCTTAGATCTGTTTATGAATATCTTCAGCAAAATATTTTCAGTTTAACTTCTCATTGTTCATAAGATGGCCTGTTCCCGTTACAAGATTTATTCACACATAACGTGAACAAGCGATGTTCGAAATAAATCGAAACCAATAGACCAATCCATCTACTACGCGAAACCAAACAACCAACAGATCCTAATTTCAAAGATTCTTTGCTATCCTTTTCTTGATGCAATTTCTACATGAAATTTAATCTATGAAGTTCCCAGCTACTTTTTTCTAATTCCAACATTGATGGGCATAAGGGGATGATGAAAGGATTAAACAATTGAGTCCAAACAGCTGTTTTGGATATTATCAGACAAGACGATTTGGAGGAATCTCGTGATGAATTTCAATCCCCATGGTTCCACGAAAACTGACTTTATATCTCTAGAGACCAAATTCCAAGTAACAAAACTTCGAAGAAAGAGTAGGCATGAAAAATATTGCTGCTTTTGGTTTTCATTTGGGATGGAAAACAAAAATGGCTGTATAGCTTTCTAGTGCAAAGACAGTTGAAGACTGTAGAACTATGAGAGAACTGTAACTAAGTCACACGCGATTAATGGAAGGGGAAAATGCCAGAAAAGGTATAATAGTAGATATGGTCTTTTCAACATTCCAACACCCCAAGGGACTCTCCATATATTTAAAAAACAGGTTTCTGTCCTCCATCTACTTAATATAAACAATGGCTTATTAATACTAATTTTCCTTCGAAAAGGGATCAATTCATAAAGCTCCGTCAGAAAAACTGCCATATTCATCAGAAGGTCAGTCATGAGGCTACGTTCCAACATCATCAAGAGAGAGTTAGGCCGTTTGTGCATCGGTGCAATTCGCTCAACCTACCATGCATCACTAAAAGGAAGGAATTACTAAGAGAAGACGAACAACAAGCCTCAAATCTGATTGGTAGTTGGAAAGGAATGGACAGGGAAAGCCTTTTTTCCCCACCAATAGCCGATGCACCAGTCTTACCTAAAAGCATCAAAAAGCGCTAAACAGCATAAAAGATGCCTAAAGGTATGAGAGATTTTAGCGATACCGTAAATAAAATTTAATACGCAAAGCTATACTGAAAAGGCATTTTGCATAAAGAAGTAAAATGAGGGAGGGGGGCTGGGAAATTAAACAGCCTATTGGTAGTGGGGCTTCATCAAGCAAGGTGAGACCCACGCTATGCAAAAACCTTTAAGGGCCTCTCCAGCCAAATTTTTCACTTGCATTTTATTGGCTAATCTGAAGGAGTTGAACCTGCTGATCACGAATTCGTTATTTGTTTTTCGATATTTTTTACTGTTTGTGAGATGCAAGCTCTTGCATTTCGATAATTGAATTGAATTAACCGACAAAAATGTTTTGGTTTGGTGAAACTGTGACGCAATTTTGACGTCACTCAGACCTGTCAAGTCTCAGTTTTGAAAATGAGTGAGTTTTGAAAAAAGCAGGGGGTAATATTGGCGTCGAGGTGATAAAATGGGCGTGGCCTAATATTTGTTGCTTATTCCCCCCCTCCCTCTCTGACCCTAGTGGCTGGTGCTGCAACTGGCACGGGGATGGTTGAACAGTTATGGAATTTCAAGGCACACACGAAAGAAAATTTTCAATTTTCAAACACAAAACAGTTATATGTTTATATGTTCAAGAACCTAACAGAGTGACCCTAATAGTACAGTACTAAAGCCAAAATGTACAGCCAAATTAGTAGATTAGAATGACTTTAAATTAGAATTGCTTCATCATTTAAATTAGAATTGCTGTTATAGTTCCATGTAGCACATTTTGATTTCTTTAGCAGGTCACTAGAGCGTTTGAACTTGATTGACATTTGCAAGCTTGACAGTAAGAATTGAGGATTAGATAGATCTCGAAAGCATTTGTGAAATTAACTCTGATGAAATTTCATTTTATCATCACAAAATGTAGAAAATAACAAAGACTGCAATGCGCCAAGAACAGACAATAATAAACACAAGCAAATTAAGAGTTAAGAAGTAGTAATTGATTTAAGATTCGTAAGAGAAACAGGGTGGAAGTTGAACAGAAGACGATTGAAGAAGAAGGAAGACTGAATATATACTGTGTCTTTTTGGTAATCTAAATAGTTTGAAGATATCACGAATAAACAGAAAACATAGAATTCTGTTCGTCCGACACTCTTCAGTGTATAAACGTCGAAGTTCATATTCTCAATTGGACTCTTCAACTAGGCGACAGGTTAGCGGCAGTGGCGTCGCCACCGAATGGACTGGTCCACCCCAGTTTTCCCAGAAGTTGATTTTTTAAATTCTCGAAATCTGTTGAAAAACCTTGGAGGGGGGGGGATTGGGCTGATTAGATCGATTTCGATTTTCGCACTGGCAAAAAGCCACCGTTCTGAAAAATATTGCTTGATAAGTGGCTTGTCTGAAAATTTCAAAATAGATAAGAAATACGAAAAAAAGAATTTTAAAAAAGTCTGAAAGGCCTGGCCGAGAAAATTTATCTTGTCGACCCCAGTTTTTTCGAGCTGGTGACGCCACTGGTTAGCGGTCGCTAGTTGGTAAATATCAAAAGAACCAACCAAACGCGTCCTTCTTCTTCTCACTTTACTTTCGACCCTAACCTGGATATAGTTTTTCTGCTTTCTTTTGGTCATCATTCAACGCTCATTCTCTGAAAAGTGTCGAACGGAAAATGCATAAATTTTGCCTGAGCATGGATCAAACTTCAATTGGCTATTGTTTGAGATACCACATTTCAGTAAATATTAGAAAGATAGCTAAAGAAAGGATTTCAAAGAGTAGTAAATGCTTAAGAATTATTATTATTTGCAAAGTAAGGTCATTGTTTTTTATAGGAATTTTTGCGTTTATCTACATATAAGCCAAGGAAGTAATGCTTGAGAAACAGGGGTGAAAGTAATGCCCTTCAAATCCTTATATGGACAAGCTTCACAGTACTTGTGTAAATGTTTGGCTAAGAGATGATCAAGCTCTTCCTATGGTTTGAGTAATGCTGGCTCTGACGAAAAGATTTATGTAAATATAATGTTTGAAAACAGACAACAAATCTGCTTTTCATGCAGAAGAGGAGATTCAAATGCTTAATCTCAACATGATGTATATCGTTGTTCTGACAAACTTAATGACAAATTTTCGTTAGATTAAAAAAACTCAAGATCCTGTGATGAATAATATCAACTGCGAAGGAGATTGCTATTTTTGCGAGAAAATTTCCGTAGTACGTCTTCCGCAACAAACAGTCAGTTGATCCAATGTATATCGCGTGTGTTCCTGAAAGTAGAAACTGGACCCCTATCTCTGATTCTGGGTTGAGTAAAATGTACCCTATTTTGTGCCTTTGCCAAAATTGTGAAACTATTTTCACTCAGAATGTTCAAGCTTGAGCAGGAATTTTTTATACCAATTCATGTTAGAACCATTCCTTTTCTTAAACTTATGCCTAGGCAAGTTAAAAAGCAGAGTTGAAAAGTAAATTTGATTTTAGCAACAATTCTTTATGGCTCTTAATGTATACTAACAAAATCAGACAGCTGTAAAACTATCACTACAACATATTGCTTACTTCACAACATTGTGTTAAATGTTTTTATGAAGACATGAAAAGTTGTGTTCCTGCAATGAGTAAATGCTAGCAAAGACTTAAACAAAGACTTAAGTTTCTTATCTAGAATTAGAACAATGTACAAGACTAGATGCTAAATTTGTTGTACTTTCTTAATGCCACCGATTTACCTAAAAAAATATCTGTAACATCATATCAGTAAATTCCTGTCTTTTTGTGTTTCCCCTGACTGACTAAAAGAGCAGATTCTATGTCCCAGAATTCTAGCTTTCAGACCATCCTTTCTGGGAGTTTTTCGGAAGTCAGATGTTATGCATTTGACCAACTGACTGAGCCCGCA
Source organism: Rhopilema esculentum (assembly GCF_057945365.1). Classification (NCBI taxonomy): domain Eukaryota; kingdom Metazoa; phylum Cnidaria; class Scyphozoa; order Rhizostomeae; family Rhizostomatidae; genus Rhopilema; species Rhopilema esculentum. The sequence continues at coordinate 15,036,939 of NC_142830.1, forward strand.
GTTAAAAACGTATTTCGTTCCTAAGACTGATGAGATAAACCTAATCAATGATTTAAATTAAATTTTCTATGGCAGTGAAGAATGTGCTCGGACCTCCAGCCGATTGCAAAAAGATGACTTTAGAAAATATGCTTTTAAAAAATATTCCATGGAGGCGACCAAATTATGTATTCAAATGGAGATGGGAAGGCGCAAATACCAATGGGGTATTAAATTGTTCAAATATATAAGTAAAAAAATTAAAATCATTATTCGAATGGGCTTTTGATAATTTTAGAGACTGAAACTTCCATTTGAAAGGGAGAGGGATTGGAATTGGATTTAAGAATTTGAATCAAGAATTTAAAAATTCCATTCAGTTCATATCTTGGGTTGGATTCGTTGGGTATGTTGCAATAAATCTGAACATTTGTTGAGTATAATGCGCTTGCCACAAGTATGAAAGAAGGTTGTGTGCCTTCCTCTTACCCGGGACCAAATCCACATACAATGCAAATTATAAGGAAAATAAGTATAGCGTTTTGTAATAGAGGTACAAATCATACATGGAAGAAAGATTTACACTCCCACAAAAACTTTGAAGGCCATGAGATGAAAAGCTATACAACTAATTATGATCATAGTCAATAGAAAAACTTGCCAATTTTTTTCTATTGATTATGTTATGGTCAAGAGTGCGTGGTACCTAAATGGAGTAAACAGCCATCTCTACTTTCAGCGAAGATAATTCTCACTATGTCCAACGTGTGTCATTTTCTTATAAATTTCTAAGTTACCATGAAATCTGTACCATTTTGACACTTACTAATGTTTCGGAAAAAAGATATTCGTCCCTTTTTCTTCGTTTTGGCCCCCTTGTTCAAACCTGCGTCCGGCGGCCCTGCTTATACTTCCCAAAATTTTCAGTAGAGTGGATAAAAGAGATAAGTTCTTGGTCGTTTCGTAGGGTTCTCTTCTTGTGCTGAAAATTGTCTGTAAGCAATTCATTGCTGGGCTGGCTATTTTAACAAGATGTTGGCTGGCCAGAAAAGTTTTCGTTTCGAAATCGGTTGAATAAAGTTGTTTTGGTTGGGATAAGTTTTCAAGACTTCTTGCTGATAACAAAACGTAGGTACTTTATCATATCAATTTGCTGTACTTGTTTCTACTTCTATTGTCAAGGTTAATGGCTATAAAACAACTGGTGATGCTTTCAGAAAAATCAACGAGTTTGAAGAATGTTTAATGCAGTAATTGACTTTTTACAAGCATTGGCATGCTAGACTCCCTAGAGATATATACGTTAAAAATTATCTTACAAATATTAAAAAGAGTATGCTACTCAAGATTACGTTCTATGATACCCAAGGATGTAGCTCACGGGGGGATGGGGTGTAAGACCCCCCAATCCTTAAGTTTGTTGATAAAATCATCCATCAGTAGTTGAAATAGCACCTAAGTTCTTCTCCATCTATATCTTTGTCGGTAAATTTTTCTTTCGATGACCCTCCACTCCCTAGTCAGGAAGGTCAAGCGATGCCACCGATGATACCTCTGCAACACCTTGTTCATTAAAAAACTAGAAAGGAGCCACTGCACTGATCTCTATAAAAGACAAAGAGCAGTGAGAAGAGCCAAAACTTTCCTCTAACACTTCCCCTTTCAACAAGAGCAGCGGTAACAACAACAACACAACCAATAAATCGCAAAATGGCTGCACGTGCCTAGTTTAGAATATTTGTAGAGGTGTGTCGTTTTCAAAATGCGCCTCTAGTTTTTTAATATGCCTTTTGCAGAAATAGCTTATGATGACATTGAATTTTTTGAGCGATGCGGTGGAGGTTCGTTCGGATCTGTTTACCGAGCAAGATGGAAATCACAAGACAAAGAAGTTGCAGTCAAACGGCTTCTTACATTGGAAGAAGAGGTAAAACATGGGTAAAACTGTAAATATGGATGAAAATGAGTACGTTCCACCAATTGTGGCCATGGCTTCGTGCAGAATGTGTTATTCAGCAAAACAAAAATATAGCGTATAAATACAAACATAGTGGAAATGTTTTTGTTGAGAGGGTTTTGTTTTTGAATGAATATCTCATGTTTGTACAGGCTAATGTGTTCAGTTTGATAAATTTACTTTTGGTTGTATTGAATCAACCAAAGACCTGTAATTGACAAGAATTGAAGTTAAATATTTATAAGAATAATTTTTTGGTATAACTTTTGAGTAAAATATTACAAGATTATTGTTGTGTCTAAAGATTAAAATGAAACAATTTTTAGTACAACTTTTTAGTTTAAAGTTACAAAATTAATATAAAGTCTAGAGGTTAAATAGAAGACTAATAAATGACTGACCATCAGGCAAAAAACTGTTCCAACAAGAGAACAGCCGGGATGTTTTTGTAAAAATTAGTTTGGCAAAAACAATGTGATTTAATTATTGGTCAAAATTTACTTAAGAATCAAGAGTTTCAGTGATTCCAGTTTTGAAATAAGTGGGTAAGCAAATTCATCTTTTCATTTGGGTTTATTAATCTTATTTAGATAGAAAGAAGTTGTTTTTTCTCTCTGGCTTTCCAACTGTGTGAAATATTAGCTTTCTCTTATGCTCTTATGCTTCTTATGCCACATCTGGAGTTAATTTTTGCTAACCTTTGGACATTAACTGACATTTATACCAAATAAAAGGAGGAGCATCAGATGTATGAGGAGCATGAGACGTATTAAAACTTTTTACTTTACTTTTATAATTTTTACCTTTCTTTATTTGCGTTCTTCTTATGTTTTTGTTTAATCAGCCTTTGATGATTATTACTGTTAGATTTTCAAACCAAAATCAATTTGTAAAATTGTCCACTCACATCAACTGGGCACATGCTTTTGATAGCTCTTTCTGAGTTTCTTTCATGTGTCCATCGGTTGATTTAACTTTATTTATGTTGTTTTACCTTAGCTATTTTGTAGTTAGCAATTATTGTAGTTAACAACTATCAACAACTTTATATAGTAAGACCTGTAATCAACTAATCTGCTCAAAATTTTTTTTTGAGTTTTAGTTTGTATGCAATGGGATTTTAAAATGAAATGAACTGAGATAAAAAGTATTAAACAAGTATATGTTTCTTGTAGGGTGAGGTTCTCAGTGTTTTGAGCCACAAAAATATCATCCAGTTTTATGGAGCTGTCACAAAGCAACCAAATTATTGCCTTGTTACAGGTACATAGCAGGCATAGCAGCATTAGATTCTTTTTATTTTATCTAAGCTCCATAATAAGCTTTATTGTGTAGTATTGATTAATATTAAATTAAGATTAGTCTTTTCTTTTTTTAATCATTTCAGCAGAGTCTTATAAAATCCCTTTTAATATATTTTTTGTATACTCGATTTAATTAAGCTTCATTGTTTAGTTGCTTTCCTATATTAATGCTAATATTTTGATCTTATTTCAGAATTTTCATTAAATTTATTTGATTTTTAAGATTCTTGGACTAGTTTTACCTTCAAACCTTTGTTAAATTCTGATCCATTAACTATCTCAATTGCATTGTTAAAGAATATGCAGCACTTGGATCATTGTATGAGTACTTATCGAACCACACATTGGATTTCAAGAATATATTGCAATGGGCAAAGGAAATAGCAGCAGGTATGTTGGAAATGTTTGGCTCTTTTGTGCTCTTTTGAGTGTTTGGTGACAAACATGTAACAAAACAAAAGCAAACTTTTTATCTTTTTCGTTCTAGTTAGACGCCTTGGATAAGAATGAAACCTTTTCCACTGATTTTAAATCACAGTACTTGAATCCTTGAATTAAGACTTAAAATCCTTTAGAGGGACACTTATTAAAGCAGGGCTCTTATCCAAAGATGATTTTATTTACTATTTTTTTTAAATTTCCTGTGAATAAGAAATATAAATTCAGCTTGATTTAAGGTTTAAGAAAAGGCAGACTGTTCATTTTTCAACATTTTACCATCTCATCACCATCTTCTTCATAAACAAGTCCTTAAAGGATTCAGATTTGAGGGTAAAGGGCTCATTTTGAGGAGGGATCACATTAAATTTTTTACTGCTTTAGGGGGGATGCTTATTCATTTGAGTAGGGGCTCATTCAAGGTGGATGCTCATTCAAGTATTCACAGTATTTTTTCTATATAAGGTAACATATGTGATATTCTGATTCTTTGGCTATATGCCACCAATTAGATATTCTGGAAATGATATTGTGAATTCAAAACTTTCCTTTGTTGGTTAATATTAGGAGAAATTTAACATATATTTCCTTATTTCATGAAAGTCTTTTATTTGAGTCTTCTGCAATTAGAATTAATTCTGATTAGATTTGTTTCAAACCAGTTGAATCTCTCTTCTAGGACTTAACTACTTGCATAATGAAGCACCTTTCAAAATCATTCACAGGGATTTGAAATCAAAGAATGGTACTTCTATTTTTTATGTTTGATCTAGAAATTCATAATTATCCTTAGGTTCAGAAATTTATGCTCCTGTGACTCAAAATTGGATTTCCAAGTCATAATTGGAGTTGGCTCATTGTAGACAGATTTTTTTACATAGTTGACTAAATAAGATTGAATATGATACTGTTTATGCCTAGATAAGGACCAAAAAAATGAGTCTGGAAAATTGTTTAGTCTGATTAATATTTTCTCTTACATATTTGTAAATTAATTCAAAAACAATTAAAAATTCTAAAAGACAATCTCTAGTTACATTCCTAGAACCTTGACTACAGCTCTCAACCCTAATTGATTCTTAGATCATTGCAACAAGTATTCCTTGTTAAGGAAGATATGATGCATGTTTTTGTTTATGCATAAATCATGACTCTATAATGCCAATTTGCTTTTTGAAGCCTGTGAAATCTTTCCATATATATATTGCACTAATGTCAAACTCTGTATCTTCATTCAGTTGTTATCACAAGTGAACTCAATGTTAAGGTTGGTATCACTTAGCACAAAGTATTTTATTTCGCAGAATGGAAGATATGTTCCTTTTCTAAATTTGCAATCAATTTTTTTTAACACATGGTAAAACGAATAAATTTTGATCACTGTAGACCCTTTTATGATTCTATGCTTTTATACAGATATACTATAACTAAAAAGTGAACTCTCCTTTCTTTTTGATACCCTCCATATGAGCACCCCTAGATAAATTCTAAAACTCCCCCCTTTTAAACATACCAAGGAACAAATGCCACCTCTTCAAAAAGGTACGTTTATTTTAAATAATAGAGAAAATATGAAACATACTTGGAATGTGTAATTTGAACAGTTTTTTTTAGCGGTACAGAACTTGATAATTGCTTTGACAAAAGCAAACATTTTACAACATATTGGCTAGAAAATTTTTTGCATGACACTCCTCAGAGCATAAAACGTCAGAATAAGAGCCTGAAAGAACACGCTGAAAAATATATACCCAGTTGTGGATCGAAATAGGCCAATCAAAAAAACGCAAGCACAAGAACGGTATAGTTGACCAATCAGTGCCGCGTGCCTAAAGAAAAATTACCACTGGAGTCTAAGAGAGAAAACGAACCTCTTCTTCCTACACAATGGCGGCTTTTTCGTTTGCATGTAGATCGATTCCAAAACTGCTAGGTGGAATGACGACCGGGCTTTGTAATTATAGAGTTTAGCACAGTCTGGGTTGTCTAAAAGATGTTGACCGATGGCAGAATCACTAGTTTTTACAGTGTTTCTAGACCTACAAGATCGAGGAGGCTAGGCTGTTCAGAATGTGTAATTGCTATTTTTCAGTTTATTGTAAATAGAACATCTTTGGTACACTCTTTTTTTCTTAAACGTTGATATCACAGTTTGAAAAAGTTTCTTTTAAAAGCTCTTTTTCCAAGATCTCCATTGTGTCCTTTCTCATTCTCAGAAGTGCTCCCGAAGAAAGAACGTCCCGACGAAAATGGTTTTTTGAAGTGCAATTGTTTACATCCAGTCAATTTATTAGTATATTGTCCCTTCATAAAAGTAGCTGTTTGTTTTTTACCTTTGTGGCTGAAATAGTTATAATTCTTATTCACAGATTTGTGATTTCGGCTCATCAAGATTTATATCTCAAACTACAAAAATGTCAATGGCAGGGACCTTTCCATGGATGGCCCCAGAAGTAGGTGTCCTACTATAAACACTACGACATTTGGCAATATTGACCTTTGTTGATAATCAGTCATTTTCATGCAATTGTTTTCATTGCTACTCTGTTGTGGACCTATTTATATTATACGTACGCTTCCCTGAACATTGATTTTAGATATGCTGGCTTGAACCAGAAGACTAGAAATTATCCATTGTCCCTTTGGTTGGGCGTTTCAGAAACTCTTCAGAAATTCTTTCCACAGCTCATCCTTTTTTCAAGAGCTTGTAAACTTTAAAACTTCCAGGTTCTAATACCCTTTCCTATTCAAATTAGAATCAACAAACTTCATAGTTCACCTCCCGCTCTTTTAAGCCTTATCAATTAATTTTGTTCTTTTCTACAGGTATCTCTACGTAACTTTACCAACTTAAAAAAGTATTTTAATACTAATAAATTGATTCCTCTCTCTCTCTCTTCTCATTCTTTTTGGTTGTCTGCCGCGAAGCAAGCTCAACGTCACGCCCGCCAACTATCCCGATCTGCAGCCCTACGCTTGATATCACCACATGTTCCTGTTCTGCCATTATTTTTCCTGCGCCAGTGATGGAACAGCGCCAGTGATGGAACAGCGCCATTCTTTTTTCTCTGCTTCTTTTGCCGTTTGATAAAGTAGTTAACTGATTACTAGGTCAAATTCGTTTTTATTGTAGGTCATTCAGAGTATGCCGGTCTCAGAATCGTGTGACACTTTCTCATATGGTGTGGTAAGATTTAAATGTTCTCACTCATAATAGTCCGGCTGTTTATTGTTTTTCAAGATACACCCGCTTGAGAAATTGATTGAATTGAATTATGATGATATTCAATTCACAGTTTATAGGTCCTGAATCAACTATAGTTAGTGCAAGTAAAACCGTGTGATTTAGAGATGTTCAAAATGTTTCGATCTTAACAAAATTTTAATATCATGTTTCAAAGAAGTAAACTATCGCTTCCGCCTTTAGCAACATACTGGATTAAGAAAGCATTAAATGTATGTTTTGGCGAAAAAGTATTAATGATACTGGTTACCTTACCTGTTTTCTGTATATTTAACTTATTGTACATCCTTTTATTTTCTTTATTGTTAAAACTCCGTTTCTCCATCTTCAGCTAATGTGGGAGCTCTTAACAAGTGAAATTCCGTTTAATGGAATGCAAGGTGTCCAGGTGGCTTGGGTTGTTGTTGTCAAAGAGAAGGTAGATAATTTACCTAATTCTGCATCGTTATTTGCCAAAGTTTTTGCTTGGAATCCAACTTCAAGACCTGTGTATATTTTTCCATATAAAACTATTTGTTTTTGTAGCGACTTACCATTCCAAGCACTTGCCCACCGCAGTTCGCAGCGTTATTGAGACACTGCTGGACCACGAATCCAAAGGTATTCTTTTTATCATTGTCGCCTTAATCACTCTCAATTTCTTTTAAAATGGCACCTGACAGAATAACTTAACACTAAAGCTAATTTATCTCGAGATCTACTACTGCTAAATAATGAATACCTAATGTTCGAAATTAAATATATTGTTGAATTTCAAAAAAACCTTTTGAAATTGTTATTAATACATATTGTTTTCAAATTCACTTCTCCAAAAAGGTACGATTTTTTTGTCATTGTTTTTTATCATGGAACAGTTTGCATAATCTCATATATGCTGCAATATTTTCCAAGAACAGAATAATATATAATAAAAGAGAATATGAAAATCACTCCTCTTTAGTACAGACAAAAAGATCTCTTAAATTGTCATATTCGCAGATATGATAATTTCAGTAGTAATTGAAATTTTTACTTACCAGGAAAGACCCGATTTTAAGGAAATCAGAGGAATACTCGACTCGATGACGGAAGATGGTAAATTCATGGTTTTATGTTCTGTAACTAAGAGGCCATTTTTAAATTTTTTTTACCATGTTGTGGGTTTTTTAGGCATCTAGCTATCTGGATTACAGTCGTTAATTATTCTCTTTAATTTTATATGTCGAATAGTTTAGACATTATATAACTTTTTCTTTGTCTCTAGAATTACTTGCTGCTGTCGAATATTTGTGAATTTACTACTCTTGTCCATCGTTCTTCAAAGCATTTTTCCATTTTTATCATTGACTTTTTCGTTGCATTCGGCTTTTTGATCTTTGCTTGTTTCCTCTTTGTTTCCATTTGAGTGATTTAACTATGATAAGTAGGTGTTTACATTTTTATGGCTTTGTCTTTCTAGGAGATCTAGAAGAAGAAACAAATACTTTTCTGCATCGAAAGAGCGAATGGAGGTATCCCAGCCTTTTGTTATTTTAGATGATTAGTTTCTGTAAAATGTGGTATTTGCCTGTTTAGAGAATAGGTAGCTGTCTCTTGAGAATCCTAAATTCTTTAAAGTTGTTTGAAAAGCTTTCAGAAGGTACTACGAGAAAAAGAGATTGAAAGATGAGAATGGTGCGTGATCCATTGTAAAGGTCGTTATTAGGCTATGGAAAGCAAACGGAGAACCTTTTCTCCATTAGACTTTAAGAAAGCTTAACAAAATTTTTGAGAGATATTTTGTAATGTATGTAATTCACACATTTAGAACCCAACCAACGTGATTCAATTTTTCTTTAAATTCTCTGAGTTTAAGCAACACGTTTTTATTATTTTTAAATTAATTCTAAAAAATCTTAAAAATTCTTGAATACTGATTTTTGTTGACAGAAATGAGATCGAGGCAACAATGGAAAAATTGAAAAATATAGAACGCAATTTAAATCTCAAAGAAAGAGACCTAAATCAGGTTGGAACAATTTTTTCCTTTTTAATATAACTATCACCATCTAAATCCAGTCCTTCTGTTCCTTCTCCTGTACTTCTGTAATTGTTAAAGCGCAAAACATTTGCTGCCAACTTCCAACTTATCTCATGTAAAACGACCACGAAAACCCAGAGAGAAAAATTTGTGCTTCATCTTGCGGTGAAAGAAATCATTGTTCCATCGTTGTTTTGTCTAATAACTGCGTTTTTTAGTTATTATTTCGAGGCTAGAATAATAATTTATATCTCTAACCTCAAAGTGGATTTGCAAGAGGGGAATTCTCCCATCAAACGCTTGTTTTTCAATAGAATTTTGTCCCTTTCAAATTTTTTATGCAATCAGGTTTCCATGCTAACTCTCCTGGAAATTGTCGTTCCTGAGGCTTCTGTTGTTGTTTGTATACCCTGAACCATATACTGTTTTACCATGATATTTTATGTTAATGAGACGAGGGAGCGAAACTCTTTAAAAGCATGCGTAGTATTGCCTTCCTTCCATGTGCATGCTCTTTGACTCCATGGCGGAGGATTGCCTCACTCATTAAAAGGGCCTTCTCTTGTTCATTCCCCCCCCCCCCCAATTCTCTTGTTCATTCCCTTGATGGCTCATACTAACAGGCGAAAAATTCGAAGCGCAAAAGTTGAACTCAACCCCATTTCTTCAATTGAATCTTGATCTACGTATTGTCGATTAGGAGGACAAAATGGTCAAAGTCAGCCATTCAGCGTTCAGCAAAAATTTATTCGAATAGTTTGATCAAAAGTTCTCCTTATGTTAATCCATTTTCAAAGCTCAACCAATGAATGTATTTCTATTAATTAAGATACTAATACGCACTCGATTTATTTCATTGTTTTTTTTTGCCTCTTTGATTTAGTTAATCACCCAGAAATAAACTGATATGTGAATTCATGTGACTTCTTTTTATCCATTCTCAGCGGGAACTGCTTCTTATATTAAAAGAAAAACAGTTGTCTGCAAAGGTAATTTACCTTGAACCTTGTTTAGAATTGTGGATTCTGGTCACATTTATCATTGTTTGTTAATAAATATATAGACGTCCTCTCCTGCTTTAGCTAATGCAGTTGGATCAGATCGCCTATATAAGAAAGATGGTGTTGATAAGAAACGAGCAAATAATATATATAACTTTGTGATTTCAGCTAACGTTTGGTGCTACAAGTCATTGAATGAACTGTGGACGTATTTTTTATCTTTACCATATATCTTTATAGTTTTGTATTTTTTTGCTGTATATGAAATAAAGAAAAATTTAATTTAGTAAGGTTACACTCTTTCGTTATTCAAAACAAGGAGAAAGACAATTGAGATCTATTTTTATTCATTTCCATATTTTCAATACGTATTTGATTTTAAGGGACTGTCACCATATGGCACCCCTATCCATCTGTGAATTGTTAATGAGTTATAAAACCTTATGTTGAGTGTTCCTTAATAGATGCAATATAGAGCGCAATTATATGCTGAGGCATTTGCTGATTCAAAAGTTAGTTACGTCTTCCGTTATATTTGCTGTTTTTAGGTGCCCAATAAAGCGGACTTGAGCGATTGGAGTGAGGATGATGTGGTAAGAAGTGACAGTTTTATAGTTTGAAAGATGGGACAGGCTTTTGTGTCCAATTTATTTTTCATTACCTTTTTCACTTGTGTTCTGAAATACTTTCATTCCAAAGTTTCCAATAAACCACATGCCTAATCTTTACGGTTGATTTTTTCTTAACAATTTTCATGGAGGTGTTTATTTGCTTGTATTTCTGGGTTGTTTCAATTTAGGCCTCATAATTTTCTACTAAAAAGATTAATATCTTATAGACGTGTCCTGCTCATAGCGATTATTCTCTGATCGCTAAGCCCATCACTTTCATTTTCTGTTGACTTCATTTCATTGTGCTGCATACACAAGGTAGATTATTAGGAAAAAGTAAAGAAAATTCTCTTCATCATGTTGAATACGGTAAATCGAAGCTCATATTTGGGCTTCTTTTGGCAATTTACACGGTCATCGAATTTTTTGTTGAGTAAAAGTTTGTCACAAAGTTTGTAGCCAATCAAAAATGAGAGTTGCCTGCGGAAATAGTTCGTGTAGATGAGGCTTTGGCCGAAGACTTTGTTTCCCTCTATTAATTTTGGAAAAGTTGTTATTTCTGATACAAATTGAGTGACTGTCGCGATCTTTATTCTATTAAAAATATGCCAGTTATGTCTCATATTCACCTGTTTTCTTAAATCCAGATAGTATTATTCACTGTTATTAAAATTTCCTCACATGTGTCTTTAAAACTGATGAAAAGTCAATCTGGCACTTGGATTTCTATCTAAAGGTGACTGATTCAGACGCATCCAAGTTAGGCTGGGATTATGATGACACAACGTGATTTATTTTCTTTTTAGCATATATGGATGCAGCAGCTTGGCAATGAAGGTAGACCCTTTAGCATAATTAGTCACTTTGGATCAAGAAAACCTCGGTTTGGTGCTTAACGTATTGCTGTTAACTTTGCAACATGGCTTCAAGCTCCACTTACACCAAATATTATGGTCGTTTGTTCTATGTTCATATGCTTTTGTTTATAATTTCTCACTGGCCAATCAGAAAAACGTGAGCACAGGAATGTATGTAGATCCAAAACGTGTCATCAGTGTAGATCTTGGCACAAGCTGGGTTATCTAAAAGGTCTCATCGCTTAAATGATTTTATTTCTATATTTTTTATAATTCTTTACATCGTCTTTTTTATAATATCTGTTCCGAAAATTAGTTTTAGGCGGCGTCATAATTCATTTCGTTTTGTTTGCTCTTAGCAATGCTCACGTTTATCCAATCATTTGCGTTTCGCAGTTTTTTTGGAAATAGAAGATATAAAGTTTTTGTTTCTAAATATTGTGCTTTTACAGCCGTAGATCTTTATCAGTATGCCGATGTTTTGAAAGACAATCATATCAACGGAAGAAGGTAAAATCCTGCTGTCCTTTTCTTGCAAGACGTCCTTTCATTGCAAGAAACAGAAACGTCTTATGTAAATTGACGGTTACAGGCCCTTGTCAGTATCAATGTGCCGTCTGAATATGTTTGGGTTGGAGAATTACTCGGTATTTAAGTACGATATTCTACCATGTACTGTAGGATATTCTAATCTTGTCAAAGCTTTCCATAGATATCTTATCTAAGTGGCGGAACGTTGCAGTCTAGTGCAAAAGGCAAAGAACAAAAGATATTAAATTTAATTTTCTGTTTTGCTAAGCCGTCGGATGGTTTGTTCTGCTTATCGACAGAACACGTTTTTTATAGAAATCTTTGGTTTCCTTGGATCTTCACGTTTTAGAATTTTCTGGGGATTTTAATGTTTTTCTTTTTTCATAAGGCTCCTGATGTTGACAATTGAAGATTTAAAGGAAATGGGCATTCTATCATACGGCCACAGAATGGACCTTTTTGTATGTGAAAAACTTAATGTTCAGATAGAAATTACCTTTAAACTTTTAGATACCTCGTCATCATTTCTTCTAATCAACGGATACTTTTCAAGAAAAATTCTCTTTCTTCTGGTCAAGATTAAATGCGCTTTGCTTTATCGAATATTTTGATGCAGAAGTTTAAATATAAAGTTTTATCCTAGAATTGTGCTTCTTCCCTTAATTGTCGGTTCGTTTCATCCTTTTTTATGAGTTTTAATTGTCTGTTGAAATTTTGTATGTTTTAAATTTCATTTGGGTTAGTAACTACAAACAAATGGGTTTCTGCATGCAAGCTATATTAAATTTTAGAAAGCAAGTTACAGATGCCTCTGTCTTTCAATATAGTTGTTTTGATTGAAATCAGATTAAATTCTAAATTTATTGACAAAATCGCAAAGAATCTAGTAAATTTACCTTACACAGAGAGTAACAAAGTGTGACATCATCAAAATTCTATTTTCTATTTTTTTCTTTTTGACCACATAACCTGAAAAATTTACTACTTTTTTTGGCTCAGTTAATAGATTGTAGAGCCCAGCCAAGCCCAAATTATAGAGATTGGATGGGGACGGAACCTGTACCAATTTTATCGCGTCCTAGCCGATTTGTAAAACTTTAAATGATTTGGCATTTTTTGAGGTATTTTCGAATGTTCTGTGAGGCTATGTGGTATGAAGTCAAAACTTTTGTGGCACCATTTCTCTTTTCGTATGGATCTGAGAGTAGCTTTTATGCTTCCAACTGCTGCTTGCAAATTGTCTCTGGTACCTTTTCTAACCATAGTTTTTTTCACAGGATCATATACAAAAGCTTTGGGATGAAATGGAACATCTGCTTCACTTTCCACCATTGCTAATGGTAAGTTCCAAATAGCCCAGCGTTACAGGCTGTGCAAATTGTTATTAAGATGTGCAACCATTAAAGGGTGGATTTGAATTTACGTAGTCTTGTTTGTGACTTACAGTCTACAAAGAGGCCTCTCTTTTATTTTCAAATCTCTGTTTTCGTCGTTTGATATTGGATAAAAACATTCACTTTTAGTGCAGCAAGCTTCTATATACTTCTTGCCAACTGCTTAACTATATGAGTAGAAGGAAGGGCCTTTTTAAAAGATTTTTTTGTTCAGTATCTAACAAATTCTATATTCTAATAGACGTGTCGTTTTTCAAAAGCCTATCAGTTGTGATTGCTAAAGAGTTTACGATAAGTTGCACTTTTTTCTATGTGCAAGTGAGTGCTAGTTTGATTTGCTGTCACTATTTTTCAGCTCTCTAGTCATTTCTTTTGTTCTTCGATTCGATTCCTTTACATTAAAGCTTTGATTGAAAGTTGAATGAATTGAATATTGTAAAAGGCTTCTCTAAACTTCTCATTGACCATGGATACTATTTGAAAAATTTTTTGGCAGTACACAATTTGGAGTAGCTTTGTAAAATGTTTGCTATTTTCAAAGCCATTTTCAAATACTATTTGCCTTTGCTTGGGTTCTTCTCCACAAAGCCATTTCTTGATAGACGCTGCTATTTGATAAGTTTCGTTTGTTTGGTTCATGTTTCAATATTTGTCATTTCCATGTCTCACAAACCTGCTATTTCCCACATGAATATTCTATTGTATTCCATGTTCTTTCTTGCTTACCATCACAAACTTATCTCTCACTATTTGCTTGATATTTTACATGCTTGATATAATGCACGAGATTTGCACTCAATTCCAAACATTACACTCAAATTCTATTCATGAGTAAATCTTTGTAGGCCAATTCACTGCCCCTCCCTCTTTTCGTGTCAATTTCAGCCTTGTAAAACGTTTATACAAGTTTCTCACTCGTTTTTTCAGTCGGGTCAACAGGAGACGCAATGTGATGATTGCACCTGCATAACGATGACTTTGCTGTTTGGCAATCACTGTCGGCTGGGTGCAACCCCCATGGTATTTATATATTGTGTGTTCCCCTTCTTATTGGTTCTCCCCTTACTCGCTCAGTTCGAATTGCGAAGTTTCGGTATGCATGACAGAGTTTCAGAGCATTTTTCTGATTTTTGTAATTTTTTGCATTTTGTAAAATTTCCCTCACTGTAAATCAGGCTTAGGCCAAACTTGATGAGATTTACGCTTCAATCTAGGAGATTTCTCGAAACTACTAGACAATTAATTCATTTCAGGACCATAAATGGAAAATGTTTCTGGAAATTGACGCAGATGACAATGCCCTCACGTGTATCAAGGTAGATCTGCAAGATAAATCGTTAAATGTTTATACGTAGAATTGTACGGGAAAATATAAGGGTTGCAAGGTACAACTGTAGCTTATATTTGGTCACACACAGGTGGGCGCCAAAGATTAAAATTTTGTCTTTTTCAGTTACTTTCTCAAAGCAAACATTTTTATTTCCACAGACATAGGTACACAAAACGTAGGTTTTGCAGACCTTTCTGATATTTTATTTCAAATATGCTCGTTTTGAGTTTGCTTATATATCTTTGTTTACATAAGTCGCTAATTCTCGTATGAAAAATAACCAATTAACATCCACCAGGCAATTTCTTTCACGTCAACTCGACTGTTGATATAAATGGATGTTAGTCACCTGTTTCAGTAAAGTTTGCATATTACGCAATCTCAAAATCATATTTTAAGAGTCCTTTTTCAACTAAAAGCAAACATTTTGAAGTTGATTAGCCATTTAAACTCTTACAAAGAAACGAAACCGCTTAGAACCTTGCGAGGTTAACAGTGGTATTGAAAAGGCTTTGGTTGAAAATTTAGAAATATTTAGGGTTGCGTTTTTTGTAATGGCCTAGCAAGATTCTCGTTCTGGCCTCACAAATTGTTACCCCAATTATTTGCATAGGCCCCCTGTCGATGAAGCCCCATTCTTACCATCAAATTTTGAATTAAGTTAGTTCAATTTTGTAATATAAATCAAATCAAGAGTTTTTATCCAACTTGTTTATTATCGTATTTCGGGTCACAAATCTTGCTGTTATTTGCATGTTATGTCTCCGTGACACATGTCTAAGTTTAGAGCAAGCATCTCCCCCCTAATAAGCCTGTGCTCTCGAATAAGCCCACTATGTAGCGTGGAGTTTTTAATATAAACCCCTCCCCTTTTTCTGAATTAACACGATAAGCGCTGTGTTCTTTTGAATAGAGCCTTTAAAATGGAAAGAACATTTAGGTTGGCAATCTATTCCCAAAATTCAATAACTGTTTTTATCCTACATTACAGTATGTATCTGCTACGAGTAACGATAATCCAGAATTTGACAAAGCTTCTGAGAGGCGGAGCTATTGACCAAGAAAGTTCGGCTTTATTTGTCAAGTTCAATGATTTTCTTCTTTGCCGTTATCTTGGCTGTCAACATTGCCTTGTGTTTAACACATATACTGCCTTCATGTTTTAATTAAGGTTTCTTAGTTTATTCTTTCTATTTGAAATGGGATTTTCTCTCTTTCAAAGACCTTTTTATTGACTTTGGTCTTTCTTAATACTATGGCGTCATTTTGGTATTTCTTAATGAATTCTAAAAAACTAAAGATATTAGAATTTTATGATTATCTCAACAAAATTGTAACAACGCGTGCCTGTCCTGCTAATAGTGAATTTCTTTTTATTAAAAGAATACTGCAACTGTCGTAGTAATTTTTTGCTTCTTTGCATGAATCATTTGCTAAACCTTAAATCAAAATTCTTAGCAAACTGCTAATTTGTTCTTTTGTCTTTCATATTAGTGTAAAGTTTAACTGCCAATATTCTCCTTCTAGGATGTTACATTTCATCAGGTGAATTCCGTACAATACCAAACTGTAACGCATGTAAGTCCTTTGTGCTTTAATTCAGCTATTTCGCTGTAAGGAAATCAAAATTTCTGTCCCAATTCTTTCATCAATTTTCTTGCCAACATTTTCCACCTTTTTCTCAAATGTTAACTGGCGCACTCAAATCTAAATCCCCTTTATTAGTGAATTAGTTTACTGTAAGTTGTTTTGAAGCTACAGCGATTTGAGACAATGCTAAAATTTAGCTTTTGTATATCTTGCAGACAGTTTTGACTACGTCATAAGAGTTTGTTTTTAACTCCAGAATCCTGACCTGTTTCCAATATATCATGATTTGTAGATTAACTTGCACTCATTCTTCTTAGCAGAATTTTTGTAGTCCTGGTGTAAACAAGGAGACAAGACTGCAAATTAGCAGGGGAAAGCACCAAATGCATTACAATCGATCACTGCTGAAAAACTTTCCTCTTTTGACTTCATCCTCAGGAAAAAATCTAATTATTTTGTTGAAATTTTTGATTAAGCACTCTAAATGAAGCATTGAATATTTTCTGCAAGTCTGAAACATGAAATTTATTCTGCAATATTTTTCAGCCACCATATGTTGCTGATCGGTGGCAATCTGCTGGGTCAGATAACTCCCCTATCTATGTAGAATGCAATGTTTCATACGAGGTATATTACTCTTATAATATTTCGTTAAACTTTTCTTTAATTTATTATACTCACAATCTTATTAAATACCCCTGTTTTCAGTACGGCCAAATTGAAAACTTTAACATTATTAACTGGAAATTATGTTTTAACATTGAGATAAATTATTAAAAATTCATGCGACCAATTTTTGGAAGCTTTTTTCCATCTGTCGGTGATTACAAAAATAGTCTTAGTCTTTATCTGTCTTAGTCTAAACTGAACGCTATTCGTTTTAAATGTTTTTATTTCAGCTAAATTCGTTCAAAGTAATCATTCATAAATTCATTGGACACCCTCATGATACCCCACATTATAGATTCGTTGGGCACCCTCATAATACCCCCGAATCGCTTTATTATTGCATATTTTGTTCCATGTTCTCTCAAATTAGGTAACAATGATTTAATCGAACAAGATTTTAATGGGTTAGTGGCTGGGCGGACGGTAAGAACATTAGCTCCATTGAGTTCCATATATACGTATCAAGCTCTTTATTACCATAGTGTTTCATTCGCAGAAATACGTGAAAAAGCCACGCAACACGAAACATTTACATGAAGTACTATTGAAGGAGGGTGGCTCAGTATTCCAGAAGACCGTGCAGCTGACTTTGAAGCGATCAGCAGCTTTCACCCAAGATGATGGCTATTCAACTCCTACCACGGTAATTTTGGTAGCCTTCTTTTGTAATTGAACGTGAAATTGGTTTTTGAAAATAGCAAAAATTACACAATACCTTTTTCAAAGCCATTTAAAAATTTTTACTGGCAAAAACTTGCTCTTGTAGTAAAACCTGATCGAGCCGACACAAAATATCCTCTTGCTAAATGCAAAACGTTACTGTTTTTCTGTGAACTGCTATGGAGTATGTTTGGCAAAGGAGGAGTTTCGTGGTAAGAGGAATGGGCTAACTGATAAGCCAAACGATAGCCCCTGTCACAGTGAAGATAAATTATCGAGTGCTAGTAGGCTCTGTTTTTCTTTTCTTAATGTTTGCTTATTCCGTTACCGTGAGGTTTTAATGTGTTTTTAATGCGTAGGTGACGTTCTATTAAGCAATCAAATAACATATTGTGTCAATATTTCCACTGCTCTTATAAGTTACGAAGAAAGAACCCTTCGCATTATTAAATGTTTGTTCCACTTAAAACTCGACCTTTCACATCAGTAACTTTACTTGCTATGAGAACGTTTGATGTTAGCAGAGTAAATATCACATTTGTTTTTATGACATTGTGGCAATTTGAGTTGTGCTGGATGTGTCGTGACCTAGAAGTGATCTTTTAATCTACTATTCTGAAGTTTATTTCTGCAAATTTTTATATATTGACTGGTATGTATTTCTGTCACAATTTTATGCACCCAATACCCATGGTTTTGATATTAGGAATTTTTAAAAGTTACGAATTAGACTTAACTCTACAGTTAAAAAACATTTTAGACCAATATTCTCTTTGCAATTTTCTATCTTAACGAGAACGTTGCTCTTGCCAAATCAAAACCTATCTTTGTGCACATAAAAACTTTCTGCTAATTGAAGTAAGAGTTTAGTGGCTTTAACCAACCATCTTGCAGACGGCAAACCCAAACAGAAAGACTTCTGCATCAAAATCAGTCTCTTCAGCCTCTGTTCGATCTACAGCTGGAAGTAGCACATCGTCCCCAGTCCCCACGGAGAGTTCCTGGGCAAGCAAGGTGGCCTCTGGAACATTTAGGAAAGAATACGTGCCACGGCAAATATCAATTAGCAGCGCTGGGGTTGTAATGGGCCAGAAAGAAGGCAGAGGTATCCAGAAATCGTCGCTTGTTTTTTCAGCTGAACGAGTTTGTCATTACAAAATACACATTAGCAAGTAACCAGGCGTTTGTCAATGCAAAATCCACACTAGCGTGCATTTCATCTTTTGTAAGAATGTAGTTTATCAGAGTTTTGAGCATTAATTTAGAAACAATCACCAGGCTCTAGCTTTATCAATGATATTTCTTTGAATTTTTAACACAGTTTTGAACTTCAGCAATATTTGGCTCACCTTTTATGCAGCAGCAAAAGCTAGCTTCTGAATTTGTGGAAAATGCACATTGGGGGCCTCGGACTCTTTTCCCCGTTTTCATTTTTCATCAGAATTTACAGCCATATTGCTTTTAGGAATGATTTATTTGATAAAAAGTTTGACCTATCGATTGTTCTTATCCGTTCTTAGATCCATTGTCACCAGCTGGACGTGTCCCTGGACACGAATCATGGACATCGACTGGGTCATCTGGGTATTCGGAGCAAGTGTTGAAATCGCGATTTAATCAATCTCAAACCCCCTTGGGGACTCAAAGATCAGCGTGGAATGTACAAAGACAAGACTCTGCAATGCGAAGGTCCCAGTCGCCCAAATTTGCCTCCCCTGAGACTGATAAAGATGTTGATACAAAGGAAAGTAACCCCTATAGTTGGCAAACTGTAAAATCTTCAAAGACGTCCCCAAAAGGACCAAGCCGTGGTGGTTCGACTTTCAGGCGGAGTGCGAGTGACTATACCCAAAATAGGAATTCGCAGAGTGGTCAGTCAAGGGGAGGTGGAGGTAGAAAGGCACACAGCGAGGGCAGTAGGGGCCATGGACAGAGAAAAAGTACTGGGCAGATCGGGCAGAGAGGGAATAGACCAAGCAAATTTTAATACGGGGTCTGACACAGAAAGATTCCTCAATTATGGTCATAACTTATTTGTAGCTAATCCTTCTCTGTTCCTTTTTTGGTCTATTGAAATCTCAACATACTGCTTACAAGATGATCTTCAAATCGTGTGTTCGGTCGATTGCTTTCTCGAGGTTTACATGCATCACCCTTCCCTTGTTTTTATTCTCGATTTGTTTTTATTCCCTTGAAAAGCTGAGAAGAGAGTTTTATTATAGGGAGCTATTTTGTTTGTGTTTTATCCTACGTTATTACTAACTGATATATGGAATTCAAGAGAAATCTGCAAAAAATTTTAAACCTTTGAAAACTTAAAGATTTTCCAGTTTGAAAACTTAAAAATGTCTCCGTTTTTGGTGTTCACACTTAAAACGGAGCGTATTCAATACGCACCGTATTTGAAAGTATCCGTTTTCTTTAGCGTTTTCAAACGACTCCATTTTCATAGCAGAGTAGTGTGAACGTGCCCTAAGTGTCCATGGTGATAGAAAACATGCTGGGATTGTGTAAGAATGCAAATATTGTAAGAATTATGTTATGCGTAAGAATGTGTAAGATTTGCATTGCACCATGCCAAACTTCCAAGGCCAATAATGTCACACAACTTTTTGTTTCTTCCCTTTATGGCTCTTTGCTTACTCGGCGTGCTTAGTGTGTCACAAGTAGTTGATTTTATAAATTCGATCCCTAATTTTTTCAATGAACTGGATATAAATATAATCTTTATGCAAAGATTTTTTTTTCACTTGGCTCTATTTTTTCTCAGCTTACCAAATCGACGAAAGTTTTATGTATTATGCTAAAGAGATTTTTTCAAGATGGCTTCACACAAGTTAGCCCGTCATTCATTTTTAATTTGAACAATTTATGTTGCAAAAACAGAATAAATTTTAAGTTTCCGGCTGAAAATAAAAGGACCTAGCAATCCTTTATGACAAACCTTCTCTACAGGATCATGTAAGGTGAACGTTCTGAAAAAGGTTTGAAACACGGAAACTTCGAAACTATATCTCACTGGAAAGGCAAGTATTTTACTAGAACCTTATTATATAATTGAATTGACGAAAACAACTTTGACAGAAAGTCTGCAAAAGATCTCTCGTTCACCAAAAACACCTCGTTTTGATAACGGAAGGTAATGTGTTGGGATATCATTATTATTATTACTATATTCTCGTCGACAACGAGGATAGCGGACCATACTTTGGTTAAGGATTCATAATAATTATTGTTTAAGATCTGCCTTGTTATCGTTGCAGTTATAATTGAATTTGACAATTACTTTAAATAGTTACAGGTGTTCATGCAAACTTGTCATTGTTGCAGATGTTAGGAAATATGTAACTGCGGAAAAGAGTGCGCTGTCGTCAAGTGGGTTTGATGTGACAGTGGGCACTAGAGCAAAATTTCACGAGACGCATTTCTAGTAGTTGGTAAGTCAATCGTTTACATAAAATGTTCAAAACAATTCATGTTGTATTTGTTTACAAAATATGCTTCCTGGAAGCCGTCTTTTGAAATCTCTAATATTCGAATTTCAAATGCATTTTATAACATTGCTTCGCCTTCTCTTGTTTCGACTTCAGAAAGTGTGGCTGGAATATGTTGAGATCAGTCGCAATGCAAGTAAAGATTCTCATATAAGGAAAAGACTTAAGCCATTGACCTTTGCAGTTACACCCAGGTTGAACTCCAAATTTTACAGTATATGGCATTGCAACTAAGGACATGCTACACAAAACTTGTCACTAGACAGATATCGTTTTACGTTGTATCGCAAATTCACCGCTGAATGAGCCGGTGACAAGGCTAGCCAGATTTGGGGGGAAGGAGATTGACTTTTAAGTTATGTCTAAGGCAATTTCACAAGCATTGAATCACATCATAAAGAAAGGGTTGCCACAATTTAAATACTCCCCCAACATCGCCTCATCAAATTTAAGTAAAACGCGAAGTCAGTTCTGCAGAGCTTCGCCAAATGTTCCCTTTTTGCTCTGCCATTGGGATTATTGAATGATTTTAGGACTTAAAAGTGCAGATTTCATAAGTTCACAACAAACTACATCAATAGAATCCAGTTCCGTCAAGACAGGGCAAGAGGAAAAGTGCTCCAGTCAGGCCTTGAGGCATAGGGGGTCCCAAAAGGATATGAAATTTCATTTTAAGAATGGAACAAATTAAAAGAACAAAAGTATGCCTTTAAATAGTATCTTTTTTAAACTACTTGCGTGGTCGCAAAAAACTTTCTGTTCGCTTCGCTAGCAGAGAGCCGGTCTCTTGTTTCAGTCTAGGATCCTTTGAAATCTCTAGGGTGGCCCTGATAAAATCACTTCTAAAGAAAGGTCTTGAGACAAAACCATCTCAAAGGAGCTTTCGATACAAGTCGAGCAGTCCATATATCTCTTCATTCTCATCACAAACAGTTTTGCTAGTTATGTGCAGCTGCTAGCTTTTACTGACAATGCAGGAAGATGTAATCAAAAGTATCATTTTGGCAAACATTAATTTGGAAGAAATGGAAGATACTGTAACAAGGCTATTTGTCCTTCGAAAAATCTTACAACTCGAAGCAGGTGGAATGGCTGGCTAACACAGCTGCCTATGTTCCCATGGATGTCGAAGAGTCTTGCGACAACATCTACAAGATATCATTTTCGATTGCTTGATATCACATGATATACAAATGTTAATTCATTCATTCAAAGTTAGTGATTTAAAATAGCGATAAGCTTAGTAATGCCAACTAGATTATGATAAAACTCTAAATAATTGCTTTAGGAACCAATATTTTGAATTGTTTGCATACTAATAGCATCTGATTGACATCTTTAAAGGGAATGCCTAGAGAAAAATAACATAAATTGGATATTGCCAATAATTGAATCCATTCCTCAGGCACCGCGGAGCGTTGGGAAAAATAAGGGGTCTAAAAAAGTGAGGGAGGGGGGCTAAGCCGGGTAAAAAGTGGCTCGACTGGTGATTCGTATAGCTTGGTTCAATTCTAATTTTGAAGCTTAAAATCTTTTTAGTGCTCTGTTCCATCATTGTGCATTTCCAGCCGTTGGGCAATAGCCATTTTGTTATTTGTTTTGAGCATTTTTAGCACAATGTTGTTGGTCTCTTCTTCTGGCCTTTCCAATTGAAATCTGCATCTTCTGCCATTTGAACAACAAACGCGTGCGTCTGCTAGAGTTTGCTTTGCAATGTGCAATTCAATTGCTTTCAAGGAAAAATAGAAATAAGAGCTGTATTGCAAGTGTACCGCAAGACTCTGTTCTCCTGTCGTGCTTGTTTTTAACTTGTAATATTGATATAACTTATAATGTGAAATGGAGTTACAACAATTGAACTATTGAATTCAATGATGTAAGGCGGGATTTTCTTTAGATCTGATCAACAAATCTGTCCCTTTCAAATAGTAGGCCAAGTACTATTTGCCATTGCTAATATAAAACCAAAGGTTTTTGCCATTTTCTATCATACTCTCATACTCCCTATTATAAGGATAATTTTCATAAGAAACTCCTTTAAAATAGATTTTATTTAAAGACACAGAAATTTGAGAAACTCAGTTACATCATGCAGCCGTCCTGAACGGATGAAACTGAAAAAGTCTTAGAAACTAAAACACCCATATTCTCATCCAGGGTCCTGATGGCCCACTTGGATGCATGAAATATTCCGCGCCCCTACTCCCATCATGTCCAGATTTGTTCTAAGGAAAAGCAGTTGTCTGTTTTTGATCTCTTTTTTGTACGGCCTAAAAATTTAAGATCAATTAAGAGCAGTTGAGCTACAAGTTTTGGAAAACCCTGCGTAAAATCCAACTTGCAGGTTTTTATAAAAATGTGTATATAGGAGCCAAAATGAAGCACATTTGAAAACATCAAGTAACCTTACATTTCTTATACGGAGCTTTAAATTGGATTTTGATTTATATATATTATACTGCTAAAAGCAGCAGCCACACTCTGATTTATATGAATTTCCTTTCCCTTACAGTTGCTGTTTTCTATACTTTTCTTGCCAAGCTATTTCTAATGGGGATGAAGGGGCGTTCTTCGCCGCTAATACCAGTTTCTTGTCACAAATATTTCTCTTTTTTATAAATGTTATGGCCGCAGAAAATACTAATTTCCAGGGTAGTAGCATGACCCCCCTCAAATCTAATAAATTGCAAATCATGCCAGCTAGAGGATACCTTTCCTATGCTAGGTGACCAATGTTTTGTAGCCTCTAATTGATCGATGATTTTCAACCGCAAAAACTTTGCATTCAGTTCATACTAACTAAACATCTTGGCGTATTAACGGGAAAATATTTGCTGAAAATGTAAAGAAACATTTGTATATGCTCAAAGCACGGCCCTCCCTTAAGTGCTATTGAATAGTTTTGAAATTAGAAATTGATTTTGTTTAATTCTCTGCTCTGCTCTGCTCTGCTCTGCTCTGCTCTGCTCTGCTCTGCTCTGCTCTGCTCTGCTCTGCTCTGCTCTGCTCTGCTCTGCTCTGCTCTGCTCTGCTCTGCTCTGCTCTGCTCTGCTCTGCTCTGCTCTGCTCTGCTCTGCTCTGCTCTGCTCTGCTCTGCTCTGCTCTGCTCTGCTCTGCTCTGCTCTGCTCTGCTCTGCTCTGCTCTGCTCTGCTCTGCTCTGCTCTGCTCTGCTCTGCTCTGCTCTGCTCTGCTCTGCTCTGCTCTGCTCTGCTCTGCTCTGCTCTGCTCTGCTCTGCTCTGCTCTGCTCTGCTCTGCTCTGCTCTGCTCTGCTCTGCTCTGCTCCGCTCCGCTCCGCTCCGCTCTGCTCTGCTCTGCTCTGCTCTGCTCTGCTCTGCTCTGCTCTGCTCTGCTCTGCTCTGCTCTGCTCTGCTCTGCTCTGCTCTGCTCTGCTCTGCTCTGCTCTGCTCTGCTCTGCTCTGCTCTGCTCTGCTCTGCTCTGCTCTGCTCTGCTCTGCTCTGCTCTGCTCTGCTCTGCTCTGCTCTGCTCTGCTCTGCTCTGCTCTGCTCTGCTCTGCTCTGCTCTGCTCTGCTCTGCTCTGCTCTGCTCTGCTCTGCTCTGCTTTGATAATAGTTATCATCGATATATAAGCTCGATTTTTTCTTTGCAGACACAAAAGGCTTAAAAGACGTAAAAAATCCTAAAATGACTTCTGTAGAACAAGAACGTTGCTTTAATTGGCCGGACACCAACCAGCTCACAAAAACCGAATCAACATCAATGGCAATCTTATTTGCCCTTTTTGGAATCGTGGCATTTGCGATTAATGCTGTCGTCTTGATTTGCATAGGCAAATACAAACGCTTGCAGACTAAATCGAATCTACTTTTGGCCAATCTTATTTTTGCAGATCTGATGGTGGGAATAACAACCCCATTGAACGTCCTGGTTTACACACGTGGCTCACGACTTTCATGCTTCTTGCAACATGCGTGCGGATTTCAAACATGCTTTTTTTGCATTGCATCTATATTGCTACTTGTCGTTATCAGCGTCGAAAGATACGTGCATATAGTCCGGTATCACAAATACCTTGCTATTTTCACGACCAAACGCACACTTTTCATGGCAGGTTGTGCCTGGGTGCTGTCGGGCGCGCTTTATGTAATCTACCGGTTTATCATTGGTTTATACTTCCATATTGTCTTGCTCTGTGTCACAAATTTTGTTTTACTCGTTATCAGCTTCTGTTACTGGAAAATCTTCAGAAGAGTTCGAGAAAGCAATAAAGCGTTGGCAAACCATGGAAGCACCCAACCAAATTTACCAAATACAGCTGGGAATAGAAGCCACTCTGGACAAGTGTACCCATTAACAGCAGCTTATGTTGGCAAGCCAGGTGTGACTGAAGGCGGGTGCGATGTGAAAGTAAATGATTTTGAAACGAAGGTATCAACAGTCAGGCTCGAACTGCAGGTGAAAGATTCACCAGAGGTGCGGCCCATACCAGAAAAAGCAAAATCATTAAGCACAATGCAGAAGCACTATCAAATTGCTAAGACAATGGCGGCTATTATCATCGCAGCAACAGTCAGCTGGGCTCCCTTTATGACCATCTCATTTATACGAAGTTTAGAGATGTATATGACAAAGGAGCAAGATTCACATGCATCTCTATATCACTGGTTTTTGCTGCTGGGCTTTGCCAACAGTGTCATGAACCCTTTAATATACAGCTGGCAAAATGGAAATGTCAGGGAGGCGATGAAAAGTCTATTCAGATTCGGTAATCGCAGAAGTATGGTGGTGGATTTGCATGCTCCTAGTGCCACGGGATATGTATCGAAAGGATACCAGTAAACAGAGTGTTGCCTTTTGGGCAGTCGAGTTTAGAGAACCAACGCATGTAATGGGTAAATTAGCAAGAATCTAACTAGTTGTGTACATTTAGAAGTATTTCGTTGCTTTCTTTTGGGGATATGAGGTCGAAATTCTAAAAATCGTGAAAGGATTTTAATGTTGTCTACACTGTGCTAAATTATACTGACGTCGTTAATATTTTCATCAATTTAAATCAATATTGATTTTGCAAGAGATTTTCAAACTCATTATGAAGAGATCGCTTCATCTCTTGTAAATAATGTTAACTTGAAACTATTGTTATTGGTATTGGAACATATGTTCCAGATTTTTCAATTCTATGTGAACAGCTTTAAAAGCGATGAAAAAAGACTTGACAAGATGTAACGAGCTCATCTAGATGTTTTATCAGTACCCATGACTATGTCTTGTCAGCCGTTATAGCCCTATTACAGCAGTGCCGTCCTGAAAAGTTAGGAAGGGGGGCTGCTCCGTGGGGAACTTCTAGAAGCCACTTCCCACACCTTAGTTATCTCTTATGAAGTCATTCAAACTATTCACAGACTCTAAAAGGCTAATAGAAATTACTCATTCATCCAAAATCGATAGCATAATAAAAGGTGAATTCATATTGCCAAATAAGGAATTCGCCAAACCAAACATAGACTGGCTTGTTAAGGGAGGGCGGTGCCACCTGAAAATTTCTTAAAGGGGGGCTGAGCCCTCCGTAGCCACCCCTTCACGGCACCACTGTCTTGTGATAAACTTGCCATCGATGTCGCCATTGCCATACTCAAAATGAGACCATAATCATAGAAAGAAGTCGTTCCTTTGGAATATTGTTGAATCTGTTGAAGGAGGTATCGCGGTCTTTATTATAACCTTAATATTTGTTCCAGGTTACTGAACAAAAACCATTAGCAAATAAGGGTAGGATGGTCCTCAGAATGTTTTACCATTGTCAATCATAAAACTGAAGGTAGTGTTCTCTCATCATTTGAACCATTTATTTTTGGGCTGTCGGTGCGCCAATCGCAAAGACGGCCATAAATAAAACTCCAACCGTTTTTGAGTGGGTTGAGAAGAAGAACAATGGCCTTCTTCCGCCGACTAGCAGCACCTTGTTCATGCAAAAAGTCGCAAGCCAAACGGCCATTAATTAATGCACGAAAAAAAAGTAGAAAGTCGACATGCATGTAAATAAAAACCCCTGAACATTTCTAGACAAGGGTTGGGTGGGCAGGGTCGCAAAGGAAAAACCTTTCCTCTCCAAAGTCCAACTTCAATTTGTCGTGCAACGTGTGAGAATGAAACTGTGCTAAGACAAAGTTTATATACCCAAGGCCAATGCACACTTGCACGCTGGTTGCTTTACCCGTATCAAAAAAACACAATGTAAAGCTTACTCGAGCACTGCTACAATAAACACAAACTTCACAATTGTGCAATCTGTGCCCAAAAATAAAAGCCCAAGGGGTACCTAAAAGGCGTACCCTGTCACATATAAAACGTGATTAAATTTCATTTAATCAAGCTTTATATCAGAGTTCCAATTACATAACCGAGCTCGAATAGAACCTCCTTAGAGAACCGAATAGAACCATGTTTTCTTGCAGGTAGAAATTGTATATTACCTCCTTATCACAAACAGGGCTGTTAGGCAAAACCAAAGCAACCATGTTTTTGAAATGCTTAATCTATTTACTTTATGGACACAGGAGCGTCGAGAGGGAGGGTCCGAAGAGAAAAGGTGAAAGGTCTAGGACCCATGCATGCCTTGATGAACCTCTTAAAAAAATTACTACAGGTTACTTTCAGATTGTTACAAGATAAAAAAATGCTTCTTTCAGCTACGAAATTAAACAAGGCTTTTACAAAATCTTGTCACGAATTTTCAAAAAACATTTCCGACAATTGCCTAGTTTTTCAGGAGCTTGAAGTCCTGCAAATCACTTTTGGGCCCTAGCTGACTCTCGACAGCCCCGTATTCTAGCTATGAAACAAGCGCAGCAAACTGGTTAATCAGCTCTCCGCCTTACACATATGCCTTGAGACTTTTGGTGAAGATGTTTTCTTACAAAACTTGATAGGCCTTCAAATCGCATGTTCTGTTCGCTTGTTGTAGTTGTCATCAAGATATAGGTGTGAATCAACAAATCTAGCCCTTGCAGCAAACCAGTATTTTTAGCGTAAGCGGAAGCATATCACAATCTGAAGCACCAGTCTATTATCTCTGAACAATCTCTGGCGGTGAGTATAGGCCTTTCTGAAAAAGCCTTACCACTCAAAAATCCTTAAAAATGCCCTGGTTGAATGGTAGTCAGTCGACCACTGTGAGAAAGAGCTAAGATTCTAAATTATAAAGCAGAAGACAATAAGCAGCCAAAATTGTTTGATTTTGATCAAACTGACGAGACGATGTAGCTATTTTCTGGACTGTATCTCGATGCGAAAACAGGATTAATCTTTCGCAACGAACATCACAACACTTCTTCATCAAATCGTTCAGCGACTTCATACAGAAAGAATTTCGACATAGCGGCAGACTTATTTCTTCCAGGAGGGGGAGAGGGGCTCAAAAATTAATGACAGCTTCTAAAGGAGGCTGCCGACGGCAAAGGGTAGAAAGAGGCGTAGCTGAGGTGATTTTCTTTTGCATTTTTTAGTGTCGTTATTATGTTATTATTTGATGTTGATTAAACATTTGAGATTATTTCTATTGCACGAAGCCAAGAATATGAAAAATTAGTCTAAAATATTGATAGCCCAATTACCTACCTAAAGCCCTGAAGCCTCCCCCCTCTTAGTCTGCACCTATGCTTCTCTACAGCAGCATTGCATCAACAAAGCAAGATGTGTAACTAAGATTTACCCAATCTTAGCATGGACTGCTTTGAATAGTGTAGAAATCCTAGTATTTGCCCAGTGGCGGATCCAGGGTGTGCAAAGGGTGCTTGAGCACTGGTCAGATTTTCAAAGTACTGTAACGACACAGGGTTCCCTTACGGACAGTATCACGTGACAATTGCACCATTGCGCTGTGATTGCATCAGCGTCTGTAAATATGTTTTTTGTATTACGTAATTATTATTTAAAGGTTTGCTTAGGTTATATAAAGGGTTGTTTCTTAAGTTAGGAGTAGTCTTGTCGAAAGTTTTGTCGTGCCTGTGGAAGCCGTGTCGTTATTTGTCGAACTTGTTGTTAGCCGTTAGTCGTATCATTGCCATAAAAAGAAGAATTTTGATCTTATCTGCCGTTGCCGTATTTTTTGAGAATTTCTGCCTACAAAGAACTCATGTTTGTAAAACCCCCATTTTAAGAGGTTTTACAGTACTCTTTCTTGCCCCTGCTTCTGTGCGTGTTTCCGAAAAAGAGAGATAAAGATTTCTACTGATTTGATGTTTTCATCTATTTTTCATGAAAAATATCCTTTTATCTAAATAATTTTCTTTTGTCGCGTTAATGTTTACAATCGTGGCATATTCACTGGAACGAAGTTTTGGCAGAATGCAAGTGCTGACCAATGAGATTGCGGATGACAGTCTCATCCTCCAATGAAATCCCATTATTCCACGCTATTTCGAGCACCGGTGGGTGAGTAAACTAGAATTCTCACTAACGGAGCTAGCCAATCAACTGTTTTCTCACCGGTGCTCAAATCCATCATTAGCCAATCATTTGCTTTTTTCCGGTGCTCAACGTCATTTGTGCACCGGTCAAGACAAAATAGACAATAAAAATTCAGGCAAATTGTTGGATGTGGAACCGGCATGGGCTTTTGAGTTTCGCGGTAACTCTTGTCGGGATGCATGAACAGAAACGTTGTTTTAATATTTGTGGCAAAAGAAAAGCCTGGCCAAGGAGGATGTTTTCGAGTTTTACTGGGACGATAATAGCGCTGGCTCGTTCGCTGATTCAAAACTCTTTTCCGGAAATGTAGCAAGGAAAGCTACGGCCTATCAAAACAGCGTTGGTAGCGGCAAAAATTAAGGCAATGGCCTTTCAGGTAAGTGGTAATACACAATCTTTGTGAAAGATTGAAAGACAGCAGAAAATAATATATGCATCTGGTAGAGAAAAAGGATGACATGCCAGGTTGCATTTTATTAGGCCATGTTATTAGTTGATTTGAGTTTTGCAAACGCTAATCAAAACAAAATCTTCAACATTATAAATGAAAGAGAAGTAAAATTATTCAGAGAGGGACAACCAAATTTGAGAGGGGTGCTCATTAGAGAGGGGGACATATTGAAAAAAGATAAAAATCCACCAATAAAAAACTGAGCTTTGAAATTCAAACGATGGTTGCTTTTAAAAAAATGAATCACACTTGTTATTGGCAAAATAATTACAAGATTTCAATTTCATCCAAGTTGAAATCCTTGTCGATTTGCGTAAATACTGGTGTGACATCTTGAATATTTTAATTGTCGATACCTTCAAATGTATTATTATATAATTCTGTCAGTAGTTGCAGAAAATTTTCCGAATTAAAGCAGCATAGTGTTTATTAATTATGTTTAAACTGGTGACTACTGCAATGATTTGCTGGTCTCCATATGTTTTCATAATATTTGAGGGGCGCTCGTTGGATAGAGGGTGCTCATTAGAGAATGTTTGCTCAAAAAGGGGGCGCGAATTAGAGAGGGACGCTCATTTGAGAGAATACGCTACTTAACATCGCTACCGAAAAGTGGGCGCGGTCAATTTGTTGGGTGTGGTCCCTTAAACTGAGCACCGGTCAGAAATTTCCTGGATCCGCCCCCTGTTTGCCTGCATACCTTGAGAATACCTTTTTTCATGCAACCATGGGAATTGAAAAACCATGGGAATTGAAAGAACTCTAAAGCAATAATGTTGATGTTAAGATTTTATGTGATACAGCCTACTGTTTTTAGTTTTATGTGATACAGCCTAATAGGCATAATTTGATGAAATCTTGTGCAATAAAATTAAATTTTGCAACGCTGGCCTATTGTAAATATAGATATGACGTCATAAGTGATCACATGTTTGTTCTTCATTTCCTCAACTCTGTTGACGACAGCGAAACGAAAAGTCCAGTTCACAACAGTTCCATCTGGTCAACAAATGCTGATGACTTCATAAGTCTGATACTGATCATTTAAACGTAATTTTCAGCTTTAGTTTCACCACAGAAGACTTGATAATTGGACGAAGGTTAGAGTTTGTTCAATTATCTTTCTAACAGTCCGGAAAAAGTTGCTTGTGACGGAGTAACTTGTAATTATTTTGAAGAGGAAAATCTAACTGCATCAAGATGAAACCCAGAAAATTAAAGCAAATAAGCATTTTTGATTCTGCTTTCTCGCAAGAAGTGTTAACTTTGGCCAAATTAAAAGATGTCAAGGGCTGCGTTCATAACGAAAGCATAACGGAAGACAAAGGTAGGTAAATGCTAGTGTTAGGCCCAAACTTCAATTTGTTGCTGTTGTGTTGCACATTACATAACGATACCAGTGTAGAGTTTGACTTATGCCCGTATTGATAGGTTTTGAATAACATATGTAAGACCTTTGTGTGTATCGTAATTGTAGATTGTGTTTGTACCAATTTAATTTAAGGATTTTACGAAAAAATTAAATTCAGAGGTACAATTTTATGGCATAGTTTAAGAAGACATAGACATAATGAGTAAAAATGCATTCAAAGAAAAGCTAAAGAAATTGAAAGAGAAATTAAACAATATAACTTTCGGAAAAGGGACAAAAACAACACGAATTAGAAGTGACAATTATGCAGCAATTATGTGTATTTTTAGAGATTTCTTTTATTATGCCAATCTTTGTAAATATGCTTTAATAGTTTTAATTTTATTTTCCTTATAAATAGTAAAATTAGCTCTCTTTTTAACTTTATTTTGTAGTAGATAGCAGGTCCACATCTGCAGTATTATAACCACAAACAACCTGCTCTAACAAAAATATATGATGATTTTGTTTAATATTTCAAAAATATATTTCATTTTGAAGGGAGAGAAAGAAAAACAAAACCAAGATCAGAAGACTTACGGAATTTTAGATGCAGTTTATGTAACATTTTCTTTCGAGATCTTGATCAACAGGTATGTCATGAGATATTTATACATGCAATGAAACAAGAGAAAGGGTCAAGGGGATTTTTGCAACAGAGCTACATGCAGTGCATCAACTCTATTGACTTTACCTTATATAAAGATAAATTTTGATATGCTTCAACAGTACCAAAACATCCCATTTTTCTCTAATGTCTTGGGAAAAAGCTTGTAAGGGTTTTTTTAATTTATGATGATTGAAATTGTTTGTTTTTTAATTAATTTAACAGTGTTGTCCCACTCTCTTATCTGAATTCAATAATTTGATAGTTAATATCTTGTAATTTCAGAGTTGAAAATATAATTTGGATTATTGTTATGTGACAGGTAGATTAGTGTGGTTTGTATGAGTTCAGTTCATGTTTTAAATTCAAGTCATAATAACAACTCAATTAAAATTGTTACCACAAAAAGTACAAAACTGTGAATAAAAGATATACTCTATTTGTCAGATTCTCAGGTGTTACAGCAATTTGAAGCTGCCTAGAACATTGAATTTCACTTTTTCTAAACATGTTTTCAGCCTCAGCTTTCAGTAAAAAGTATAAGTTTGTTATATAACATCCTTTTGCTCAGTAACTTTTTATTAAGTTTATGTCTTGAATATATGTCAAAAATTTGTTTCAATTTGCCAAGCTGTGGATAATGTTAGGATAATCCGTAGTAATATAGAAGTTTTCCTATGTTTGACTTCATTTTTATCTTTTAGAGGGCCCATTTCAAGTCAGAATGGCATGCTTTTAACATCAAGATGAAAATCAGTGGAAAGGTTGCAATAGATGAATTTATATTTCATGAAAAATGTGAAAATGAGGTTGAGAATGATGGAATACTTATAAGCTTAGAGGAGGATTATGATGATGATGATATTGAACTTGGTGAAAAGAAGCCTAAAGTAGAGTTTGTTACCAATGATAAACAGACTTTTACAATCTATAGATGTTTGCTAGAAAAAGATTCAAAGGTTTGTGTCAAGTATTTTGTTTCAGTACTTTATTTTGAAATTATTCCCTTCCGGTAGAAAGTAACTAATCTTCAAAAAGTGAAGTAAAATTATTAATGACTTAACTTCTGAAAAGCTTTAAAACCTGGAGCAAAAATATGATTTGACTGCATGTTGCTAAGACTTCTTTAATACCACGTTACCCACAACATCACCAGATTAACTTCATCAACACTTTACCATTTTCAAGTAGCCCCCCCCCCCCCTCTTGTGCTCTCTCTCCTGTGATGTATACACTCTAAAGCTACTAATCAAAAACTAGCTCCACACAATCTCAATTTTTTAATATGTTTTGCGTATTATTCCTTCTATAGTGTACCAAAGTGTGACATTATCAAAAAGACATTTTTGGAATTTCTTATAATGATCTCATAATCTGAAAGAAAGGAATAAATAACTCCAAGTATACAAAATCAGTTAAATATGTCCAAAATTGTGTGTGATATAGCCAATGAAACATTTCAAGAATGCTAATGGATTTGTTATCCTGACCTGGTTCATAAAGTTATTGCAATGATTGTACCAGATTACAATAAGCCTGTGCTTATTTGGCCATATTTCAGCCAATTTGTAACACACTAAGGGATTTTCCACATTTAGATGTATTTTACAATATGCTTTTTGGGTTATATGGTCTAAACTGTAAAATTCTAAAAATAGATCTTTATGACATCATCACTTCAGTACTCTATTGAGAACCCCCATGCTTGCTATTTGTTGTTGTTGCTAGATATGGAGATTAACTACCTTTTGTGTTGTTTCATTCTAGCTTAAATCAATGGCTGATTATTTCCTTAATGTGGCATTAAGCAATTGTTTGTCAAACCCACCATTTTCCTTTTGACCTTTTGACTTGAAATGGAGCATGTCTGTAAATGGAGCTAAATTGAACTATTTTGCACATTTGGCTCTAAATATTTTTAGGCTGTAACCAATAGTGTGACTTTTAGCAGAGTGACTATAAGTGGAGTGGACTGGAACTCTATTTCTTGATAAAAATAATTGTGTTTTTCCACAGGAAAATTGCACAAATTGTAGCCATTTTGAAGAGGCTTTGAAGGTGCTTTGCAATGATAATTACTGGATTGTTCTGATGATGTCGGCTGGACATTTTGCAGCTGGTATTTATCATAAGTATGTATCTTAACTTTATTTGGATTTTAAACAATGTGTATTCTGTAGAGTCCAAACCCTTGGGTATTCCTATTTTGTTACTCGGATTTATAATTTAACAGATATTTGGTGAATATGGGTGTGGCAGGGTTGGGGTCAAAACTGTAATCTGAAAATGTCTTGGAATTTGCTGAAAATAACCAACAGCTAATCAGTCATAACCATTCGAAAAGTCAAACTAGAAAAATTTGAAATGGTTGAGAATTGTCACTTGAATTAGACATTATGAATTTGAGTTTGATATATCTTTGAAATATTTTCCCAAAAACATTTCTATCAAATAAATAAACACATGGATTGCAGTAATCAGGTGGCTGAGTGCGCCATCTCATACCAGTTTTTGAAAAAATTAAAACTTCCACATTTTTTACCTTTTGCTAAAGGTATGATCAATTTCAAACCTGAAAGTTTTTTAATTTGATATCCAGAGTTGAAAGTTTGTTTAGTCGAAGAAGTTAAATCAAGATATTTTTAATCCAAAAAAACTGGCTCACACACTTTAAGCATATGCTCTGAGTGTGCCATATTTTTAAAAGGAGGTCTTGATATTGCAGTAAAATTTTGATGCATATGAAATGCGAGATCCTTTTTTGGTTATCCAAAATGTTGACTTAGAAATTTCTTAATCTATGTTAGAATATTTATTTGTTTAGAGCCTTTATCCATCTGTATATTTCAAGATTTATTTTAACAATCTTTTTCCTTTCAGTTCAGCTACTTTCTTGAAACATACATGTTTGCTACTAAAAATATTATCAGGTCACAATCAACTATCACTAATTATCTGATTCTTCTAAAATAATGTCAGTTTATCACCAGCAGTCACCTTCTTCATTCCTAACCATGCATTGTTTTTCAGGCCTCCAAACCTCTCTCCCATACTGTTTGCTAAGATATTTTACTGGATTTGCTGGTAAATATGTATAAAACCACTCAAAAGTTGCATTCTGAAATGGCAACATTGCTGCAGCATCCTGCTCCTTGAATCTGTTGTATGCAATGCTAAGCTCACCATCTGAAAGCCAATATGCCCAGATGTCAATGTTGTTTTTATTTTTTGTACTTAAGTATAATTTCAGTTTAAAGCTTTCAACAAGATCTGGTACATAGCCATATTTGTTATGCAGCCTCTTAAAAATCAACCAAAACAGCGTCGAGTTCCAGAAATTAACATCGATGATTAGATCAAGGTCACGATCATAAGGGACCATTTTCCGGTTGCGCACCCAACCAATTACTCCTCCTGATATCATGCAATGACTGATATTCAAGTTTTGTAATTCCTCCGTAACACGCATGAACATGTTTAGAACATGGGAACGGCAGCAAGGGGGAGTGTTGATTCTCTTTTCCATTTTGAAATCATAAAATGGCCCTTCTTTGCATGCATCGGTATTGTTATTACATCCAATGTTTAGGATCTCACCATCCCTGAAAGTTATACGTTTTACTTTTCGCTGCGTTGAGGGCATCGGACAATGGACATTTTCGTACTCATTTTTACTTCCATTGTAAATGAGTGTCCAGTCTTGTGTGTCGTATTTCCATGTATTGCAGACTTTTTGCTCGTGTTTTTTTGCTGTGTATGTCTGACTTTTAACATTCCTTTTCCCAGCATGATCCTTAAATGCTGCAATCTTTGTCTTTTTCCAACTTTGTGCTTTTCTGTCTATTTTTTTCGCCAGCCTTTGGATGTTGGTTGTGATATTCTTCGGTCGTCGTTCAAAATTCGTGCCTCTTGTAAGCAAAACTTTTGGCTTTGAAAATCTTGCCATTGGCAGCTTTTGTTCACTTTGCTGCGAATCAACTGTGATCAATGCTTTGGGATAGGCAAACATTTTAGATTTGACGTGCGATTTCGTTACTGTTTGGCGCAAAAGGTAAATATTCGCATTTTTGGAAGTGTTGATAACATTTTCATAAATGAACATCAGGATAAGCGTAATTATAAGCAGAGCAATAGCTAGAACTCTGTAGATCTTGAACCGCTCCATCTGAGTGTTTTGATTGCGAAAAAGCTTATCTCCTAATTAAATGGAACTACAACGTTCATCTTGAGCAATTTGCTCTGATTGTATTTTACTGATGGTAAAAATCAATTTGATATGTTGTAATTCCAAAACCTTTTATGCACAGATCTGCTCTTCGTTTGCTTCTCTGGCCTAAGACTGTAGATGATGTCGCAGTCAATTTCCTATGATTTTCTTTCAAAAGTGTCGGTGCCAATGTATCAAAGCGTCTTTTACTTTGATGATTTTTTCAAACTTCTTATTTTGAACTTTTGTCTGTCAATCTACGGGCACCTGTACTTTTTACAACTACTTTTCTTTCAAAACTGCTGTCAGTCACATTGCCCATCAAAATTTTCCATTTTTGCGGCTAATTCATTGTCCTGAAGTTGTTGTTTTAGCTGCGCGCCTGTTAAAATTGCTTTCTCATACTAATCATCTATTCATTTTAACTGGTTATACCGGGGCAATTTTGGAAGGATGAGGACATGAGCTAGAGTCAAGCCAGATTGTCTGTAGCTGTACAGCTTGCAAACGTTCGCACGTGTATGCAAATTAATTTCATATTGGTAGAAGTGGTTTTCGCGGGTACTCAGTGATCCAGCGACAATTTAAGAACAGGTTTCGAACAAAAAGTAACTTGATTCAGCAGCTGTTTATTGATATTCCTTTTGATTCAATAAATTCACTCTAGGTCCCGAGGACAACTTCTTTATCTATATTCTATACTCAATATACTTGCAGTGATATACTTAAAGCATTGCTCTATGGTGTATCGCATGCTTCATTTTTTGGCTCATTTCTGTTTAACTTCTGCCTTCATCGTTTCACATCAGTTATCCTTTCTTCTTATCCTTTCTGTCTCTCAAAACAATCTTAAAGATGCTGATATGCGAACAAAGGTTCTCTAAACTGCATCCAATTATTAGTTTTTTAGAATTTTATAATTATTTTCGGTCGAAAGTTTCACGAGCTGGGTCAATTTATGTATTGTTTTTTGTTTTATAGAGAAGAGATTATTGCTCATAAGACAATTCATCGATATGTGGTGAGAGCAAAAAGAGGAACGGTGCAAAGTAAAAGAGATGGGAAACAATCTGGAAAATCTCCTAGGTTTGCTGATCAGATTTTGAAATCTTCACAAAATTTGTCGTTTTAATATAGTACACTTGCTGGCACTCTTCGTCAAAGGAAATTCAACCACGGGGCCATTGTCATATAGAAACTGATAATTTTTTTGGTTGTAGAAATAGAGTGTCAAGAGTACATGTAGGATTTATTTACAGTGTACCCTCACTCTATGGTTAAAGTTTTTTAAATCCGAGGCCTTTGGAAAATTGTTTTTGTAGTTCATTTAGTGTTGCCATTGGGTTTCTCTAAGTGAAGAACCCTTTAATTTGACTTTTAAAAAGTAAAAAGTCGGGAAACAAAAAATTAATAGGAAATAACATGGAAGATTCTGGTATCATATCTTTAAATCATTAGCTTTGTGTCTTTGAATTGTAGCTTTGTGCAAGAGAAGGCTCTTTGTATATAGAAATAGACTTAGTTTAGTTAGTATCGGCTAAGTGCCATGATAATACGTAGGGTTTCCTACAAACCTGCATTCTGGTATGTGTACCGAATTCAAAGCCTTTGGAATATAGTTTCGTGGTTGATAAAGAGCTATTGGTAGGTAATTAAGTTTCGCCAACTGTTGTTTCCAAGCGAAGAATCCATTTATTTAGATTATAAAAAAATGAAATAGAGAAGTAACAAATTAATTTCCACAGGCAGATAATTTTCGTATCAAATCATTTAATGGCTATTTTCTGAGGCTAAAGATTTTTTAATTTCCGTGCGATGGGTTCTAATTTGATTCACGAATTATTAACAATTACTATCTTTCAAATATTCTTATTCAACAATTTCTTGCTTTTGCCAGTAAACACATTTCATGCTAAAATGTTTTGTGCTCTACTTTTAGGTCTGCAGGTGCTCATATTCGACGTCAAAATGAAATAGCTCTAATCGAGGTTTG
The DNA here is from genome assembly GCF_057945365.1 of Rhopilema esculentum. NCBI lineage: Eukaryota > Metazoa > Cnidaria > Scyphozoa > Rhizostomeae > Rhizostomatidae > Rhopilema > Rhopilema esculentum. The sequence continues at coordinate 15,075,096 of NC_142830.1, forward strand.
TTGAGATTTCAAAACATTTTTCTTTACGACAGCATATCTTGTCAAACCATTTCTCTTTGAAAGTATAATGATTGCCAAATGTTTGGAAAATTGACTGTTTATTTTTTGTTATTTTGTGTATCTAAAATATTTCAAAGAGAAAACATTGAATTTGTTTATTAGTATCAAAAGGAATCCTTGTCATTCTGACTTTAATGTTGTGCTGTATTTCAGGAAATCCAAGAACTACTTTGTAAATGGAAGGAACAAATTGATCATGCTGATAGAATATTTATCAAATGGCCACAGAGCTGCAAATCGATAATATTTGGTGGAAAAAACCCAATTTTAGACAAGCGTATGTCAGTTTTGAATAATTCTTATCTACAAGAATGAAGTAATTCTTAAATAATGAAACACTGAAGCTAGCAAGAGTGCCATACCTCTACATATTGGTGTAGTGTGTGTCTCAAGCATCAGAAATCTCATGAGAATACTTGAAATTGCGAAGCATTACACGACAGACCGGTAAAGCAAGTAGTTAACATTGGTTAGATGTAAATTTTTACTTCTACTTTCTATTTTTACTTACTAAGAAATATTTGATTCTAACACAATATAATACATTTTTACGTCATTTTATTGTCATTCGCCCAATCAGTGTTAGATTTTTCGTCTATGCATGGTTCCCTAGCTGATCAAGTCTTCGCTAGTATTAATGTCCTTGTTACCCTGTTATATTTTTGTTCTAGATGACACGCGGGTTCGCAAAATACCTTTCCAGACCAACAAACCAACTTATGAAGAACTACATAGAATTTACTTGGAATTATCCACCTTCTCATTAAAGGGTAACTTTTACTTTTTGTACAAGGGGTCTTTGCAGATAAACGTCAATATTTTTAACCTCTTCCTCAATCAAACCAAAAAATTGTTTATCAAAACTGGTTGAATTCCTGCAGTTGCCATTTTCGTGATTCAATGCCTAGCTGCCAAGTGAAATCTTCTCAATTAAGCTACATGAAATATCCAAGGTGACCAGTCTTGCAACTAGTTAAGAGAATACCCTTGTTACCATCAACAGCGGCCTGTCTCCTCCTGTACTGTAACATATGTTTCTCTTATGAAAGATCTTGATGACCTCTAAGTATGCTTTCTTTGTAAAAAGCATACATTTATGAATATATCATATCCTTTCAAGTCGCTTGAGACTGTATCCAATATTTCTTTCAGCCAAATATAACAATTTAGTGCAGTTGATTGACTCGCAAAGACCTTTCAGAATTGCTTTCAACCAAGCTTTTTATTCCTATCCTTCCTTTTGCTTGTAGATTTATCGATTTCAACAAGCCAAGGCCAACCAAAAGACGAGTTTCTACAGATTACAGAAACTGTTGTTACCGGGGATTCTGAAAGCGTCAGCTCAAATTTTTGAAAGAATTAAAAATTCATATGAAATGTTATTTATTATAGCTAATTGATAAATTGATGTAAAATGCCAGCATATTTCGTTGACTTGCTTTCATTTCACGAGATAACGATGACCGGCTCTCCTCGCTCCCTCACCGGCTCTCCAAGATCGCATACCCACGTCAGGAATATACTTGTCAGTTTGTCATTTGACATTAGGTGACAATCCGGGGCTGTGTAGATGTTTATATTTCAAGTAAAATTTTTGTTGTTAAATAATCTGTCAAGCAGAATAAAGGGATTACCCTTCGTTGCATACTCAGTGAGTAAAGTTTATAAAACAGGGAGCAAAGACCTGGCTTTGTGTTGCAAACTTTGTCAAACCGAAAATAAATGGGCTGACAGTCGAACATCGATATCTTTATTGGGTTTTTAGAAATCAGCTTGAAAAATGAAATGTAGATAAATTATTGGCAATGTAATGAGGCCATGTTTGCCAGTTTGGCTGGCTTCTTCTAAGTTAAGTCTGAGGAATTTGGCGTTTCTAAAACGTGTTTGGCTTGAAAATGTTAATTTTAGACAGAAACATGGCTTAAATGGCTTTTTCTGATATTTTACATCTTGTAAGTCTACACTTGGTCACAAAGGTCCAAACGTGTATGATATAAGACCCAGGAATATTTTAATTTTAATTTTTTGGCAGTTAGTAGAGTTGCCATCAGGAAAAACCGCTTCTCGAACTAGATTGAAAACAGATTCGGAACGTATTCGCATGAATACTGAAACGAAGATAAAAATGGAGTTTTCATTCTGAAGGTATCCAGCTTCACATTCTTCTCTTTCGCCATTTACATCAAATTTGAGTTCTCTTTAGGCTGAACTGCTTCTACTGGCACTTCACTATTTTGTCTGAGTGACTTTTTTCTAAATCGCATCAAATTTTAACTCACAATATATCAGAATTTATATTCCCCTCATGCGATTGTCGTTCAAAAATGTTACGAACTTTAAACGATTCCAAATAATTTTTCTCGGTGGGTTATAAAAAATGAAATATATATTAACTCTAAATAAGGAACAATGACATTCTTGACTACTCTTTTGTTCAATTAATTGGACTGACATGAAGGTATTCGATTTTTGTAACTTTTATAATTGAGTTTTAGATAATTTTATATTTAAGATAAAAATAACTTACATGAAATGTTTCATTTCTTTACCCACCGAAATTGTTTCTTTCCACTGGATATATTATAAAGTTCTTATCTAAATTTGTGCCGAAATTTAAAAAATGTGGCCAAAATTTTTTCCACCAAAGATTTAATCACCAAAACTTTTGGCACCGGATTTGTTAGTATATAATGTAGTCAGTGGTATATTTCGAATACCTTCAAATAACCCCCCCTCCCCTCCCTGGAGTAAAACTCAACCCCAAAATATTGTTGTAAAATAAGCCCCTGGGGGCTTACCTAAGGAGCTGTAGGGGAATTGGAAAGGGGGCCTCCCTTTCAAGTGGGCTCCAGGCCTCCCATAGGCATATCCCAGCCCTGAATGTAGTGTTTTCATTGCATGCGTAGAGCCTAAAGAGGCGTAGAAATTCAATCTGGAAGTTTCGGCTACATACTTTCTCTGTTCACCGCCTAGCCTGTGCTCCAGACCCCTCTGGTACGCCAAAACAGGAGTCCGTTCTTAAGAAACATTTAAGAAACTTCCTAGGCTCAAATTAACAAATTGCTAATAAACATTGAGCCTACCTGGTCTGACGTGACGTGTTTCTTATAAAAAAGAGGTGTATGTGCTTGGCAATTAATTATTGTTTGAATTGAACGTGCTGCACTGAATTTTCCTCATTTGAGTAGTTTGGATAAAAATAATAAGTTCAGAGACCAAAATAATAAGCTTACTGTCTTGAAATTCATGATGTAAAATCGATGTACCGTTCACAGCCACATTTTCATAGTTTTCTTGCCTTTTTAGACAGCTTCTCGAGCTTTTCCCCCGTTATTATAGATTCAATTTCTTACTCGGAGAAAAAACATCAACAATTGCATTCCATCAATTAAAATAAAAAAGCTCCCTCAGAAGACATTGCCACATCCCTCATCGAATCAGGTCTTGAGGCTACATTCCCTCATCACAGGAAGCAACTTGGGCCGTTGGTGCATCGGCACTACTTGCTTCACTTAAACCATACAAAAAACCTAACCTTTGACATAGCTTGATAGACTCATACAACCAGCTTAAACTTCTGGGAAGGAAATGGACAAGAAAAATTCACTTTTCCCCACCAGAGAGCCAATGCACCAGTCCTACCGTGACGGAAACAGGCCCTAGCTTAAAACAATAGAATAAAAATGGATTTGAATAAGCACGATAACCCCGACCCAAAGCATTTAGATACACCCATCTGAGTCAATGGACCCACACTTTCGTGCAGAAGCCCAAACTCTACAGCACTCCTTCTTCTCTTTTATTCCAAATGGCATCAAAGAAGCACACAAGGACTTAAATCGAAGCATAACAGTTGACAACATTCCTCGTGAAATTAACTCTGATAAAATTTCATTTGATCAATACTTCTTTTATTCAGTTTACTTGATGTAAATTCAAAAATTCAAATTTGAAAAAATTCGAAATTTTCTTTTTTGAAAGTTGTGATTACAGAGCTAGCGAGAGCCTGAGATAAAAGAACGTTTCCAAAATTCAGGCCTGACCAATGCTTCCGCTTGGAAGGAAATGTCCTTGCAAAAAAATTTGGGCTTTTAGAAGACAAAAGAAGGATATGAAAATTGGAAGGAAAAAAGAAGGAAATTGTAAGATTAACAAATGAATTTCTAAGAAATTAATGGGGTCCGAAAGGAAGTTTTGCTAATTTTTGCAAAACTCAGTCTTCAGCAATTGTACAAATTGGGCTCAAAAGCGTATGTAGAAACTTGTTGGCAAATGCTTCGACGGTCTAAAATGAGCAGCAAAGCTGAGGGCCTGGCTAAGCGAATGGAGGACTGTTCTCCCCTAAGCATCTATGTCCACTGCCTTGGACATTAGTTGAATCTTGCAGAAAATGAGTCAATGAGAAATGGACTTGGTGTTGTTCAAGGTCTCTACAATTTCATCGAGGCCAACAACAAAAGACCTATGATTTAAAGAGCCGTCGTATAGGTAATAGGGACAAAGCGCAACGCGCTGGGCTTGCCAGAGAGGGAAGGTAGTGGACAGGGCAATGTGATGGATAAAGTTTTGGAAGAAATCTATGCACGATTTTATGATAGTGACTGTCGCATTTTATGTCCGTTGGCGTAAAGGAGCCTTCAGGGGCCCTTGGCAAAAATCTGCTACGAGACTTCTATTCACGGATAGTAAGAAGATCACATGAAATGGTGTAGAGCATGTCAAACACAATCGAAAAAGATAGAAATGAGAAATAGTTTTTCGTTAGCTAGGGAGAACTGAGTTTTAGAACTTCAGTTGAAGAACTTTCAAAGTTTTCAAAACTTGAGCAAAGCTTTAAAGCACCCTGGCTGGGCCCCTTTTGGCCGGGGGCCCTTGGTGATCAAACTTAGGCAATGTTTTCAACAACTGTGTCACGACACACTAGCGTGCCTTGAGGTATTGCCTAGTGTGCCGTCGAATATTCTTTAGTTTCATTTAATCGATCTATAAAATTGAGAAAAATTAATAACCATCCGCAAAAATGTGCCGTGAATAGAAAAGGTTAAAAGACGCTGAATTAAGGTGCCCTAAACTGTGCTACGCCACTGGCTCGTGATTAGGGAATGCCAGCGTGAATGCCAACCTTTTGAAAGAAATCATCTTAAAGGTTTGCTCCTTCTACAAATAGATTATAAGTTTCTGACCTTCAAGAAATGGAAGACAAACTATTCAATAATCACAAGAATAGGCAGGTAAGCAAAAAGTGTGTGAATTGCAATCACTGAAAATGATGCAAATCATGTTCACAAAAAGATATCGATAGAATAATCGATATGTTTGGTCGCTGTCGTTGAAGAGATTAGCTTTTTCAATTGAAAATGTGTGAAGTTTAAAAAATGCTTATTAGTTAACATAATTTTGAGTACGTTGCATTTTAATAATTTTAAAAGCTCACATGTGTTAAAGCATATTTCTTAAAAGTTTGGGCGTTGTTATTTTTCTGGCAAAAACATTTCAGCCTCCCCCCTTCCTGAACTCACCCCGGACGCCTAAGAGCGCTATGTCACTGTAGCATGCTGTAGCTAGGCAAGTGTTTTGCAACCAATTTTATGTTACTTTGGGATCTTTTTTACAAATATACATGCACATAAAGATTAACAATACATCATGTAATGGGAGGAAATTTAAAAAAATTAAGATGGAAGAAATAAGCTAATCTTTTTTTGGAAAGTGAAAATTTATAAAATGAGTTCAACCATAGTGTAACTACAAATGTTGAAAGATTGAAAGAATTGTCTATCAGTCACCTTCCTCTTCTAATAGAAGGCACCATCTTTTAATGTAGAAGGCACATTGTTGTTTTTCAGTATTGTTTCATATTGTTAGTACTTATCCTAAATAATAATAAAAATAATAATAATAATGATAATATCGGATATGATTTGACAAGTTAAGAACAAACTGTAAACGTCTTATAGCCAAATATGTTCCTTGCATTAACATTACAAATATGTCCTTTCATTACACATTGAACACAATAATAATAATATTGACTTTGTTTCAATGTCAAAGTGATTTAGCATTTCTGCTATTTTGGGATACTATTTACATACAATTTATTATATATTACATAATTTATTTTATAAAATGTTAAGGTGAAAATTTCAAGAAAAGTTACAGAGCCTACAATGTTCATTGCATGAGTTGTCTTTAAAGGGCCTCTCCAGCCAAAAAAATATTTTTTTTATTGACTAAAAGGTTAGCATCTGGTGCGTGTATTATGGCAAAGTCATTGTTTTTGCGAAATTCCAATTAGTTTAAAAGTTATAAGCCTTTAAAGTTGCACCTTTCCGAGAAGAAAACGACAAAAGCCGCATTGGTGGCATTCTGACGTCACAATGTGCGGCTCTCGTTCGCCATGAATTTCGTATATCTTCCACCGAATCGTGAAGAAGTCATGGTCACGCGTTGATAACGGCATCTAAATCTAGAGCAGGAGCTTTTTAGGATCGAAAAATATCAAATGTTTACAATTACAACCCTAAGTCTGCGGGTCGGAATGTGTCCATGCTCTTAGCTAATAAGTTATCACTTAATGTGGCTAAATCCAACTTTCTTATAGTAAGACCCCATAATACTAATAGAACTATAAACCTATAAATAAATGACGAAAATTTAAAACAAGAAACCTTCTCAAAATCCCTTGGTGTATTAATTGATGAAAAACTCAACTGGAAACAACACATAAATCAATTAAATACCAAAATATCTAAAAGTATTACAAGTTAAGACATCTTGTACCAAAAAGCACCCTCGTAACACTATACAACTCTTTCATTCAATCTCTTTATGGACTTATTAACTGGGGTTGTGCTAATAAAACTACTCTTGAACCGTTAAAAAAAGCCTACGTAAAGCTGTCAGAGTAATCGATTTTGCTTCTTACACAGCTCACACAGAGCCAATCTTTAAACGTTTCAAGTTAAAATCTATACCTAGAAAATCTATACAAGCTCGAAACAGCGAAATTTATGTTTCAAATCAACCAGAAAAATCATCTAGTTTCAAATCAACCAGTAACTTTCTTCAAGAGACAATCGTCCGATCTTGGTTTTTCTCTTCCCTCTACATTTACAAACTTCAAAAAAAGCTTTCTGACATTTGATGGAGTTAAGCATTGGAACTCCTTGCCAATTGAACTAAAGAATATCCGCAACAAAAATGCCTTTAAAAAATGACGAAACTATACCTTTTACAGAACTCCTAAGCCATAAGAATTCGTTCTACTTTTTATAAACATATCCCCAACCAGTGAAATTTACCAGCCTATCGCCTTTATATATGTATCTATTTTTTCTCTCTATACTCTTACATCCTTAATAGTTTACTCTTACTGTTATACGCTACTTCAAACTGAAATGGAATTATAATCTTGAGTTTAAATACGTCACTAGGACATATGACTCGATAGCTCCTCGCGAGTTTTACTCATGTGTCCTTCAGCATAATAAAACCAATTTATCTGATGTACTTCATTAATCAAATTTTTGAAAATGCTAACTTTTGTATTCTAATTTTTAATTCTTGGTATATTGTAATTAACATTTGTTTTTGCTGATAAAGATTTTGAGTTTGAGTTTGAGTTTATCCCTCATTATATCATATTATTATTATTATAAAACTTCTTGTCGGTTAATTCAATTCAATTATCGAAATACAAGAGCTTATATCTCACAAACTGTAAAAAATATCGAAAAACAAATAACAAATTCGTGATCAGCAGGTTCAACTCCTTTAGATAAGCCAATAAAATGCAAATGCAAAATTTGGCTGGAGAGGCCCTATAAATAAGGCCTCATATCAAGGTCCTTTTGTCTAAAGCAAGGACAGAATGTTCGAACGTTCTGCCCTAACCAGTTTGCATCGAAACTGGTTTGCTTCATCGCACAAAATTGAACAAAATGTTTACAGAAAATTGTAAATTGAAGTTGAAAATCATAACTTTTAAAATCTGTCCATGAATATTGCAAGAAGCAAAGTAAACAATTACAAATGTACACTCGTACTTATCGATTTCAGCAAGACTTGCAGCGGTAAAGAAAGCAGCTTTTGCACTGAATAAAATGCCTGCTTTTCAAGAACGTTTATGGTCTGGTAAAATTTTACTAAATGTTATACATGATTTGTAATTGATTGTTGGCATCTCCGTGCAAATAATCTTCCCAACTGAAAGTAAACACGTTGTTTTTCAAAAGTTTTTGTGTCTTGAGAACGAGTTTATAAAAAATTATAATGTTTCTTTGGCCAATTTGTAATTGAGTTCTAACCACCTGACTTTTCTGCTCTGCGTTGATTTGACATTGGTTTATTTGCGTAAAGATTGTACTGCAAAGGTTTCATATTTTAACAAAAGCTAATAACAGAAAAAAATGAAGAAGGTTGGCAATATTTTAATGTCTTGGTTCATCTTGGAATGGTTTCTCAAAAACATTATCGTTTCTTATAAACTATCTGGTGGACCCTCATGTATTTTTGAAAAGTCCTTTTGCCAATCTAAATTTGTTCTATAACTTGACAAAGGGCGATGCTCAAAATTTCGTTTTTAACTCTTTCATTTTCCTAGTACAATTTACCTTATTTTCCAGTTATATTGTCAAATAATATTGTACAGATGCAAACTATAACGTTTTTTGAATTTGTTTTTGTGCGGAAGTGCAATCGATCGTCGAGCAATTGAGGACGTGCAAAAAGGGATGTCAATAGCGAGCGATCACGCAAAGAGCAGAAAACGCAGAGCTTAGTGCCAATAAAATTACATGTAAAATTTATCGTTCTATGCGGATGCAAAAAATCTCGAGTTTTTCTCAAAGTATATTTTCGTCGCGAGGAAAAAACGAGGGTGTGGTTTTCTCCACAGCAAACCCCTCCATCCGCCATTACCATAAGATGACGCCATAGAAATAGAGCTCTCTGATTGGCTAGTCAACAAAATGTAAACAAACCAAAGAACCTATTGTTACAAAATCTGCCCTTGCTTTTGTCTAATACAGTTGCGGAAATTATCAATACTTGAACTGAATTTTTCTTGAATATCTCTTTACTTTTGAAATCATTTTAATTCTATGCTGTCTTTGTGCTCCTTTTTCGTCTCATGACGCGGTTGAATTTTATATATACGAACTGAAAATTAAACTGAAAGCCACCTAGCAACCACAGACACATATCTGAACTTCAGAACATCGTTCCATCAATTCTTGAATCGAGGCTGATTCGCGATTCAGAGGCTTACACATCAACAACTTCGAGAATGAAAATCTGCCAAATTGCATGTGCATCTTTCAAAGACAGAAAGAATGGCCGCAAAAGCAATTTACGAAGCTGATGCAAAGTCGCTGATATACCGTTTCTGCAAAACCAATCACCTTGCTCGCAATAACTTGCTCAGCGTCAATGAAAAGTCTAATCTTTTAACGGAGGAGAGCACAAATGACTGGCTTGCAAATCAGGTTTGTCTTTGTACATGCCTACTTTTTCCTTGAAAAACAAAGAAATTTTTTAACAAAGATCAAATTATATCATTTGCAAAGTATGTTTAGCAATTTTTTTTCAAAATTATACTAGATTGTTTGACAGAAGCAATCTTGATTTGCTGCCCGTACTCCAAATCAGACTTATTAGTGTCGTTACAAAAAACTTCCTCTTTCTATTTCAATCATTATTTACTATATTTTTATGCACGAATAATGGTTACATTATTGGGCATCGTGATGGATCTTTTAAGTGCCCAAAGGAATTTCTAAGTGCGAAACGAAATTTAATTTTGCTGAAGTGATGTCTCTGCTGGAAAACCAAGCGAATCTAGGCTGGCGATGTGTAGATGGGACCAGTTTAGAATTTTGGAGGTGCAAGCTGCTATTGGAATCACAGTAAAACGTGACTTCAGACTTCCGTTTTCACTTATAAGTTATGAGAATATCTTTGGTGCAGTTTGGATCCTCAAACTCATGCAACTGCCAATAATGCCAATTCAACCATTGTGATGCCTTAGCGCTATTACTGACTTACATGTGTAGATGTAGCTAGCATTTTAGGGACAGACTCAAAATTCCAATTCGGCAGCTATGTTTATTATCAGTTTTTGTGAAAAGACGGTTTTGATTCCAACTAGAAATAAATATTTTAGAACTTTTGTGTCATATTAAGATTTGTGTCATTTGGTTTAAAGTATTATTCTTGTTAATATAAAAATCTAAAAACCTCTTCTGTATTTTGATGGCCTGTCATGGCTTAAATGTAAAGTTAAAGGTTTCTCTCTCACTTAAAATGTTCAGAGATAATTTAGATTCCTTTTTTAGAAACTAGTTGTAAAGCCAGATCAGTTGATAAAAAGAAGAGGAAAACATGGACTGGTTAAAATAAATGCGAATTGGTCTGATGTTAAACAATGGCTAGCTGAACATCAAGGGAAAGATATAATGGTATGTCATCTAGTGCTAAGTATGATATTGAAAGAAATTGAATCCTTATAAAAAATCATTTATCAGACTGTTCAAGTCCAGTTGAAGTACTTTTGGTGGATCTTAGATCAATCACACATCTTTTTAGTATCTTCTTTTAGATCTGCAAAAGCTTTATCCTAGACCATTTGTATAAGGAAATTCGTGTTTAGAAAACTAACCCATTTGACATCTTATCTATCTTCAAGATTGGAAAAGCAACTGGAAAGCTGAAGAATTTTATTGTTGAGCCATTCATTGCTCATGAGCAGGTATGCATACAGTGTAACAATTTATGACCTTAGATTGCTTTTAATTATCTTTGACCAGGCCGCATATCCATCGTATAGATCATATCATCGGTGGCAGGACAACAGTTGTTTGAAAGTCAACAATTCACAAAAAAACCATGGCAAAATTTTGTGAATTTTTCATAGATCAAGCAAGGTCCTCTTTTGATTTTGGTTTCTTTTCCAAACCTTGCAATTTTCCAAACCTTGACTTCTCATAGCAAAACTAACTACCAGTTTTGTTCATTCTTGGTAGAACCAATTTATAGAACCAATCTATTGCATTGTTTATAAACAGTGGCGAAGCTAGCCAAAAATTGTTGGTCCTGCTATATGGACAGGGCCACGCCCTTATTCAATAGGAAAAGCCCATGGACAAAAATTCCTTTTTGCAGATGAATTTTTTCTTAAATTCAGTAAAAAGCAAATTTTAAATCGATGTCTATCTTTTGAAAAATAAACCCATACTTAAAGACGTGCTTTAGGGTGCTTACTTTTCAAACAAATCTATGTTAAATTGTAGTAAGCCTCTACAGCTGAAGTAAAAGTTCAAATTGGTGATAACTAAATTTGACGATAAAAGGGGGTAGGGGTGGCATTTGAAGTTGCATATCATATATTTGTGGTATTCCAGATTTTGGTCTTATAAACCTGACCATCTAGATACTCTATTAAAATAATTTTAATAAACAACAGAGTTTAAAGTCTGTAGTGGCAAGTTCACATATTCTGCAGAACAATTATTCTGCAGCTGATAAAGAGAGGTACAATTGAATAATGTGTCGCATTATCAATGAAAACAACTTTATTAGCCAAACCATTAGACGAGAAAACAAATCAGGTAGAAAAATGCAAATTCCGCTGAAATTGGTTTATTCTCCAACTCCAAACTTTCAATCACACAACAGTAAATTCAATTATGCTTTCATCGTCCTTGTCCAAGTCTAAGAAAATCTTATTTAGGCCACCATGATATACCGTGCCTCAAACGATCGTACGAAGGCCGAAATCAGAGTGCCGCATACAGCCAATTCTTGTTGTTTACATTTCTTTCTTGCGAACTTTGGACTCTTTCTTGTTACAAATAACATTTATGCAGCTCAACTGAGGCAAGTTTTGCTGTCAATAATAATATCATTGGTATTGCCAAAGCAAGCAGAAAATCCGCATTCACATCGCCTCGCCATAATACTTGAACTGGCCTCCTTTCTAGTATCTCATAGCAGAACGAGAATGCACAGGGCAATTCTTGCAGTCCTGCTCTCAGAAATAGCAGGACCAAAGGTTTTCAAAACAATGCTCTTTGACCTACGTAGGTGAACCCTCGACCAATCAAATCACAACTGCTTACGAAATGTTATGATGATCATTTCGACGAGGTCCTGCTCCCGAGATTGAGCAGGACTGCTCTTTGTTCTAGACTATTGTGAAGCAGGACTAAATTCACAAAAGCCCATTGTGAAGCAGGACCAAACATAGGGTATCATAGTTATGAGCAGGACCAAAATACAGGGTTGCCGTAGGAGAGAACAGGACCTTGAGATTAGCACGGGATGCCTGTATCAGCTGGCGGAACTGGGGACTGTTTATCAAATAGAATTTGAAACTTCCTTTTTGCAAGGAAGAAATTGTTTATTGTTTACAGTAAATCTTATCTTTGGAAATTCTTGGTCCTGCTCAGCAGGACCAGCAGGACCTTTGGCTTCGCCACTGTTTATAAAGGACCTCTGTTGAGTTTAAGGACAGGCAGGATGTGTTTTCTGTATTTAATAGTATTATGTATACTCATTTCAATGACAATATCAAATTTATTTTTAGAAACAAGAATACTATGTCTGTATTTTTACACAAAGGGGTGCAGATGTTATTTTGTTTCATCATGAAGGTGGAGTAGATGTGGGAGATGTAGATAGTAAGGTTGGTGTCTTTTGCTTAATAGCCTTTTAGAGATATGTTGTTGTATTCATTTCTCAGTGCATTGATATACTTTATTTACAAGAAATAGGACCTTTTCCAGCAATGTTTCTGCATGCTATTTCTGTTTCTTCTTCATAAATTTCCAAATAGATTTAGTTCCTTGTAGTGCAAATGATTACCCAAAAGAAAATAAATGTTGGCATTTTTTGAAGTTAATGTTCTCACAATGAATGTTTCAAAAAGCATACATGAACAGTCATTACAGTACCATTAAACATGCTGAAATGCTCAATCAGTTTCATTGGTACAACAGCAAAATCCTTTTGTAGCATACTAACTTAGTGTCTTTCAGATGTAACATGCTGGTGTGTATGCATCAAGCAAAATGTGTATGCAGCACTCTAATATAATACCCCAGTTATATCATACTCATTTATAACCATATTATAATGTCTTTTACTTTGACTTCTCTTATCTTGATATGACATAAAGATTATATTTATTCGAAAACTAAAACACAAGTTAGCATACCACAATTTGGAAAGATGAAATAAAATTTGCATAAAACCCCTTTTTCGGCCACAACATAGAGAAGCTAAGGAAAACAACATTTGATCAATTTGCAGATGCTCTAATTTTGTAACTTAAGCAGCTAGAACGAACAGGGCTTCAGTTGGTTGACCTCTAGATAGTTTCATTAATATGAGCAATGAGTCAATAGTTTTATTGCTTGTAACTTGATTCTTTAAACGATTTTTCTTTACCAAAATTTTTTGTGAGTGTTGTGAGAAACCTATAATCCTTGCTCTTATAACAAATTAAATGCCACTTTGATATTCTAGGCTAACCGGCTTGTTGTTGGGATTGGAGAATCTGTATCCATTGCTCAGATTGAAAAAACTCTGCTGTTCAACATTGCAGATGGGTTAAGATCAAATCTAGGTGTCTTCATCCAGGAACTCTTTGACTTGTATGTCAGTCTGCATTTCACATACCTGGAGATTAACCCATTGGTTGTAAATCAAGATGGTATTCATGTGTTAGATGTTGCTGCTAAACTTGATCAAGCAGCTGAATATATTTGCAGTACCAAGTGGGGAAAAATCTGCTTCCCTCCTCCATTTGGCAGAGAAGCTTATCCAGAGGTATAACTGTCGCACGCTACTTCTGATAACAACTTTATACAGTTTTAGTTTTCTTAGCACAATCTTCACATTATTTTGTTGACATTTTTGTAGCTTTTAGTAGAGGCTGTTAATTCCTTCATTGTTTGAAGGAGCAATGGAACTAGGGGCTTTGACTCCCCTTGCAATTATTTCTAAAATATACTTTCAAGAATGCACTAGATCATCATAACGTACTGAAAACTTTTTCAACTATTCTGGGATCAACTTTGAAGCATGAATTTAATTTTTGGTCTACCATTCTAGGAACAATATATTGCAGAACTTGATGCCAAGAGTGGTGCATCTCTGAAGTTAACTGTATTGAACAGAAAAGGTAGAATATGGACAATGGTTGCTGGTGGTGGAGCCTCGGTTGTTTATAGGTAATTTTCATTTGTCTTCTTCCATGTTAGTTTTCAGATGCCTGCAGCCACTCATCAAATTTTCATGCTTTTTTGTAGATTATCCCCCAGAGTAGCTTGAATAGTTATATTGTTTTTAATAATACAAGTTAGTGTCTATTCGTCCATATTTATTGACAATTTTACAATTGCACCATCTCAAAGGTATCACCTACCCCAGCGCACAACCTGCAAATTTTCGAATGAACTACTAACCCTCCAGATAAATTGTCAGAATATTAGTACAATTATTGTTTTAAAAGTATTATGTTGGTAATCCCACTGTGTAGTGTACCATTTGCTTTTATACATCGTAATTATGGTCCTTGATGCCATTCTAAATGGACAAAGCACTGATTCATATTTTTGATAGTGTGATTGACCAATGTTCTTATTAATGAAGCGATTTAAAACCTTTTTTGTACCCTTGTAGTGATACAATATGCGAGTTAGGAGGAGCTGCAGAGCTGGCAAATTACGGCGAGTATTCAGGAGCACCAACTGAATCACAAACGTTTCAGTATGCAAAAACCATTTTAAAGCTTATGACAGATGGCACCCCGTTGCCAAATGGTAATTAATAGCTTTTTTCGAAGAGGCCTTTATTTCACCATTTATGGAGTTTTTTCCCGAATGCATCAATGCTAAGTCACCATAGAATGTATTAAACATTTCAAGTACCTATTTCTAGACGGATAATGTGCCTGCTTCAAAGTTTACAGTTTTCGTGCTGATTTTGTCATGTCTCTAGGCCAATGACATATTTATGCAGTCAATTTATCAATAAGGAAATTGTAACGTGCATTGAAGGTAGAGTGGATTGACGACCTAAGCTTTGTCCATTCCTCTAGATATATCATTCTTAATTTTCTCGTGGGGTGCTATGGCTATGATTTCATATTGATCACAGGGTGCTTATGCCTTTTGATTTCATCTTAATTTTTACATCAAGTTGTCGTTTTCACAATTTGAAACAATATTAGAAGTAAATCTGTGTATATCCGCCTCAAAGCTTTAATAAGCTTCAAGTTAGGAAACAATTATCCTATTTATAATGTACATAGATTCTGATTTTAGATCCCAACGCAAACTGAGTTAACCCCCGGAAATTTTCTTTTTATCAGGCAAAGTGCTCATTATTGGTGGCGGAATCGCAAACTTTACAAATGTCTCTGCGACTTTCTCGGTTTGTTTTTGTATATTTTGTCCTTCAAAACACATTGATGTTTATAGCTACAAATTTATTCACTATAATAGCTAGTGGAGTCATTCAGCGATGTATAAAGCATTGTAATGGCGTGGCTTTATTGCTGCAATAACTGCCAGAGTATTTGCGTTATATTTTTGAATTTTTTTTGTATTTTTGGGTGCTTCCCTGGCGACTAATTGATTCCTATCAGATATTTATTGATCAACGTAACTTTACAACCAGTATTGTCGGCTTTTTCTACCAGAAAATGTTTTGCTTTCAAAAGAAAACAGGGCATTACTTTTGGCGAGACTGTACACAGACAGAGGCATACCTAACGATGTTCTCGTGAGGATCAATTACCGTTGTATACTAGCTGAACTTCGAATTAGAATCTTTGTTTACCTTTTTGCTTCACTTTTCTCTAAAATCACTTTCCGTTTGCCGCCGAAAAAGTTCTAATATTCGAGTAACTCTGTTTTGTATTCCATCAATTTTTTGTCACTTCATTGAATGGCGCCCTTGCTACTTTGGAAAGTCATTATCATGAATAATTCAAGCAATTACATTGAATAGCTTCCCCACAGGTGGAAACACACCTATTTAGAAAAAGGAAGTGTCTAAAAACCAAGACTATATGTTCTAGCATCTGCACAAACCTCTTCCTTAAGTAAATCTACTGATTTTATCATTTACTTCTTCCATTACGGGAAAATGTTTATCCGTAAATGAAACATATGATTAGGATCATTAAATCTCAAGTCGTTTTGAACATCAGGGTTTCACTTCAAGCATCATTTTAGTAATAACCAATTTCAGAAGACTAAACCCTTACTCGTTCTAGTTGAGTAAATCTAAATTCAGCGGCTCTTATTGTAAATTTTGCAAATAGATGAGAGAATTCCTTCCCTAAAGGAACATAAGATCTTCAAGCTGTTTTATTTTTACCAAAAGGGAAAAATAATACCAAATCGTTGTTCCCTAAAAAAGCTAAATTCTTTTCGTAATTTAGGACAGAATGTGGTATTCTTCTATAAAAGCGTTGCCTGATGAGAGTGACGAGAATTTGTGCAAAGATTATGTTTTTCTTTGCGATATAAATTATGTTTTCCTCCATTTTATCTTACGATTTCTCAAATCGTAGGGTATTGTCAAAGCCTTGCAGTTATTTCAGCAACAACTCATAGAACACAATGTATCAATTTTTGTCAGGCGTGGTGGGCCTAACTATCAAGAGGGCCTACGAATTATGAGGGAACTGGGTAAGTGCTGGAAGGTCTCAAGTTCGACTTTTCGTTTTTGTCTGCCGTATTATCTTGAATAGAAGCCGCTCTCAAGTAGAAAATAGACTTTTAAATTTCATTATATATTATACTAGAATTCTTATATCAAACCAGTTATATCACATCTCTGTTGTAAATAAATTGACAATGATATAGAACTTTATTCACCAAAGTGCTGGGTGAAGTCTAAGATCTTGACATGCTTTGTCTAAGAGTAAGATCTTGACCTCTTCACACGGTTAGTGTTCACAAGGCCATGACTGTTTTGGCATCATTTGTGATGATTCCACATGTCTAACAATTTGTCAGCGAAAGTTTTGGACTATAAAACATATATTATAAGTAAAATCTCAATCGTACCTAGCTATAACAAATTTTTTTGGAAGGAATGATTCGTACAAAGCTATATTCGGTGAAAATTGTACTGTATGATCTTAACAACTGAATGCAAGAAACTAGCTGTAACGAGACTATTAACTGGGAACGAGACTAGCCAAATCATAGCTATATTAATGCTTTTAAACGCAATAAAAGATCACGATTATCTGACTTATATTGATTTTGTAAAGTGTCATGGCCTAAACAATGCTTTTATCCGGGTACTGTTTTTTGCACAGGAATGTCTCTAGGTGTCCCTGTCCATGTATTTGGAACTGAAACCCATATGACTGCCATTGTTGGGATGGCGCTTGGCAAAACCAAAATCCCTGACCAAGAAGCTTTCAATTCAAATGACGCTGCAAATATGTTCTTCAAAGCGGCCGAGGTTTGTGTTTATCAGTTGAGCCATAATTTACCAAAAAAGTGCCATGTCTATTTCACAATCCAAGGACTATGTGTCTTAAGGTTCGGTTATGTATTTGTGTCTTGATGGGAATGGAGCTTTTGCTATGATCTTCATGTTTAATTTCTATTAACAAAAATCGTCAGTAAGTTAATTTTTTAAGCCAGTTGTCATTTCATTTGGAAAAACATAGCACTTACAAACCTCACTACTACAAAGGTAGTTTGTATGTGACGCACTTACATTGAAAATAACTATTACAAGTGCAAAAACAGTTGTACACAGCATCAATATAAACATGATGATGTACCGATGACGGTGGTGACGATGTTGATAATGCTGATGAGGATGACAAAAATGGTGATGATGTGGTTAATGGCAATAAAGATTATAGTAGTGGTGGTATAGGTGGAGATAGAATACTAGATGGAAAGAAGCTCTGGGTTAGGCCAAGGTTTGTTTCTACGGCAGAATATAAAGTAGGTGCATCGAAGTATGACCTTTGACAAACCAAGATTGATGTAACAACGATAGAAATTTTCAACAGCAAGATCGTCCAGCATATCTGTAAAAGTAGAACATGATTGCCCAAAGTTGCCAAGAGAACTTATTGAGAGGTTGATAATTTTAACGCACTTGTACGAACTGCAAAGAGCTTTTAAAAAATTTATACAAAATAATGAAATCAAGACCAGTTTCTCCACAGAGTGGCTTTTCACCTGGTCGTTTGAAAACTACTTTTTTTGTTTTAAAAATTGAATTATTTACAATATATAAATGGTAATTAATTAAGAAAAGTCATAAAAAAATTCATGTCAAACTAATGTTGTACTAGACGTTAGTGTTGTACTAGACGAAACTCAAGTTATTTATACGTTTCAATAAACCCCTAATTACAAGGTGCCTTTGGAGACGAAAATATTGCAATTTCCTACAAAAGTATCTTGTAACTGCCTGAGACTGTACGATTGAAGTTTGTTAATAATAATTTGTTAATAATAATGTCCCCATATTTTTAAAGTTTGTCCCCATATTTTTGTTATAAATAGATAGAGATTGAAGTTTGTTAATAATAGTGCCCCCATTGTTGTTTCATATCGCTGAAGTTCAAAGTACCTCAGCGCTTGACCATCAATTGTCTCACTTCATTAAATTTTACTTTCAGCATGGAAAGTCACCTGAGAAATCATCCAAGCGGCCTCGTATCGACAGCGATGAAGCCATGACCTGTGTTGATAGTACGGACTTTATCATGGTCGAAAATGGCAAAGAAGCGGCGAAAGAAATTTTCAACAAAAACACAAAGGCAATAATTTGGGGAATGCAACCAAGAGCTGTTCAGGTATGCCGAAACTGCACCTTGCTACATTTGCCGCCAGTTGATGACCAAAATGGCATTCGTTTTAACTTTCGTAAACTTTTCTAGATGTCATTGATAGAAAATGATTCCCGTTTCTTAAATTCTTCAGATTCAGTCTCCTGATCGAAGCTCTGCCCCACGTTTTCTATTTCAGTTTGAATTTATTTCCTGGAAAACGTGTAGCTGTAGGGCAAATATGAAGTGACAAATAGGCTCGATCGAACTTTCATTTGCAGCTGTTCACAAGGTTACTGATGGAATTTGGAGGGTTATGCTAGTCGTCGATCAAATGCTGTTTTTTGTTTCTTTGATCGCCTTTTTGTTGCTTTCCCGAAGCCTCGTTCAACTTTTGCAAGAAAACGTTTCTTTATTCTAGGGTATGCTAGATTTCGATTACGTTTGCTCTAGAGAATCCCCCTCTGTTGTTGCCAGCGTTTACCCATTCAGGTATGTACGCCGCTTCATGCATTGCTTTGTTGATGATCTCTTTGTATATTTTTGCTTTACAAATTGCCATTTTATCTCATAAGAATTTTTACCTCATATTTTTAAATTTTTGTTGTCTAGTAAGGCTGCAAAAATTTAACAACATATGTGTGTTATTTTTAACAGCATTTTTCAAAATTTGTGTTATGTTCTCTCGCTACCTATGGTGACCCTTAATGTTTAGCCTTGACTGTAATTTTTTATTTGTTTGTAACATTTATTCGATTGACACATTTTTTCCTTTTAAGTGGAAACCACAAGCAGAAGTTTTACTATGGTCACAAGGAGATAATGATACCAGGCAAGTATCGAAGGGAGATTTTGCACTGTTCGTAATTAATTTACATTGACATTGTTTATTCGGCATTAAACATTTCCCTCGTATTGACCCCTCTGCTAAGTTCTTATAAACGGGCTTTTTGCAGTTTACAAAGACATGTCAGAGGCGATGAGAAGACACCCGGACGCCCAGGTGATGGTCAGCTTTGCATCCCTCCGCTCAGCTTATGAAAGCACTGTCGAGGCTTTGGGCTTTCCCCAGGTAACTAGTTACTTCTTTCTCTTAATTACCTCATAAAATGATCTTCTTTATTTGGAATTACGCGTTTATATAGCGAAGACATCAAATCTTGATTGGGTACAAAAGAAATCACCAACCTGGGAATCCCATTCGATTTGAACCAATAAGGTTGCGAAAACACGTTCTAGAAGCATGTTCTTATTCTCACAAGCTCCTTTACCTTGAAAAGAATTTAATTAATTTGTGGGAATGACATAAAACTTTTATTTGAATGGACTCAACGCACATTTCCAGACAAGGCGATTGCTCGATTTCAAGTTTTGCCAAAGTTATCAAACTTGTAAATTTGTTTAAAGCATTCACTGGCCGTTTTTAATTCACAAATTTTCAATGTTACAGATATTTAATTGCGCTTCTCTGAACCAGCATCGATTAGATAGCAGCAAATTCAATATAACAAAGTTTTCTTTCAAGCTACTTACATTGACGTTTTTCTTCGTCTCAGAAATACTGGTGTTTGTTGCATGACATTTTTATGACGGATTGTGATTATTAAGATAAATTTAATTTTTTTTTCGTTTTTAAGATACGATGTATAGCAATCATTGCTGAAGGTATTCCTGAAAGACTAACTCAAAAACTGAACAAAATTGCGAAAGAAAAAGGAGTAACCATAATTGGCCCAGCCACGGTAAAAACAAGCATTTTCTTTCTTGTGTTACCTAACGCTGTTTAGTAATTGCTTTTTAAGTGAAGTAGCATGTTTTCAACTACCTATTGTAGTATACGGCAAAAAATATGAACTATTCGTTTTTTTAATTTCGTGTTTGAATACCTATCTTGCGATAAATGTCATATCACGTTGATAATTAAGTCTTGATGCCATCCCAAACTAGATTTCCTACCAACCCTTTTCAATCAAATACCACATATCTACTTTGTATTATGAATTTGTGATTGTCTCGATTCTTAGATTTCTCGATTCATTTCTGAATGGTATTATTCCTGTTGTTTCCCTCAGGTGGGTGGCATCAAGCCAGGATGCTTCAAGATTGGCAACACCGGTGGAATGCTGGACAACATACTAGCCTCGAAACTTTACAGACCTGGAAGGTATATCTTACCTTTCTCTATATATTACCGTTTTTTAATAATAGAAATGCCATATTGATTCCGCGTTTTAGTATTTTGTTAAAATATATATTCGATGTCATATAGCAAGCCATGAGCACATTCTATTTTAAAAATAAGTTACCATTTAATTTAGAGGACAACCTACTTCATCTTGCCATATTCTTTCATTTGGCATTTGCCGGAGTCAATACAATTCAAATATAGATACTGAATTTAGTGATAACAACTAAAGAAAACTTAAATTCTTTACGACTTAAGTCGATTTAATCCTGAAGCTTGTGTAGCACGAACTTGAACTAAATTGCTACGTGCAAGTTGATTTAGAATATAACTAAATAAAGAAAAAGAATTTTCTGCTCTTTGCCTTGTCAAGGAAACCCTATTTTTCTTATTCAAGTTTTCCTATCTTTCTTCAAATTTTTCTCATCTTTCCTTTGTTGCATTTCCTAATATTTCCTTACTCTCATCTTTTCTCGTAGTGTTGGCTATGTGTCGCGGTCTGGCGGATTATCCAATGAACTTAATAACATAATGGCAAGAAATACTGATGGCGTTTGTGAAGGTGTTGCGATCGGAGGCGATAGGTAAATCACATACGTTTGTTTTACTGAAGAGAAAGCAAAAACGAACTCATAGATTCTACTCATAGTTTTTTATCACTATAATTCCTTATGCCGTCATTGTTTTTACTTTGCTTTTAAAATGCTTCTGTTTTTCCTTGCTTAACTCAAATCTTGTTTTATTTCCAAATCAAGTATTTCCCAAACGATCGAGACTAACGGTCTGCAAAGGTTATAGTTCCTGCCAACGGTAGAATTTTAATCACACGATGTAACTGATAGGTAAAAGTCGTTCAATTCACATCTAGAGCTGATCGCACACACACTTGGGGTCACAGCCACAAATCTCCGCCCTGACCGAATTGCTTATGCCGATTGAATGTCCTGGTTTATAACTGGTAGTTATTTTTTCTCTTTTCAATTCAAGGTACCCTGGATCTACTTTTATTGAACACGTCATTAGATATGAAGAAAATCCCGATGTTAAAATGATTGTTCTCCTTGGAGAGGTGAGCAGGCAGCGAGTCAAAAGTACCTTCTGAACAAGACTTTTCTTTTTAATGAAGTTTCTATAAGACTTTCGTAGAAAGAAAGATGACAATACTTTTATATATTCTAAATACTATGAAACTTGAAGCTATTGTGATTGTATTTTGGATTCTCATATGCTGACACAAATCATAATAATTTTATTATCTTGTAGATTTTTTTATGTTGGTGGGTGTTGGCCCGTCTTAAAGCTCTTTCGATTCCATTCAGGTTGGTGGCGTCGATGAATACGAAATATGCAATGCGATCAAAGATGGACGAGTTACAAAGCCTGTTGTTGCTTGGGTTCTTGGAACATGCGCAGACATGTTCACCAGTGAGGTATTCTTCCCTTGATTTTTCTGCCTTTAAGTTGCATGTTCACCAGCTTTATTCAGTCATGTCTGAAAAGCAGGAGTGTCGAAGTAGAGCTATGAAGGCACTTTGTCAGTTTAACTTGAGCACTGCAAGAATAGGTCAAAGATGATGCAAGAAGTATAAAGAAATGTTTATTTTGGTGTGAACAACAATCATCTTTGTTTGAGCGTTATGTTTTGAAAAAGTACAAGATCCTCTTGTTTTTCATCGAAACAAAATCTTAACAAGTTTTCTAATTCGAGTCATTTGTCGATACAGGTTCAATTTGGACATGCCAATGCCTGTGCCAACGCAGAAGCGGAAACTGCAAGAGCCAAAAACAAGGTCAGGAGTTTGTTTCTTTGTACAAAGCTTTTTCTATAGGATTCGATCTATTGAAATAGCTTCCACGTGTAGACATCGCTGTGTGCAACAACGCAAGCTCATTTAGTAGCGTGTAAAACCTGCTTTCTTGCTAAGAGCTTCAAGAAATCTAAATAATTTGAGATTTTCATTATCTTTTTATACAAATTTCATTATCTCTGAAAAAGCACTAAAACTGAAAAAGCAAGTTGCTGAGTTGCTAATATTATCCAAAATGGATTATGCCGATGTCGTATTTCATCCTCTTTCATTAAAACTTTAAAAACGACTACAAAAGGTGGAGAATGCAGCTGCAAGTCTTGTTCTAGGCCGTTGCGTTAAAGAAAAGGATATCATATCATTAGGCTGGTTACCTATGAAAGAGAGACGAGAATGGCACCTTGTGAAGCTGGCTTTTAACTATATAACATATCATAACAAACCAGCATATATTGACATATCATTAATAGAAAACAGTAAACATCTGAGATCAAACTCTGCACCACAAATTGCAACTACAACAAATTCTAAAATTTTGAGGAACAGTGCAGCTGAAATTTTTAACAAGATACCAAATGCGATAAGAAATTCAAAAAAGAAGGCCGAATTCTCATCAAAATCTAAAGAATATTTTCTTACTGAAGCAAAAAAGAGACTTTTAGTTTGATTCATAAAGAGAAGAACCTAACTTTTAATTCCAATTTACATTTTATGGTATTTAAACTATTTTGATCTTTACTTTTCATATAGCAACTTTTACATCGCGTAGTATTTAACGACCAGATGAAGAGCCACTCTGTGGAGATACTGGTCATGATCCATTATTATTATTATTATTATTATCTCTAAGATCTCGTTTGTGATTAAGAGCCTCGTTCAAGTTAATACCTGTTTGCATCTTGCAGCTTCCCACCCATATTTACTCTCCCTTCAGGTTGGTCATGTTACTTTACTTGCCTGTTGATCTCCTTTTAGGCTCTGGGAGAAGCTGGAGCCCATGTTCCAAAAACATTTGATGACCTTGGCATCGTAATCAAGTGAGTCTTATGCTTATAACCCTTAGTACCTGAAGGTCTTCGTGAGAATAAACTGATTTTTATACGACCCTTTCTCTACTTCATGACTTCAACGTATGTACGGTTTGCTCGCTTTTTCTAGTATGTCAGCACTCTTTGTCTTTAGTTATACGTTCTTAATCAGTAACGTGGGGCTGTGATCGACCTTATCGCCTAGCGACCTTATCCCCTAGCGACCTAATCCCCTAGCGATCTTACCCCCTAGCGATTTTATCCCTTGCGACCTTTTCCCCTATCTTGTGTCAAGTCAACAGTTCCTTTCACCCTCATTTACTCATCGAGTGCAGCAAGCAAAGATCAGTAATGACTTAATAAAATTTTTCTTTATCTTTTAGCAACGTTTTCAAAAAACTCGTTGCTGATGGAAAGATCGTCGTCAAGCCAGAGAAGAGACCCCCGACTGTTCCTATGGACTACAACTGGGCGCAGGTATAATCTTTATTTAGTTATATAAGGAACAGTGCAGCTTACCTTATCTTTCTTAGTTTCTGTTTTTCGCAACAATCTCCCCTGGACTCCTCTGCCGTCGACTAAATATAGTAAACATTCCCCAAGAAGTGGTAAATTCGGCAATGCATTGATGATAACTCACACATGAAATTTTTGGTTTTAGGTATTGTGTGAGCTCGAAGAATTGGATCTTTTTGTGGTTTTTTCCAATTCACTTTCAGTCAACTGAATATTCTGTGTTTTGCTTTTGTAAAATAAGTCCACGAGCAAAACCACGATTCGCTTTAAATGAATTTCTTTTTCTTGACAGGAGCTTGGTTTGATACGAAAGCCATCCTCATTTATCTCAACCATTTGCGACGAAAGAGGTCAAGAGCTTCTGTATGCAGGCGTACCGATTCATGACGTTTTCAAGGTGAGACGGAATGCTGTTTCATTCGACTTTGTTCAAGGCTCAACCAAGTTTCTAGCGTCCACGTCAACATTTAGGCAGCAATGTTGTGCAAGGCTCTGTAAGACTGTATGAATTTTTTTACATTCTTGAGAAAAAGCATTTCAAATGTGAAGGGCTTATTTCAGTTCACCAATTACTCAAGGTTTGTGAGTTGCTGCATAGGTTATTTCCAGGCTTCCTGCCTTGTCACTAGAGTGGCTTAAAAAAGACGTTGCATCAGGTGTCTTTTGTTAGGTATTTTGGTAGCTTTCTTGATGGGGGACGCAGTGATTGAGTCAGGACATCTTGAAGGTACATGGGAGTCCTTCCGACCTCAGTCGTGTTCAAGTCCTTCCGACCTTCCGACATCAGTTTGTAACACAATAATCTTGTGCATTTTGTATTTTTCTGAATCATGTTGTTGTCTTTGTTTATTACCAGGAAAGGATGGGCATTGGCGGCACCCTTGGATTGTTGTGGTTTCAGCGAAAGTATGACACCATTCCTTTATCAGTCTTTAAATGATTTAAGATTTCCATTTTTTGGTGCATTCATTTGACCCGTTGATTTTAAAACCAGCTTCAAAGTAAATGGCTTTGAAAAAAGCAAACATTTAGTAAACTAAAGCTTTTCGTCTGACACTCTTCAGAGTTTAAAACGTCAGAACATAGATCGAAAACTCTACGCTAAGAAATATATATACCCAGTTGTGGATCGAAATAGGCCAATCAAAAACACGAGCACATGACTGCAGGGGCGGATCTAGAAAATATTCTGACTGTCGCACACAAGGGTGTGGTCGGAAATATCATTCGTGACCACACCCCTTGGTTTTTAAGGATATTCGCCCCCTTCTCATTTGAGCAGTCGACACGCACATTAAATTGGCTTTTATTTAGAACGTGGCCAAACTGTTGTTTATTCCTTATCTGAGTTTTCAATTGATACTACAGAATCATTTGTGTTGTTTCTTAGCCAAGCGTAAAGCAAGAAAGCGTATTGACGGTTTTCCTTTCATAGTCAGGCAAAAATTCGAGTCGTCTTTTTCGATTTGTTTATAGTATACGATGACAAACCAGGCCACGCGAAAAAATAAAAAACATCATTGCAATGAATCTTCAGAACTAACCAAATAGAACAAATTTACACAAATATTCATAAAACCTGCATTAATAACTGATATTATTTAATAGCTAAACCAAATCAGCGTGTAAACATGTATTTTACTCCGAAGAAACCCCTTCGAATTCAGGGGAATACCCAAGCAAGTAAACGTTACCCGGAAATATCTGAATGCTGATAAAGAACTGAAAATCCACATTGAAAAGATTCACTTTGAAAGTTTTGTCTAAGTGAAAATTTTTCTCTGCCAACGTCCTGAACATTATTTCTTCGCCAGAGCCAAATCGCAGGTATCGCCCACTGATTATCACCCCAGTCCAGTGCATTTATTGACATTAGTAGGCCCTCGATCCATGGAGGAGGTAATGGACATCGAAACTTGAAAACATCCCGTGTCGAATGTTACTCTGAAAATCTAGCGACCTTTGTCTTCCAAATTACCAGGTTTAACGTATTCGTTTTACATGTAGCCAGCCGACTCCATAACACAAAATTCCTTTTCTCCAGTGAAAAGCTTGCCCATGCCAGGCATAAATAAGCTCAAAACTGCACAATACACGCAATGAGAACGGATTAATCTTAGCCCAGTGGTGCGACCTTACTAAAAAACATACTGTGCACCGAAGTTCGCACTATCTAGCAATTTGATTGGCTAAATATTTTGAAACAAAAGCTGTGCGAATCGGTGCGAACGTGCTACTAATCATACTGTGCACCGAAATACCCTAATCTAACTACATTGGTACCCTGTTGTTTTTTAGTCAGGATGCTTTGAGATTTGAATCAGATTGAATCAAGATCGAGATAGAATTAGAGATTGTGTTTAAGATTTTGCTTCTGTTTATGGCCAGGTTTAAATCATGCATGATTCAGACCTTGGATCTTCCTGCTCCTGTACGGTGTTCAGTTGTCAAATATAACTGAAGCATAATTCCCAAGTAAATAGAATCAAAACACAAATAAGAAATTTGCCAATAAGCGAAAAAGTTGTTGTTCAGCAAAAACCTCTCTCGAGACAGATTCTTAGTATAATTTTAAAAGTTTGACTGTCGCATGTGCGAACGGTGCGAACGTCTAGATCCGCCCCTGCATGACTGTAAAGGTTGACCAATCAGTGCCGCTTGCCTATTAGAAGGATAGGATAAAACAACACGTTCCATCTAATATTAGAAACAAAACATATCCCCAAAGAGAACAGCCACCTCGGTCTTGCAAATCCAAAATTAGTACTAAAACCTGCGATTCTGCTATCGGGCAGCATTTGCTAGAAAACCCAGATTGTGCAAAAAACTATAATGGCGACATGTTTCGGATTATTGGTAAAGCCCGATCGTCGTTCCACCTAGCAGTTTTAGAATCTATCTACATAAGCACGAAAAAACCGCTACTGTGTAGACAAAAGGAGTTCGTTTTCACCTTAGGACTCCATTGGTAACATTCTAATAGGCAAGCGGCACTGATTGGTCAACCTTTACAGTCATGTGCTCGTGTTTCTGATTGGCCTATTTCGATCCACAACTGGGTATATATATTTCTTAGCGTAGAGTTTTCGATCTATGTTCTGACGTTTTAAACTCTGAAGAGTGTCAGACGAAAAGCTTTAGTTTACTAAATGTTTGCTTTTTTCAAAGCCATTTACAAGTTTTGTACCACCAAAAGATTGTTTGCAGCTTCAAAGTCTTCGCCTGGTACGAGTATCTTTTCTATCCAGCCCTGAAGCTCATTTTTATAGACCTTTCCATGCAACTCATATTACAATACAATTTTACATTCGACTATCCTACCCTAATCACTGTACTACTCCACGGGGACGATACCATAAAGAGCGAAATCATGGCATTTGATTATTACCAAAATGTAGCAAAGTGCGTGGAAGACCAAATCGACTTCCGCCGAAGGGCAAGAGGCTACTTCTGATTTGTTTTATTTTGACCAATTATCTTTTGATCTCAGTCATCTCAGTCAATCACCTTATAAGCCTCGATTATTAAATTTGCTCTGTGTATCAATCGAACCAGTTGTTGCACAATAACTTTTATGACAACGAAAAAAAATTACTTTCATTATCACAATATTTTGTTAAGACTCCTAGTATTTTTGTTATTTCAGTTTTCTGTCAGTTGTATTAATTCATTTCTTCGCCATAGGCTGCCCCATTATGCTTGTGAATTTATCGAAATGTGCATCATGCTGACAGCTGACCATGGCCCAGGTATGCTTGACACCTTTTATGAATTCAGCGCTGTAAATGCAAATATTCCGGGCTGACGGACTACTGCAAGCACTTCATTATGTTAGGTAGCTTTTTAAGCTTCTGGCTTTTGTAATCGCTTTTGATGTTTTGCCAAGCCTCAAAGACAGTTTTAGGGACTTGGTTTATAGATTATTTGAGGTGTAAGAAAGGGCAGTTGTATTTCAAGGATTTATCAAAGATAAAGATTCTTTTGATTTTCAACTGTTTGA
The DNA here is from genome assembly GCF_057945365.1 of Rhopilema esculentum. Classification (NCBI taxonomy): domain Eukaryota; kingdom Metazoa; phylum Cnidaria; class Scyphozoa; order Rhizostomeae; family Rhizostomatidae; genus Rhopilema; species Rhopilema esculentum. The sequence continues at coordinate 15,103,513 of NC_142830.1, forward strand.
TTTTCGAACTGAGCTCATCTTTCAGGTATTAAGGTGTACTTTTTATGTTGAAATCGAGAAGATATTCACCAGCAGAAGCCAATGTGTGAGCCATAGTAGTTGTAACCTACGTCACTTGAGTAAATTTATTTTCTTTCAGCTGTCTCTGGGGCCCATAACACAATCGTCACTGCACGAGCCGGCAAAGACTTGATGTCATCTCTCTGCTCTGGGCTCCTAACAATCGTACGTATTCATATCTTCATAACGCACTTGTAGGCTGTTAGGTCAAATAGAAGAACATGTATTTGTCTTAACTGTATATAGTAAGTGTATACCCCAAATCAGGTTATAAGAAAGTATCAAAAGCCAACCTAGGAGTACTTGCAAATATGGCCCGGTTCGAGTACAAATCAATTAGCTTCAAGTAATAAACACACAAAACACGACATAGTTTTCCAACGCAAACCTTTATAAAAACCAAATACTCTTTACAGCTCCTCAACGTGATTCGAACAGTCCCACTCTCTAACTAACTAAAAGTCCTCTTCTCGGGGGTAAGTCAGTTCTTGTAATATGGTTAAAAGGGGGTCTTCGGAGAGGTCCTCACACAAAGCTTTAACATATAGAAAATGGGTTACTTGCTTCTCGAACAACTAAAGGGCCCTAAAGCCATCGATAGAAATGTGTATTGAGCATAATACTTTCATGTTATTGCAAAACTAGATTATTTAGTTGCGTAGTCGCCTTTCCCATTCTCATGGGCAATGCTGATTCTGTATCTCTAGGGAGACAGATTCGGAGGCGCTCTTGATGCAGCGGCCAAGCAATTTTCCGAGTCCTTTGATGCTGGTAAGACCCCAATGGAATTTGTAAACGAGATGAGAAAGAAAGGTCAGCTAATCATGGGTATTGGACATCGCGTTAAATCGGTAAGACACTTTCAAGAATATTTTCATGTTGATCCACTCTAGTTGCTCTGCCATGCCATAGTCTAATGAGTTGCTGTTGACTGCCTTTTGGGGGTAATCCACTGGGAGGGTAAAATCAAACAGAGAAAATTGATTCGCAAAATACATTAACTTTACTATTGTACGCCTTAATGTTCAAAAAATAGTAGAATTTGGTTTTCGCTGTTTTAGGAATAATAGGAACGGTAGTTTTTTCCATATTTTTAAGTCCAGCTTCTTGTTTCATTAAAATCCATACAAACAGAATAACTCTTAAAAAAATATATAGAGCTTTTTCAAAGTTAGTCTAGAATGTAAATAACACCCTCATTTAGATTTTCCCATACCGTATATTTCTTCTTGTAAAAATCTTGTTAGATCGTCCATTTCATTGAATCGTATCATCGAATATCATTAAGGGATTTTTTCTTATAGTTTTGTGTTCTGTTGTCGAATATAGTGATTTTTGTGTTGTACTTTATTGCATTGTACAGTATCAATTTGAGCACGGTAACTACCTTGAGACGGCCACAATGAATAATATTTCAGAAGCGAGTAATAATCAAAAGCATGGTTCAGGTTGCCGTCAAAATAAAGGACAGCCAGAAGGAAGCTAGCTTGGTTGGCCATTTTATTCACATTTCACTTTCAACATTTTGTGCTTCTATTTGTAGATCAATAACCCAGACACAAGAGTAGAGATTATGAAGGCATTTATCAAGGAGAATTTCCCGCAAACTCCTTTGTTTAATTTTGCCCTTGAGGTTGAAAAGATTACAACTGCCAAGGTAAAACCTTTCTTTTTAAAAATGTAAAGATACTTTCGCCAAAATGACTGGAAGATATCCCTCATATTTCGACAAATTCGTAGTTATTAAAATAAACGCAAAAGAACTTGATGTTGTACAGGGCATATTGAAATAATTCAATATGTTGTTTAAGACTTTGGTATATTTGAGATTGGGCCTAATCGAGAGATGAGGAGCTTAATTGACTTTTTATGGTAGATGTGTCCCTTTCCGCGTCGTTTCATCTAGCAACTTGGGTGTCCAGCTCTGTGTATTTAGACATAATAAACTTTTCATAATTCGATTAAGAATATTATCTATTGAAAGAAATGTAACCTTTCAACCACTTAAAGTAGATATCTATGAAAATCCCCTATATTGAAAACTACATTTATTTGGCAAAGACTGGCTCTCCGCAGCCTGTAGTCAAAAGTCGCTAGAATAAAACAGCCAGTGTTAAACAAAACATGGGAAGATATAAAAGGGTTCCTATCATTTATCCATAGCCATTCAAAGACAATTCCTTTTCTCTTCAGAGAGAGCCTTTCTCTCTGAAACTCTAAACTTGAGCTTCATAATTGAAAATTTTTTCTAGAAACCAAATCTGATCCTGAATGTTGATGGTTGCATTGGAGTTGCTTTTGTGGACCTGCTCAGGTACTGCGGAAACTTTTCAAAGTAAGTGTTTTTCAATTGTTCAAATATAAATGTCAATATATACTGAGATTCTTATTGCCATATTCTCACCGATCGATCACACTCTTGCATGCAAAACTAGATGCCTCTTTTCCATATTAATGCCTCTTGTTCAATCCAACTCCTATTAATTTCTCTTATCTGTTTTGCTTTCTCTTTTCTGTGGCCCACTTGCCAATTAAAGGTACTGTATTAAGTAGATAGCTCTTCTTGAATACTTCGAAGCAGATATAGATGCAAACAAACATAGTCATCTTGATTTGTCATTTTCATAACTAATTTATGGGCTAGCTGTAAGTTTTACTTGTCATTCCATAAGGCCCAGTCGATGGTTTTGGTTTGGAAAGTATTTTATTTTCAAAAGTTTTTCTATTAATGCGCCACTTGTTTGCAGGCAGTTATTATGGTTGGAGGAGTTGCCAAGCATTTTAAAAGGCGTGGTCTCCAAAACGGAGCCCACTGTCCTTCTTTCCTATATTCTTTACATCTCCAGCATTTGGGTTTTTTGAATGCAAAAAATGTACACAAGCAACAAAAGGAAAGAGTGTAAAAATTGGTTATGCGGAGGTGAAGGAAACATATTTACAGAAAACCTTATTAAGAAAGATGAAAGCAGGAAAATAGAATTAATTTTGACTTTTTTCTTGTAATAGAGAAGAAGCCGATGAATATATATCAATAGGAGCATTGAATGGGCTTTTCGTTCTCGGAAGATCAATCGGATTTATAGGTAAGTAATGATAACTTTCCATTTTCAAAGTCAAGAATGCATGAGAGATGGACTGTGTGTGCTTCGTATTAAACAAATCAAGCCATTGCACGCATTAGAGGAGCTTTTGATGATTTTCCCTTAGACTGAAGCACCATTTCAGTCGGTGCAGAGGTTGAAATGGCTTTGAAAAAATATATTTCAAGACATACTGTAAGCTAGGAAATATATACTGTATTAATTCAATTATAGCTCCCTTTTGTATAAGCCACCATCGAGTATAAGCTGTAGCAAATTGGATTCTTAAAAGATGTAAGCCGCCTATGATTATAAGCCACAGCCACAAAACCATGCAGAGATAAAAATACCTGACTGTGTACTTAAACCAAAAAATACCATTAGAAGTTTAAGAAAATATCGTCCATCATGGGATGATCAATAGCACCCAGAAGTGTTCTCATCTTCTGCATTAGCTCCCTCAGTTTCAAGGAAGCAGGACAGCTTGGCAGGATCTTGATAGAATACTGTAGGCCACCCTCGTTTATAAGCCGCCCTTGATTGTAAACTGCAGCTAAACGTGCCAACAATAATGATATACCCACGTGTGGATCGAAAAGGTCAGTGTGAAAACGTGAGCAATGACGTAACGGGGATATTCTTGCCTTGCATTCGCAACTTTTCGATCCTCAACTTGGTACATCAATTTCCTAGCTCAGAGTTTTTGATAAATGCTCAGAGGTTTTACACACTAAAATGTGTCAGACGAAAATCTCTGCTATGTTTTATAATTTTAGCTTTTTGCAAGTTGTTCATTTTTATGCATTCCATCTCACAGGTCACTTTTTGGATCAGCGCCGTTTGAAACAAGGGTTGTATCGGCATCCTTGGGATGACATCACGTACATGCTACCAGACCACTTGCCACAGCGACCGGCTCCCTTTGAGTAGATACAATCTTATGCATAAGCTGTTTTGGGCTTGCAGCTTTGCCATATACACAAAGATTTGGACATGTTTAATGACAATCTATACGATTTATGCAGATTATATTGCTTCTTTAAATCATACAAAGATAAATTCAATGACATTGTCCTCTTTTTCTTTGTGCCTTAGCTGCCAAGGAAGGAAATTAGAAGTTTGTGTTGGATTAGATTAAGTATAGTTTATTTGCAAGAGGTTCAAGCCAATTCCACGACTTGTTTCAACACAGTACATGATTGATGATTCCGTATGCACTTTGTGCAGATGTGTCAAAACTGCTGCAAAGCAAAGATAACATCAAAGCAAATCAACAGCAAACAGCTAGGGGAACTGAATTTGTAAATTGTAAATGAAACACAATTGTATTTCATTCTTCATTACTGCACTAAAGATATTTTAATCTTTCTAGGACCACTAGAAATCTCTACTTTCAACGACATTATAATAGTCCAAGCTTTTTTACAAATACACCATTGCCCTGAAAATTATCATTTCTTTTATAATTTGGAACAAAATTTTATTGTTTGTAGAGCACTATCAGCCTGTGAGAATACGCAAATGTTCTTTTACTATTGGTTGCTATTTAAAGTTGCTTTTTCCTTCAAGAAAAATATTTTGATTTTAAGCTTTTTGTGGGATTGCTGGTCTAGAGCTCTTGCTTTTGATAAAAGATCTGTGATCCGAATGTCACACTTTCCAACCTTCTTTGCAAATCATCAGCTGTAAACATGCTACATGTGGAATAGCATAACATTAATCTAATTCCACCAGGCATCAAAATAAAATAGTTAAATGTGAGTAATTTAAGCTGACTAGTGATGTCTTTAAGAAGATATATTTAAGTACCTTTTTGTCTGGTATTTACTTTTAACAAATACCAATGTTTTATTGCATGATATACCCTCCCTTATTGTTGTTATTTTTTGCAATTAAGCTGAAACTGAATGTAGGTTACACAGATTACTCAGATACATTTCTAGAATGCTTGCATCCAGTGAACAACCAACACCGATTTGCTAAACATCAGCCTTTTTAAAACTTTACTTTTGCCCATTCTCACATGTAAGGCAATCTCACCAAAAACTTGTGGTTATAACTACAGAAATTGCGTTAGAGGTGTCATGCTGCATGCATCCAAATGTTGGGTTTTAAAGGGGAGGGGGGGGGGACGATTTAAACAAGCTAAAGCGTAATAAAAGAGCAATGGTGCTGTGGGTGTCACTATATGTATCATGTGTAATGTCAATTGGAGTGAACGAATTAGTACATCTGACCTCCACATTAAAAATTACACCTACAAAGTCTTGATGTTGTACTACATTGCAATACAATGGGATGGTTTGGACTATTGAACGCAGTTCATCATGGATCAAAAAGTGTATAACTCTAACTGTTGATGGTTCAAACAAGCAAAGCAGAGTGTGGAAAGATGTAGCTTCACAAGGTCTCAAAGCTATGAATCTGTCTTTTAAAGATGCTGAAAATAGTGCGTCCAGGAAACAAACATTGTGAAAACACAGTTACACAGGACTTGAAAGTGTCTAGATGACTTAAAAAGACTAATAATTATGATAATAATGATAATAATTGACAAAAAAGCTTCAGCCATTTCAATACCAGTTCATAAGTTTCCAAATTAATTTTTTTCTCAAAAAATGATACATGAATATACATTGTTTAAAAATATGTGCCTGTTTCCAATACTTTTTTGTTTTTGTTTATCACGATTATCGTTAGCAGGCTCAATTATGTTACATTAACAAACAATAAAGAATGTTGATGAATTCAGTAAAGAAAGATATGAAATAAATGGTTCCAATGTGTCCATAATCTGAATAACAGCATTTTTCCTAAAATTGCTTTGAAAAATTCTTATTAATAAGCTTTAAACATGTTTGTCTTTGTTACTATTGTAAATTCCAGCAAGAATTGTGCCTCCTACCATTCCAACAACTGCACCTGAGGAAACAGATGCCCCCATACCTAAAGCACCTCCTACTCCAGCAAGTGCCCCAAGGTAACTGCCTCTGTCCACACGAACTTGGTTCCTATTTTTCCTTAGTCTGTAAGCACGATCATAATAACCATCAGCATCAATGTTTGCACCACGTTCCCTCATGTACATCATGAAAGCACCAGCTGGAATTCCAAGAACAGCACCACATTTTCCATACTTGATAGCAGTGGCCTGCACTGCTGCAAGAGTTCTTGGTCCCCTGATCATCTGAACAGCAGGTCCAATAATTACCATTCCAAGCAGTGCAAATGCCTGTACATCTTTCAACATCACATGGTAATACAGTTCACCTTTGCCGTGTTTTATAACTTGCATGTCTTCATCACTGAGATTTTCCCCAAGCATATTGCGAAAGTACTGATACCCCTTCATGATTGACTAGAAAAAAATGAATTATAAATAATTCAATACTTGCATAAACTAACTGGTTGAACATACATCAATCTGTGGTGATCAAAAAAGCATCCAGTTTTATATTGAACCCTTACAAGGAACAAAAACTATGCCAGTTACAAAAAAGTAAAATATAAAATTCCAAGCCTCGTTTTGTTTGAATTCTAAGGAAAAAAAGTATTTTGTTCATTTACTCCATTTAGGAATTACAAAAGATCTATCTAAATGAACAAAATATTCAGTCAAAAATTGATTCTATATATACTGCGAAAGGGAGGGGGGGGCAAAATAGGTTGGCAGAATTTTTGTCACAACATGGGCTCTGACACAGGTTGAAAAGTGGGGGGACCAAGGGAAAAATTAACACCCATGGCAAAAGATTTTCAAGAAGGCTCTATTTTTTGCAAAAAAGTGGGGGGGGTAGAAAAACAGGATGGTTTAACTGATATTTTTTATCATGGATATAAAAAAGAATGATTTCATTTGAGAAGTTCGCAAAACCAAAAAGATTTATAAGATGCCCACTTGCACCACTCGAGCCAACCATTATTTGTTTTAATTTACGAGCTGGATTGAATCTAATATTTGCAAGTTGTTGAAAGATATTTCTTTTAAAGCCCCACTATCAAAATAATCTTATAAACAACAGCTCCGCAAAGTTGAAGAAGGGGTGTGCGACTGTATAGAAGTATAGACTGTATGTATTCGGCAATATAGAAGAAGGGGTGTGCGACTGTCGCACGAGACATCGATTGATTGGGACCACTCGCGAGTGGGGCGTGTACACGAGTGTGTATGAAAGAAGCAATCAACGAAAAAATTTTGAATATTTTCGAAGCCCATATAAAAGTATAAAATCAAGTTTTGTTTTTAAAGTTTTAAGGCAGTCGATCGTTCCTCGCCTTGCGAAACTTGATACGTAAAGATATGAAGTTCGTTGGTAGGCCAGCAACTGCAAAGTGAAATGCAAATAAACTCTACAAAACGATCTTTTCTTTGTGAAAATTGAGAAGGTTCTTATTAATTGATAACACAGATCTTGTAATCAACACAGCGTTATAAAAATCAGCAGAGTCATACCTTGGTTGCAAGTTCTCCTCTAGCTTATGCCACTGATGCTGATGCAAGGCCGCACGTCTTTCCTCGAGCACCGTATTTGTTTACCCAGTGGTTTATTCAGTTATTCATGCAATTCAATGCCTTATATCCTGTTTGATTTATCAACGACAAGATAAGATTGATTAAGACCGTTGGTAGAAAAAGATGAAAAGATCTATTGAGACAGTGGAGGGGGAAATTCGGGTTTTCATTTGGGGGCTCTTGCACTTGATATTCTGATAAGAGGACAGACTCAACAGGGCCTCCAACGATAAGGGGGGGGGGGGGACTTTTTGCAAAGCATTAGAGCCTTTTTTCAAAATCTTTTGTTATGGTGTTAAAATTTCCTACATCCCAATTCCAAAATTTTTCGGAGCCCATGAGTTTAAACTGAAATGCTTGTTCCCTCTAAGATCTAGCATTTCTGCCCTTCCATAAAGATATGAAAACATTTATATGCAGACCTGAAATCAGGCTGGTGCTTGTGTGCAAACATTTTTTGTTGAGTTTTCAGTTTGTTTGGGTAGCCCCCTAATAAAAAAGTAAAGAAATTGCTGAAACGGCAAAATTCAACAAAATGATATGATGAGTTCAAATTTTCAGATTCCTTTTCAAATTTCCTCTACAAAACACAACTGCCCCCTCTAAAAACACAACTACCCCATGTAGCAAAATATGACATAGTGGACTCAATCAAGAATCTCTTTAGAATTAATGATAATATAAAGAATCTCCGCCTTACAAAGAACTATAATAAGTAACGAATGACAACCACAACGAGATCCTTCTAGAGTAGCAGAACAGATTTTTTTCGCCGTATTCTGTTTTTCACGCTTTTTAATTTATGCTGTTGTTACTTAATAAGCAATGTTTAATGAATTTGGGGGTCTTAGCTCGATAGCTCTCTTTAGAGTTTTTTCTAAGGGTCCTAAACAACAATTTAACATTATAATATCAAGCTGTTAGTATATAATTATTGTAATGAAGATAGATTTTAAAAAAATTGTATTGTACCTTTTCTTTAACACGTATTTTGTATTTTAAACTTTAACTTGTTTCTTTGAATGAAATGACATTGAAAAAAAATTGCAAAAATTCATGAAATATTTTGACAATTAAATCGCAAATGAATAGGCTGATAATATGCTTGTGGAATCTGAATTAATGGTTTATTTTGTCATATACCTGTGGGAAATGAATGGTGTGTTTTATTTTTTGATGAAATATTTTTGTTGAAAAAATTGCACAGAAATATGCACAGAAGTATGCAAAGAAAACTAACACAAATAAAGAACAGACAGGGCCGTAAATCCCGGGGGGGACAGGGGGGACTGGACCCCCCCCCCCCCCAAAAAAATCTGGAGCAAAATGATTTTTTTGATAAATTATCATCATTTTCTTTGAAAGAAACAAATCTCTGGTAGCCGGGTTTGAACCAAACTACGTTTTTCTGTGTTATTGCAACAAAACTCAGCCACTAAGTCATGGTGTCAAGTGCAAGTTGACTTATGCTGATCGCAGTTATTTTTGTAAGCAGAGTGGTTTTCATCTGTTTTTTATCGTTATTTGCCGTTTTTGCCGTTTTATTTTTGAAAACAGAATATGAAATAAAAGAAAGCAAACTGATATTTTATTTGACCTTTTTACCAACTTATTTACGCATATTTCTATTATTTGTTTATTATTTGCTTTTATTTAGTAAATCACTTTCTGTATCATTAGAATGTATTCATTTTTGCTGTGTAAAAAACATGGCCTACTTAAAACACTCAAAATAAGGAAGACGCACATTTCTGTTCAGGAAGTAAAGTTCTACCAATCAATGCAACATCATCCCTACTTTCCCCAACGTCTGTCACTAGAGTTTAAGCATGGCTTTTCCCCTACACAATTTCGCTCAATAAACAATAATCTGTGTTCTTCTGAGAGGCTGGAGCCCACTCCCAGCTCTGGGAGGCTGGAGCCCACTCCCAGCTCTGCTGCAAACAATGATATTCGAATAATAGGCAAATAATTTTATTCGTTTATGATATTCTAAAAATTGCGAGAACAGATGGTGCTATTAAGGCTCTATCAAGGTATTACCAACTGCTACCCAAATACCTATAATTTTCAAATGAAATGTAGTTCTTATATAAAACACATATATATCCACACACTTCAGTTGTCATTGATGGTCCCCAGATCGTCTTTACCATAATCTGATATACTTGATCAAAGAAATCATCAAGGGAAAATCCGTTTAATAAAAAAAGAGCTCTCATATCAAAACCGAAATAACACTACTAATTGGAGTATTGTACGGCAAGTAGTGTGGCTAGTGTATTCGGGAACCAACTGGGATAAAAATACATTTAACATAAAGAAAATCATATTTGCATAATTGATTCATTTTTACAATTGTACTTTTCAGGCGAGCTGAATGCTTCCTCGTTTATTGAGGAAAGTCAGTTTTTGTTGAAATATCACGAATCATGGCTAAATTGAATCGGAAAACAAGAATGTCGCAATGGAAAATGTCATGGGCTACACAAGTTGCTGAAAATTGGCTTCATTTCACTTTTTTGTAAAAATATCGAAAAGATAGCTAATTTGAGAAAAGGGCATAAATTGAGGAACACAACATGTATAAAGGACTAACCTAATTTGTTCATACCTAATTAATTAATTCAAGACTTGTTAGAAACTACTCAAAAAAGTAGAAAAAGTTATTTGCCCTAATAAAGTCGTTTTAGGAGGAAAATTCCACACAGGAAAAGCAGAAGTGGCAAGTAGAGTGTTACGTTTGCTCTCATGCATATATTTGTTACATTAACGTTGAACGTGGTAAATAGAGGACAAGCACTCTCGCTGATCCACAAAAAGCCTTTTCAAAAAGTAGAATCTTATTGTAAGAGTAGAGTCGTGCAATGTTACTTAAAAGAATGGAGCTGTTTGAAACCATCTTCTTAAGCTCATTGACAGCAGCAATGCTGATTTGTATCATGCGGAGCACCGCAAGAATCTTGTCTGGAGTCTTTGATATTTATACAACGTACGTGTGGTTGCTATTGGGTATTAGTATGTGTTTTGTTACATATCTTGACTGCACAAACTATTTCTGGCTAGGAGTTATATTTCACTCATAGACGATTAAAATCAATGCTGATGCTGATTTTAGTCCTGCTTGCAGCTTTCACGAGTCAATGCAAAAGTTTGCAGCCTTCACATGCTCGATCCTTTTGAAATCAAAGGTGTCAACATTTTCAATCTTTCATGAGACTTGGGGGGAACAGATACTTCATGTTTAAAAACTTATCTTAAACTCTAAACAGGGTACATCAGAAAGCTTGTGTTAGAGGTATAGTCATGATACGAGTTGAAATTGTAAAAATAAATTTAGGTACTGAGCTTTGAGCTTTGTTTTGTTGTCAAAGCAAGCGCTATAATGGATATTTCACTAGCAAATTTGATTAATGTACCAGAAGAAACGTCAAAATCAGATAGGACAATAAGAACATCAGGTTGCCTCAAAGTTGTCACAAAACACTGCAAGCGGTAATTTGTTAACTGTAAGAAAAGCCTGAAAGATTTGCACTTCTAAATGACATGTCCTGACCTTGATGCTTTCTTTCTTATTTCCTGGTAATCTATAGATGGTTCTTGGCTTTGTGATTTGAGCTTTGTTTCGATGTATTCTTATCATTACAATGCTTAGTTTTGAGAAAATTGAAATTAATCCACGAATTGAAGAAGACTATGGCCAATCTCAGCATAGATACCATTTGATTAAAAATTAAGATATTATGTCTTTTCAGTAGCTATGTCAACAACGTTAAAGCTTCCCGGGACCATATTTAACATAATAACTACGGGAACGATTGCCCCTCTCGGCTTCTCCAGAATGGTGACTTTTATTTGTTTAATGCAATTGACCTTCGTCACCTTTTCCTAAAATCAAAAGCTTGACCTCACATTAAAATTCCCTGAAAAATGGTTTTGACAATTGTTCGCTGGTCAGCGGCGAACCTGACCATACTTCCCATAAAGGGGCGTACCAAACTTTGGTTCCCAAGTATTTTTCCCAGTGATTTCCTGTGCAGTTTACACAGTTTACGTGGCAATAATGTGCAATGCATTTTTATCTCCTTTTTATGTACGAAGAATGAGTACATGAAGGGGGGATTTTGCTCGGCTCGATGGGCATCCATATATATAGATATATATATATATATATATATATATATATATGTAGAATTGTTGCCAATTGTGTAACAATGGATCGGCATTTTGATGAGTTCAACAATGGTAACATAGAAGCCGAATTCAAAGGCGGGAGACAATCGAAACAATGCAGGCATAGAATGCCAGAATCAAAGGATTTTCCCAATTTTCCCAAACGAACAATCGAGAATCGTGAGTTTCCCGATTAAGTGGGCAATTGAGGTTCGCTAATCGACACTTAGGTCGATAATCGTGCTATTAAATTGGGTTCGGCTGCTAGCCTGAGATCCCCTTTGTGGTCATCCTCTTAGATTCGACCAATCACCTTTAGTTTTGCTCGTGACGTTATGCAGTTAAAATTGGTTCTGCACGTGCATGTTGAACGGTAGCCAGAATAGATCAGAAACTTCTCGTAATCGAGAATGATGCTTTCATCTTGTCAAGCGTCAACGTAATTAGACCTATTATTTGCAATTTGCTATGTAGGATACAAAAAGAAAGTGCGGGAATATGCGATTTCACGAGTTTCTGCAAGAATTAGCTTTCATGAATGAGTCGTGGAAAATATATTGTTTGGGGTCTGTGACTACATTTCTTCATCAAATAGTTGAATTGCCGAGTTGAAGAAATCTTTGCACTCGCAACTAGGAAGTTTACGAAATTAAAAGTTTGGATGCTCACAATTACGTACAAAAGATTCCCCTTCGTAATAAAGTAATTGCACTGCCATGAGATCATTATGCTAGAGCCGTTTTGTCAGCGCGGGTCCTTAGGAATCGTTAGGCACGTATCGATTTCTCCTCCTGCAAAGGTTGATAGTGGAATCCAAAGACCTGGGTTTGTAAAATTACCGCGTCATAGCAGTCCCCGCCGTTTATCAAGAAACTGTAAATATGCGAAATGCATTTTGGTAAAGCATGCGAATAAGATTAATTATTCGTGTTATGTTATCAAGCGAAAAATGTCCTTCGTCAAATCAAAAAACAAAATCCCAGTTAGGTTCCACTCACAGAGCCCCAATAAATGAGTTCTGTCAACTTGCTGCGTCATAGCTTGTGCCGCCGTTTTTTAGGTATTTTAAATCTGTGAGTCGCATTCTCATAAAGCATATCATTCATTCAAAATTCTTCAGACCCGATGTGTGACTAAATTTCTTAATGAAACAGTTGAATTGCTGTGTTCCAAGAACTTTTGCACTCACAGGTAGGAATTTTACGAAATAAAAGCTTGGCTGCTGACAATTGCGAACGAAAGATTCCCCTTTCTAATCAAGTAATTGCTCTGCCGCAAGTTCATTATGTTGTAACCGTTTTGTCAGTGCGGGTCATTAATGATCGTTAGGGACGCATCGAATTCTCCTTCTCCGTGAAGATCGACGAAATCAGCGCAATCTATAACTTGTCCTAGTGTAAATTAGTGAACTGGATAGGGAGGAATGGAATGGGTAGTCGGCAAATATGAATTTTATTCCGACGACACTGAATGAAGTTTATATTTCAAAATCACTTTAGTTTGATTGGACTTACGCTAAAGCATTGCTTTGATCAGATAGTTCTTACGTAGTATATATTCCATTGCATCAATAAACAAGGGTCACAAAGATCACAGAGGTCAGAATCTTGAGGTTGGGTTTATGTAGTGTTGGTCAGAGGGTCATTCACGTTCTTAACTATCACTTTTAATGCCAGAACTGTGGCGCAGTAGAGATTTTGATTCACTTGAAAAGAAACATGTCCAGAGGCGAAGTGGTTAGTAATTTTGAACTGTTTTAGAACGAAATGTGGAATATTTACAATATTGGGACGGCCTTAACTCACAAGGTCAACCTCGTCGGGGTTCAGATCCTTTTTCGAAAGGTCTGGACCCTTACTGAGGCAAAATGTGAGGGGATGAGGAGAGACTCCTGCATCGCCACGGCCTTTACTCACAAGGCCCGCCTTAACGGGGTTGACAGCCCCAAGGAGGCAAAATGTGAGATTGCTAGCATTATCTATGCAAGTTATGAAAAGAATCAGAAGTTATTTGTTCAAAATTATCATTCTTATTCAAAGAAAAAAGAAATAGTTAAACAGTTTATTCAACAAATAAATGTATTTAAGAAGAATTGTCACATTTATATACTTCAATTTTTGAGTGCATTAGTTTACATATTATGTAATGAATCTTTCTCGATAAATTTAATATTGATTATACTCTCTGGTGATATTGAAACTAATCCTGGGCCTGAATCTGTCACAAATATCATTGAATTAAATAGTAAAGAAACCGCCCTCAGTAGATCAAATCTGAATTTCAAGCAAAGATTATCTAGCATTGGATTACAACATTTAGACGTAGGTGGTGGCGGAGATTGTTTCTTTAGAGCTGTTTCACATCAGTTATACGGTGATCCTTTATATCATGCTTATATTAGAAATAGAGGTGTACAATATTTGACTGAGCATCCTGAAAGATTCATTGAAGCTAACTTACATACTTCTTGGATTGGTTATCTAAATAGTATGGCAACTATAGGAACATGGTCTGATGGTTTGATAGTTCAAGCTGTATCTGATGCCTTTAATATTGTTATAAACATTGTTGAATCAAGTGAAAACTTTGCGCCATATACTATTGTTAGTCCAATAAACACCTTGAATAGAGCTACATCAATAACTATAGGGCATATTGATGAGGTTCACTACGTTTCAACAATTCCTTTGGTTATGCCATTGCAAGTGTCAGAAAATGCTGCTGTAATATTTAACGATACAAACAACATTCTTAACGACAGTCTTGATTCAAAACGGAAAAGAAGAAATTCTTATATGAAAAATTATAGGGAGAAAATGAAGAGAGAGAAACTAGTTGCAAACGAAAATGTTTTTGGAGCAATAAGGAGTAATGTTATAATAAAATCAACTGAAAAATCATCGTTGATTTATAATCATGACATGGAACAGGTGAAAGCAACCAAAGTTCAAAATGAAGAAAATAATCATGTTCAGTTAAAAGAAATATCAAGAAAGAAGAAAAGAGAAAAATCAAATGAGTCTGAGCGTCATAAGGAAATTTCAAAGAGATGTATAGCTCATTACAAAGCAAGGCACCTTAACCATTACAAGGCAATTTCAAAGAAGATTATAAATAAGTATAAATCAAAACATCCTAATCATTACAAGGCAATTTCAAAGAAAAGTATAAACAAGTACAAAGCAAAAGATCCTAATCATTACAAGGCAATTTCAAAGAAAAGTATAAACAAGTACAAAGCAAAAGATCCTAATCATTACAAGGCAATTTCAAAGAAAAGTATAAACAAGTACAAAGCAAAAGATCCTAATCATTACAAGGCAATTTCAAAGAAAAGTATAAACAAGTACAAAGCAAAAGATCCTAATCATTACAAGGCAATTTCAAAGAAAAGTATAAACAAGTACAAAGCAAAAGATCCTAATCATTACAAGGCAATTTCAAAGAAAAGTATAAACAAGTACAAAGCAAAAGATCTTAATCATTACAAGGCAATTTCAAAGAAGATTATAAATAAGTATAAATCAAAAGATTGTAATCATTACAAGGCAATTTTAAAGAAAAGTATAAATAAGTATAAATCAAAAGATCCTGAACATTACAAAGCAATATTGATAAAAAGCAAAAACCGCTACAAGATACAACACCCATTACCTTTTATAATTACATCAAGAAAAGCAAAGAAGATATATCGCCAAAAACTCAGAAAACCTGCCAAAGAAACAAAACAAACCAATGAAGACAATTTACTGTCAAATAGAAAAAGACGGAATATATCACAAATCATTGATGAATTTCAAATGATGCTGAAAGAAGGACCAGAATATGCTTGCATATGTTGTGACCAACTGTGGTATAGATCCTCAATACTCGCTTATAATCCAAATACATATCAATTTACAAATAATCCCAATTTACTAGCCATAGCAGGAATTGTAAGTCACAATAGAACAGAATGGATCTGCAGAACATGTCATAATAATTTACGACAGAATAAGATTCCAACTTGCTCTAAGGCTAATGGAATGTCATTTCCTGAAAAACCAAATTTTTTAAATTTAAATTCATTAGAAGAAAGACTTATAGCACCACGTATACCCTTCATGCAAATACGAGAGTTACCAAGAGGACGCCAGTTAAGTATACATGGAAATGTAGTAAATGTTCCTACTGATGTTAATACTATGGTAAGCTTGATTCCAAGGCCAATAAATGAATCACAGACTGTTGCTATAAAGTTTAAACGACGGAAGTCATACAAAGGATACTACATGTATCAAACAGTAAGACCATATAATGTGATGTACGCAGCACATTTTCTTACTGAAACAAGTGAATTGTATAAAGAAGAAGGTGTACAAATTTCAGATAAGTGGTTGGATCATATATCTGAATTGAATCCACAAAGGTACGAGTTATATAATGATGAAAATGATGGCCATGTAGTAATAGAAAATGAAAGAGATACCCAGTCAATCAATAATGAAAATGAATCAAATATGAACGAAAATGGTTCTAATGATTTTAATGATAGTGATGAAGAGTGGAATGAGATAGAAGAACAACCATCAGGTACAACTGATACATTATTAGAACACTCTGATGCTGAAAGCTTTGCAGACAAGTTATTAACAATAGCACCAGGTGAAGGTAATGCACCGTTGGGAATTTTTACTGATAAAAATTCAGAATATCTATCCTTTCCAACAATTTATTGTGGCAAAAAGCGATGCAGTGATGAAGAAAGATTAGTACCAGTACATTATAGTGATATTTGTAAATGGGAGCTTAGATCTAAAGACCGAAGAGTTGCACAATCAGTACCAAATATATTTTACAAATTGAAAAAACTTCAGATCAAAAACATACAAGATACGGCAACAATATCTTTGAGGAAATGTAAGAAAAAAGGCAAAATATATACTGCAAAAGATTTCAAATCTGAAGAATCTGTAAAAAGCATTGTAAACTTAGATGAGGGATTCAGAGTATTTAGAAATCTAAGAGGTTCTCCAGCCTACTTTGAAAAATGCAAAAAAGATTTGTTTGCTATGATAAGACAGCTAGGATTTCCTACATGGTTTTGCTCATTTTCTGCTGCTGATACAAAATGGCATCATTTGTTAGCACTTCTAGGACGACTTTTAGAAAAAACTGATTATAGTAAAGAGCAATTAGATAATATGACTTGGCAGAAAAAATCAGAACTGATTCAAAAAGACCCAGTCACTTGTGCAAGACATTTTGACCACATGGTGCATATATTTATCAATAAATTCCTAAAAAGTGAAGCACATCCAATTGGGGAAATCATTGATTTTTTTTACCGAATTGAATTTCAACAAAGAGGTTCACCTCATATACATGCATTGTTTTGGATAAAGAATTCACCTAGATATGGACATGATCTTGATCACCATGTAGAAAAGTTCATTGACAAATATGTAAGTTGTGATAGCAAAAAAGGAGATGAACTTGAAGAACTTGTCAATTATCAGATTCATAATCATTCAAAGACATGTAAACTGAAGAATCAAAAAAGTTGCAGATTTAATTTTCCACTTCCTCCAATGCCAGTTACAAAAATACTAAAGCCTCTTGACAATGATGAAATACCTGACAGCAAATTGAAGACTGCAAAAGAAAATTGCAAGAAAATAAAGAACTATCTTCAGTTAATGAAATATGGACAAGACATCACATTTGATGAGATTTTAGAAAATTTATCCATTTCTTTTGATGAATACATTCTTGCTTTAAGATCAGACCTCAAAAGGGTAACTGTATTACTGCAGAGAGATGCTACATCTATACGTGTAAATAACTACAGCACTCATTTATTAAAAGCATGGCAAGCAAACATGGATATTCAGTATATCATTGACCCATATAGTTGTGCAATGTATGTGTTATCATATATGATGAAAGGTCAAAGAGGTATGAGTCAACTTCTTGAAAAAGCTTGTAAAGAAGCAAAGTCTGGTAACAAAGATATCAAAGATCAGATTAGACATATTGGGAACAAATTTTTAAATGCTGTTGAGATAAGTGCCCAAGAAGCAGTCTATTTAGTTTTACAAATGCCTTTACGAAGAGCTTCAAGAGAATTTCAGTTTATAAACACTGCAAATATTGATGACAGAACATTTCTTGTAAAAAATAGAAACCAAATTATGGAATTACCTGATGATTCATGTGACATTGAATGTGATAATCTCATTAAAAGATATCAAAGAAGGCCAAAATCTTTAGAAAATATATGTCTAGCTGAATTTGCAGCATGGTACAACAATGTGAAAGTTACAAAATTCAATAACAAAGGTTATGATGAACATAATGATGATGATATCTCTGACAGTGACAGTGAACAAAAAGAGCCTGGTTTGAAACCTAAAATGAAATTAGTGAGAAGAAAGAAAGCTAGAGTTATTCGCAGTGTCCGATACAATGAGAAAACTGACCCAGAAAATTATTATCGTGAACAGCTCATGTTATATACCGCCTGGAGATCAGAAAATAAACTTTGTGATGTTTATAATTCATATGAGGACAAATACAATACAGTTAAAGAGAACATTGCAACCATTAAAAAGGAATATGAACAAAACACTTCCATTATTGATCAAGTTGCTGATTCAACTACTGATGGAAATTCATATAATATTGCCCCTGGAACTCAACATCTTAACGAAATTGATGAAAGTATTCATGCTAGTCTAAGTGAATTACATGGATGCTTTGACCCTGGAACAGAAAGACTTCATAGTCAGTATGACTTAATAAGTGATATGGGAATCTATCCACGCAATCAAGATCATGGCATTACACAAATGTATACATTAGATGATGTATCATATAGAGAGCTTCTACAGTCACTAAATAAAGAGCAGAAAGAATTCTTCTATCACATATTACATAAAGTAAAGACAACTGATGAACAACTTACATTATTTCTAAGTGGTGGAGCTGGAGTAGGCAAGACCAGAGTAACAAATGCTATTTATGAATGTTTAATACGATACTACAACCATGAGCCAGGTTCTAATCCAGATGAGATCAAAGTCCTAAAACTAGCACCTACTGGAAAAGCTGCTTATAATATTCGAGGAAATACGATTCACTCAGCACTAAAGATTCCAGCTAACAGAGGATTTTCTTACTGTCCACTTGACACTGACAGATTGAATACAATTCGATCACAGCTCAGAGCATTAAAAATAATTCTTATTGATGAAATATCTATGGTTGGTTGTGGAATGTTTAATTTTATTAACCTCCGTTTACAACAAATTATGGGAACAAATGAACTATTTGGAAATGTAAGTGTCATTGCTATTGGTGATCTTTTTCAACTACAACCTGTATTTGACAAATGGATCTTTGAAAATACCTCCCAAGCATATGGTCCATTGGCAAGAAATATATGGCAAAATAACTTTCTTCTTTATGAATTAACACAGATTATGAGACAAAAAGATGACAAAGTATTTGCACAAATACTTAATAGAATTCGAGAAGGAAACCATACAGCAGAAGATTTGACTATTTTAAAAACAAGGCTTGTTTCTCCTCATCAGACCATTTCAACATCAACAGATAAAACTTTTTTATTTACCACTAATAAAGCAGTTGACAATTACAACCAAATTGTTTTTGAAACATGCCAGTTTTCTAAGTGTCAGATTAGTGCAATTGACATAGTTGTTGGTGACATTTCAGATAAACTTAAACAGAAGATGCTAACCAAGATTCCAAATGATGCAAGCAAAACAGTTGGACTTTCAACAGTGGTAAAAATTGCTGTATCTTTAAAGTATGACATAAGTACAAATGTTGATGTACTTGATGGAATAAGTAATGGAGTTGAGTGCAGAATAGAACTTATTGACTATCGTATTATTGCATCACAAAGACCAAGCATAATATGGGTTTCATTCTTTCATGAGCAAATTGGGAAAAATCGCCGTAATCAGTATCATTACCTTTACAACAAAAAGGTAGACACAACATGGACACCAATATTAGAAGTAACTAGACAATTCAATATTTCTAGCAAATCAGAAGTTCATATTTTAAGAAGGCAATTTCCATTACGACCAGCAGCTGCAAAGACAATTCATCGTTCACAAGGGGATACTTTATCCAAGGTAGCCATTGATTTTCCAACTAATACCAGAGAACATATGCATTATGTTGGAATGAGCAGAGTAACAAGTCTTCAAAATCTTGATATCTTTAACTTAAATGCTAGTAAAATTGCAGCAATGGAAAAAGTCAAATCAGAAATGAGACGGTTGAGAAAAGAAGCTTCTGTAAAGATTCCTTTCCAGCTTTTTGACATTGAAGACCAAAATGTGTTAAAAGTTGTTTTCCAGAATGCAAGATCACTTCATCTACATATCAAAGATATTGCTTGTGATTATAACATTCAATCTGCTGACATAATCAACATTGCAGAAACAGCTTTAATTCCACATGACCAAAATAATCAATACAACTTTCCCAAGTTCAAATTATTTAGAAATGACCACTACTCAACAACAAACCAAAGAACACCATATGGGTTAGCAGTTTATGTTAACGAAAGCTTGCCTGCATCAATTTCTCATTTCAACAGAAATGGCATTGAATTATCAATCACTCATTTAACTAATGAAGGTAAGAATTTCTACATTGTTTGCCTTTATCGTTCAAAAATGTATGCATCAGTTACACAATTGACAGAAGCTATAGAAGATTTGCATAACACCATTCTCAAACACAAAGAATATCCACTTATAATTCTAGGTGATTTTAATGTTAATCTTTTGACACTCTCTTCAGAAGCACATCACCTCAGTTCATACATGGTAGATACAAAAGGATATACTCAATTGATCAACAAATACACAACTGATAACTGCTCAATAATTGACCATATATATACAAATATTCCTGAAATGGTAACAAACTGTGGTGTCATCGAATCTTACTACACTGACCACAAGGCAATTTATGCATGCTTTAAGTATTAGTTCCAAAAGCTACAATAATAAAGAAATGAACCACCAGTCAACTAGAAACGAGATGATGCTGTTGAATGACCAGTAAGCAATTCACCAACAAAGGTAAAAATTTTTAAACTATTTGCCTCTGTTGTTGAAAAAAATGTCTACTCTTTCAAGTAAAAAATGACAAAAGCCTTAGAATATTTATAAACAATGTTCTCCAAAACACTGAATATCTAATAACCATTCAACTTGGTTTTGAAACTTTAGAAATTCTTACATCACTGATTATATATATACAGTATATACCAAGATACCTGTAGTTACCTATATTTTATCACTTTCATTAATGGTATGTCACACATATATACAGTCTCATTCATCTTCATTCTAATTGATCTGAAAATTCATATCTAAATGGAAATTCGAAAAGTTCTAACCAAAAGTAACTAGGGTATAAACTGTAAGTTTACAAAAACTCTTTTATCATCTTAGCAGATTTGGTAAGGTAATGAATTAAGAGCCTAGAAATTAGTTATTCCTTTAGCATACAGATCATGAGTTCTCATATTTTCAATCATTGTTCCTCCGTTTTCTAAAACAACATACCTGGATTTCAATTAAAATTCACATTGAAGCTGCCACTAAAATTTAGATATTCCACACATGATAATTAATATCTATCCACAGTACATTAATTACTGGACAATTAAAACATAATTATGCTTTACAAGTCCATCTTGACAATCCATTATCAAAATTAGATATTTACTACCAGCTTCATTTTACAGTTAATTATGACTGATCCTTACTAAAAAGACATTTCCTTAAAATCTTCTCATACATTAGCCTAAATATAGATTATAAGCACCAAAAACTCTACATCTTTACCAATTATAGAACACCGAATCTCATTAGACTGTCTAAAAATAATCTGAAAATATCTCCATCTACAGCGAAAAGTACCTTGAATTCTTCCTTGATGTTGCAATGTTCAACACAATTTATAACATCATCAACAAACCAATTGTAATTATTAATACCGCCTATCTCTATATAAACTGAGATCTTTCCAACCCAAACAATCATTCGCATCGTTGCAAGTCTCACGAAGTCGCCAATAACGAAAGACAGTTCAAACTCAATTTGCCCGAGGTAAGTGTCCTCCATATTGTACTACCATTTTATATCAAACTTTGACCTTTCTGCATGAATGACTTTGCTCCTACGAAGTAACTGTCGCTTATTCTCGTCTGCCACTGCTATCCCCGCTGTCTGTCAAATCCATCGATTCAGAACTTATATCCCATTTTTTACAATTTAGACAATTCCGTGCGGTTTCTAAATTTTAATGCAAATTGATTTACATAATTTTAATACAAACAGCACTCACAATTTTATTAAAGTTTCCGATCCTAAATTATGATAACATAGTTACTAGCAATGGTGTAGTGCTATCAACGTAACAAGGAGAGCTCATGCACATTATGTTCTTAAAAACAATAACAAAAGTAGAATTTTAGCAAATTTCAGGCTTTAACAAAGGAACTCAGCACCCCTGCACTACACCTATGATTACAACACCTTTCGAAAATCACTTTTAACAAATACTCGTCTTCTCTCATTGATTATTATCAAAATTTTATATTTCTAGTCAACATGAGTTCACCACCGCAAAAGAAAAAGTTTCTTCCAAGCAGTACTACAAGCCCACTCCAGTTTCCTCCCAACCAAAGTAAGTGCTCTTCGTTATTTTTTACATTTTTACTTATCTTAGTTAATAATGGGTTTCCTTGAAATTGTCTACCTCAAACATTGCTGTACATTCTAAACACTCAACAGATACAATCAAAATATCTACCTTCAATCAGGGTCCACGCCACGAATTTGTCAATCGGGGGCAACGCTAGCGAAAATAGGGAGCCCTTTCACATTTTATTGCACTTTCGAAATTACTCGCTCTGTCAAAATTCCGGGGCCATGGCCCCTATCCCCTTCCCCGGTGACGTCGGCCCTCTCAACGTAACACTATTGCGTATGAAATTTTAAACAAATTAACCACAGCCAGTCTCGTTACCATTTCATTCTATTTACTTCAAATAAGGATTATTGCTCTAAACAAAACATACGTTCACAAACTCTACCGCCGCTTGCCTTAGAACAACTGGCTACATTTACACTACTCCGTATTCGTTTCGCTCCATTTTTGTTGATGAAAACGCTAACAGTCTTCCGTTTTCAACTGAACACGATTTGAATACGATAACTGTTCACACTACTCCAACAAAAACGCTGATGGTAACCTCATTTTTGGAAAGACGCGTTCACGAATCCTCAACAAATTGTCATCATTATAAGTGAAATTAAATAAAAAGCAAATCGTGAAAAACTTTGTTGTAACAGCTACCAGTCCATTGTGAATTCTCAATTTCAAAATTTTTTAGATTTCGTGTGCTAGAAAGCACGTACTTTGTTGCCGTTGTTAGCGTATTCAAATGTCTCCGTTTTTCGCGTTCACACTGAAAACGGAGCGTATTCAATAAGCACCGTATTTGAAACTATCCGTTTTCATTACCGTTTTCCGTTTTCATAGCAGAGTAGTGTGAACACAAGGTAAAAACGGATTCGTTTGATTCCGTTTTCAGGTATCGCTATTTTAAAACTTATTTGATGATTTCAAGAACTTGTCATAGAAGAAAATGTTTATAATAAGAAAATCTTGTTTTCCCTTTAACTCTTTGTTAATTGAAAACAGAACGACCTCGAGCACCATAATTCCACGACTGCTCTTGGAAATGGCTTTAATCTACATAAACAATTTTCAATCTAAAATAACCCATTTCCCGAAGAGTGCTCCAATCTACCATTTCGATGACCCATGACAACTCGTTCATATATTCCCTGATCATTTTGATTATTCATAGCTTCTGTATTAGTATCAATAAGGGGTGTAGAACAACTAAACATCATATTAGGATGTTGAACAAGAGCCCCAGACCAAGTTCAAGGCATTTTAAAACACCTTACAAATCTCATCTCAAAAACGAACAGTTTTTTGTCGGTCACTTTTCAAACTTTTCCAGAAATAATGGATAGCTCACTCGTTTTATTAGCAAATTTAACTATATATCTTCCCTTGCGCACAATAACTACCAATTTCACTACTTATCATCTAATATTTTAAGAACAAATTAAAAGCAATCTAGTCATGATCTTTCGGAATATCAAGACTAACAAGCCTGAACTTCAATTTACTGGTTCTTATAAAAAACAAAGAGTATATATTACATACTTTGCCAAATATTGAGATGCATCACCCGTTTACAACATAAAATCACTTATAGATTGTTTCTCTCAATTTACAGGTTATTCAGGATATATAACTAATGTCTCCGAAGAAAAGGTCACAACTCCAGGAAATCCTTATTTTACTATTCAATTGAAAGTGTCCGCAACAGAACAGATAGCAGTGAGAGTAATGAAAAAATGGAACAAAGACGTAAGCCGCGATGTCTTCATCCAAAAACAAAACGAAGGTGACCCTGTCACTTTATCAAATATAGCTACTGGCAGACAGGGCATCTTCTTCTTCAATTCCTTTCAAGGAAGTGATGTCCTCAAATGTTCCTCGAAATTAAACTTTAATCGTTCCGAACAGTTACCACTAACTGTCCAAGAAATGAAAAAACAAATTTCCGGTCTCCATTCTGTTCAGGGACAGTTACAGTGGATCGGAGAAAAAAGGCAAATTCCCCTAGATGAACCATCCCCGCCAAAATTCGTGAGGGATGCCGTTCTTTTAGACCACTCTGGCCACGTTCAGATTTCGTTCTGGAATGAACAAATAGATCAAATAGAGGAACTTCACACTTTAAATATTAGCCACGTTGCTGTTAAACAGTACCGTGGCATAAAATTATCAACAACGACAATGACAACCATTACAAAAATTGACAACAAAGAAACCCTCAATTGGGAATCTGTCGACATGGAAATATACCTGTCAGATGCCGTAATTGAGAAGAAGCTCTGTTGTCCAGAAATAATATCTACCAAAGTTTCCCTTAGCAACACATGTGTAAACAAAAATTGCGCAAGAAAATTAGCAACTAGAAGTACGGAAAGGTTTATAACGTGCCCATCTTGCACCCGCCGCATCCCAATTGCAAAATGCCCCCTTACCCTAACTTGCGAGATAACAATTTTAATAAACAATCATCAACTCACTTTAAATGCTACAGCTGATGTCTTGGCAAGCTTTTTGGAGACAGATGTTGCCCAAACTTACAAAGAAACTCCTTCGGAGCTCGAAGATAAGATTCTGGAGCTTGAACAAATCGATATCCACTACAACAGTAAAAACAACCAAATTACCCGAATTTCATATCATCAAAACTGAATTGCTCCATTTATTTGACACCATCTTTATCGTAAACCAAATAATCCTTTTAGTTGTATAATTACAATTCCTGTAACGCTAAATGTTGCATTTTTTTTTCTTAAAACCATGTTTTTCCAATCAGCTTATTGACTCATCTAAAACCGAGAATCGTTCCCTTCCTTCTGATTACCATAACTTCTCCTAAACAAATGCTTCCTCGCTAACCAAACACATTTATAAGCACCCATAGAAAATAACAAGAATTTGATTAACGTTAACAATAGCAGGGAAGAGCCAAACCATAAAGCAGACCTTGAAACAATAAGGATAAACAATGAAATATTTTTCTCCATATACCCTAAGGAGCCAACAAATCTCGACTTGATTGCTTGCGAACAAAAACATTGCTACTCAGATCAATATCTATGTAAAGACAATTGTTTTTCCAACCATGAAATACTCGCAAACTAAATCGAATTTGCTTACGAATTAAATAACCGTATTCGATCTTTTCTCTCATAAACTAGCCTCAATCATTCCGCTCCGTGGTCTGTTAGTTTCTAATCGGTAGTTTGCTTTTGCACAAATATTTTGTTTTCATTCCTAACCCTTTGGAAACTTTTTTTCTTTGTATAAGTGAACAACCCCAATGTATCCAAAAACATAACAGATTTTTATGAAATTCACATTTCAAATAAACTTTTACTTTCCAAGAGAACTATAAAGAAAATTTCCCTTCTTAATGAGATAATTACACTCCCTCCAAATTTATCGTAACGTATTCTCTCGATGAAACATATTTCCCAACAACTGAACTTGTTAAAATAATCGTCATTTGAGTAATTTTCGTAATACCCTCTTATTTTGAATTTTTTTTTAAATTTGTGATCTTTTATGTAGATTCGATTTATTTGTAGTGTTCATTATCGATTAATAAATCCCTCATTCCTTTCTAATTGAAAGGTATTTGATTGAAACATTTATTTACATTGAAAACTATAACGGTTTATATATCAATTTCGACAAAAAAATATTTTCTGTTTAATAAACCAGCTCCCTGTTAATGTCCCTGCTGTTCTTTCACAGACGAGCTCGGCTCCTATCCTCGTTTCAGAATCATGACCATTATAATCAACCACAAACATCATCAAAAATAATAAAAATACTCCACTAAAACACCATCCATCTTACGTCCTCGTCATTATCTTCGTTATCGTCATCAAAATCATAATAATAATAATAATAATAATAATAATAATAACAATCATCATCATCATCATCATCATCATCATCATCATCATCATCATCATCATCATCATCATCATCATCAATTTTGTCCACTTCGCCAATTCATAATATCGAAGTACCATTCCTCCACATTCTTCGTACATTGCAAAAGCCGTGCTATTTTTATGTACGAAGAATGAGTACATGAAGGGGGGATTTTGCTCAGCTCGATGGGTATCCATATATATATATATATATATATATATGTAGAATTGTTGCCAATTGTGTAACAATGGATCGGCATTTTGATGAGTTCAACAATGGACACATAGAAGCCGAATTCAAAGGCGGGAGACAATCGAAACAATGCAGGCATAGAATGGCAAAATCAAAGGATTTTCCCAATTTTCCCAAACGAACAATCGAGAATCGTGACTTTCCCGATTAAGTGGGCAATTGAGGTTCGCTAATCGACACTTAGGTCTATAATCGGGCTATTAAATTGGGTTCGGCTGCTAGCCTGAGATCCCCTTTGTGGTCATCCTCTTAGATTCGACCAATCACCTTTAGATTTGCTCGTGACGTTGGGCAGTTAAAATTGGTTCTGCACGTGCATGTTGAACGGTGGCCAGAATAGATCAGAACCTTCTCGTAATTGAGAATGGTGCTTTCATCCTGTCAAGCGTCAACGTAATTAGACGTATAATTTGCAATTTGCTATGTAGGATACAAGAGAAAGTGCGGGAATATGCGATTTCACGAGTTTCTGCAAGAATTAACTTTCATGCATGAGTCGTGGAAAATATATTGTAAGTGTTTCAAATCTGTTTAGTTTTTCGCAAGTTTTGCAAAGTCGGTGAAAGTTATTCGAAGATTTCCAGGCTTTGCGAAATTGTCACAAAATGCTTGCAGGGACTTTTCAATTTTCTCTGGGGTTGATCCAAAATTCATTCGAAATTCTTCAGACCCCGTTGGATAAGGTAGTTTGGTGTAGGAAAAACATAGAAACAATGGAAATTTGTTAAAAGTCTGAGGTCAGACCAACAGTTACGAAAATGACCAATTAATAATCTTGGGATCTGTGACTACATTTCTTCATCAAATAGTTGAGTTGAAGAAATCTTTGCACTCGCAACTAGGAAGTTTACGAAATTAAAAGTTTTGCTGCTCACAATTACGTACGAAAGATTCCCCTTCGTAATCAAGTAATTGCACTGCCGCGAGATCATTATGCTGGAACCGTTTTGTCAGCGCGGGTCGTTAGGGATCGTTAGGCACGCATCGATTTCTCCTTCTTGCAAAGGTTGATAGTGGAATTCAAAGATCTGGGTTTAGCATTGCCCGCTGTTTATCAAGAAAGTGTAAATCTGCGAAACGCATTTTGAAAAAGCAACCGAATAAGAATAATTATTCGTGTTATGTTATCAAGCAAAAAATGTCCTTCGTCAAATAAAAAAACAGATTCCCAGTTAGGTTCCACTCACAGAGCCCCAATAAATGAGTTCTGTAATCTTGGCGAGTCATAGCTCGTGCCACCGTTTTTTAGGTATTTAAGTCTGTGAATCGCAATCTCATAGAGCATAAAGGTTCTTAGTTGTCTGGGAAACAGACTGGAAGCGCATCTAGAAAAGTTCAGACTTTTAATATATTTGGAATCTTCGTTGTCGTCATCATTGTCATCGTCGTCATCATAATCATCATCATCAATCATCATCATCATAATCATAATCATCAATCATCATCATAATCATAATCATCATCAATCATCATCGATCATCATCATCATCAGTTTTGTCCACATCGCCAATTCATAATATCGAAGTACCATTCCTCCACATTCTTCGTACATTGCAAAAGCCGTGCTATTTTTATGTACGAAGAATGAGTACATGAAGGGGGGATTTTGCTCAGCTCGATGGGCATCCATATATATATATATATATGTAGAAATGTTGCCAATTGTGTAACAATGGATCGGCATTTTGATGAGTTCAACAATGGAAACATAGAAGCCGAATTCAAAGGCGAGAGACAATCGAAACAATGCAGGCATTGAATGCCAAAATCAAAGGATTTTCCCAATTTTCTCAAACGAACAATCGAGAATCGTGAGTTTCCCGATTAAGTGGGCAATTGAGGTTCGCTAATCGACACTTAGGTCTATAATCGTGCTATTAAATTGGGTTCGGCTGCTAGCCTGAGATCCCCTTTGTGGTCATCCTCTTAGATTCGACCAATCACCTTTAGTTTTGCTCGTGACGTTGTGCAGTTAAAATTGGTTCTGCACGTGCATGTTGAACGGTAGCCAGAATAGATCAGAAACTTCTCGTAATCGAGAATGGTGCTTTCATCCTGTCAAGCGTCAACGTAATTAGACGTATAATTTGCAATTTGCTATGTAGGATACAAAAGAAAGTGCGGGAATATGCGATTTCACGAGTTTCTGCAAGAATTAACTTTCATGCATGAGTCGTGGAAAATATATTGTAAGTGTTTCAAATCTGTTTAGTTTTTCGCAAGTTTTGCAAAGTCGGTGAAAGTTATTCGAAGATTTCCAGGCTTTGCGAAATTGTCATAAAATGCTTGCAGGGACTTTTCAATTTTCTCTGGGGTTGATCCAAAATTCATTCGAAATTTTTCAGAACCCATACTTTTTTTTAAAGAAAGGGTCAATATGCTGGATAAGATAGTTTGGTGCAGGAATAACGTAAAAAAATAGAAATTTGGATCGTGTGAGGTCAGACCAACAGTTACGGGAATAATCAATTAATAATCTTGGGATCTATGACTACATTTCTTCATCAAATAGTTGAATTGCCGAGTTGAAGAAATCTTTGCACTCGCAACTAGGAAGTTTACGAAATTAAAAGTTTGGCTGCTCACAATTACGTACGAAAGATTCCCCTACGTAATCAAGTAATTGCACTGCCGCGAGATCACTATGCTGGAACCGTTTTGTCAGCGCGGGTCGTTAGGGATCGTTAGGCACGCATCGATTTCTCTTTCTTGCAAAGGTTGATAGTGGAATTCAAAGATCGGGTTTGGTAAACTTGCTGCGTCATAGCATTCCCCGCTGTTTATCAAGAAACTGTAAATCTGCGAAACGCATTTTGATAAAGCAACCGAATAAGAATAATTATTCGTGTTATGTTATCAAGCAAAAAATGTCCTTCGTCAAATAAAAAAACAGATTCCCAGTTAGGTTCCATTCACAGAGCCCCAATAAATGAGTTCTGTAATCTTGGCCAGTCATAGCTCGTGCCACCGTTTTTTAGGTATTTTAAGTCCGTGAATCGCAATCTCATAGAGCATAAAGGTTCTTAGTTGTCTGGGAAACAAACTGGAAGCGCATCTAGAAAAGTTCAGACTTTTAATACATTTGGAATCTTCGTTGTCGTCATCATTGTCATCGTCGTCATCATAATCATCATCATCAATCATCATCATAATCATCATCATAATCATCAATCATCATCATCATCAGTTTTGTCCACATCGCCAATTCATAATATCGAAGTACCATTCCTCCACATTCTTCGTACATTGCAAAAGCCGTGCTATTTTTTACAATCCCATCATTTTCGTTCGTCGCAAAATCTTGGATAAGCATGGTTAAAGCTCTAGGCTGTTTGAAAAACTGGTAGCTAATTTTTTTCTGGTGACATTTTGAGCCACCTCATCTAATCTAAATGTACGTGGTCTTCACACTCACAGCGTTGCTGATCATCTTGCATATTTAGAGCCACTGCGAAGGACAGGCTATTGTATACGTGGGAATCCCGCGCCTAGACAATGGCAAATTGTAATATAACAATGAAGTCTCGCAGGAGATCCCGGCTTCCCGAGAACCTGCAGTTGGCCTGTGAAACACCATTCGAACTGTCTTTAAGAACCAAGAAAACTGTAACTTAAATGGTACTTAATCTGCCTCTTTTGTAAAGTTGTTCCTTCAAGAAATTCACAAAACCAAGAAATACTACTGGGGAACAATTTCGTGGAAATAGGTGAGTCGACAAGTATTTTTGGTGGTCCTTTCTCGTCAGTTATTTGAGTCGATGTCGACCCGTTCTCCGCCTAGGCCCGGCATCTATAGCTGTTCAGATTGACCAGCAACGTGTTTGTCTCATGGATAATATGGCAAAAAAGAGTCATTTGAGTTACTAAATAAATATGCCTGTTTTTAGAATTTCTTATTTTCATTACTTGGTTACAATGTATCCAAATCTAACTGCGAAGTTTCCCTATAAGAATCGTGTGGATGGCATCCATCAATATCTTCACCAGTAACTTCAATTTACACCGACCCACGTCTCATTTCTGCTTACCCCACCCTCCAGATTCGATAATTTTGTGAAGCATGCTATTTCTTTTGAAAAGATTGTGAAGCATGCTGATGGTTTTTGCAAAAGAATAGACTATCATTGGCAAGGAGTACATAATTATCACTGTCACCTCTGGGAAGGTAACCTGGCTATAACGCACGTTCTACCCTCCCTGTATTTGAATCACATAAAAATTGGAATGATCCTCATTGCCCTGAGCCAACATTGTTTTGGGTTTTAATTTACTTGATCGTCACTGGTCGGTTGGCCAAAAGATGACAAACAACGGCGATCCTGCTAGTTCTGTTTGAGAGGTCACATGAAACTACCCTAAGCCAATCATTTTTCATGGTGTTCGTTTCATTTATTTGTTCTTTGGTTGGGTTTGATAAAACCACAAAATTGAACTCATCAACAGTGATTTGCTTCAGGAAAACTCAACCAAACCGAACAGCAACTCTATCAAAAGATAATATATATACAAGCCAAAATTAAAGAATTATTCCCTTGAATAATATTTTCAGTGCGATCCTTATCTCTGTTTTGATAGGCATATAATTTTGTTTGGTAGATTGATATGATAGGAATGAGCAGTGACTTTGAAAAATATATAGTGTGAACAATATATATCTCTTATCAAGTTGTGAATAAGATAAGACAGTAGAATTTGTTTTTGAATTGACAAATCATTTCTTCTTACCTCTAAAATGTTTGCAGGAGTTTGGCAAAAAATTAGCAAAAAATTTCTGCAAAAGATTGTGTGTATAGTCCTGAACCAAAAAATCCAGCCTTCTAAAGATGCAAAGGGCTTATTGTTAATCCATGGTCTTTGGTGATAAGGTTATGGAGTTGTTGGAGAGGCAAGTTGATGACATCACCAGTCTTCGTCATAAGGAAATCACCATGCGTGTGGCAAACCACACATATTATTTTTTTCATGCGTGCGATTCACACTCTTAAAATTCAGGCTATTTTGACCCCCGTTTACACAGTCCTGTTCAAAACGGAACCGTGATGGTAAAAATTTTGTTCTTTTTTGTAACAGGGTCAAAATAATTCTGGATGGCAGTGCAAAATTAGCTCGGTTCCAGAGTGCTAGCGTAAACGAAAGGGCAAACCGCGACTGCTTTGTCACTGTTCGAAACTTGCATGCAGGGCTGCCTAGAGAGTTGGGGGCCCTGGGGTAAAAACAGAGAATTAGGCCCCTGCGAGCGAAGCGAGCAGAAAATTTTTGCGACCAGACCCTTTGAACTAGTTTAAATTTGTTCATTCACTTAAAATGTTTTACTGTTTTTGAGCACAATTTTGTTACTTTAATCAATTTTATTTCAAAACAGAATTCATTACTTTATAAGGCCCCTTGCACCTCGAGGCCCTGGAGCAATTTGCAGAGAGCTTGAGTGTTTATGCTGTGCTCATTCCAAGAACATTCAACATTACAGGACAACTATAGGGAAATATTGATTGATACAGTGGCGTAGATAAAGGGGGGTCAAGGTGAAGCCCCCCCTCCCCCTGTACAGCTAAACTGCTGTTTTGTCTAAAAACTTCTGATCTGATCAGAATTTTTCATGGTTGTCTATTTAGATCCAAATGTTACATTTTGAGAGAAAATATTTGAAAGCTGAATATGGTGATCTCTTCTGTTGTTACGAATCAGATTGGCAATCTCTTTCAATAAGGTATAGAACTTAAAAATACCTTTTTTCAGATAAAAGACAAGAAAAATCTTTGAATAGTGTGATTTGTCACACGTGACTTACACAAAGTTATGTACAAAATTTTAAAAAATAAAGCGCTTATAAATCTTTTGTCAGAAAATCTAAATTTCTGGCCCTTTTTATGAATTTTATGCAATCGCACACATTAAATGACGAAGAATGCATTACAAAAACAAATTTTTATAATTATTGAACTCTGACCACATCAAAATCAGTTGGATCTTTGTCTACAGATTGTGGAGATATGGCTATGTGAACAGTTTGTCCATCAAATCACTGTCATCTGGCATGCATTTATGAATTACAACCTTTAAATGTTCCACCAGGGATGGTTCTAAACCTTTCTCTGCTTTGTGCACATTTACATGGAACATGTTGAACTTGGAGCCATTTGTGAAATAACTGTCCAAAAAGGACATCACATCTGCTTTGTGCACATCATTAACTTGCCCAGTTTTAACATTTCTTTCACTAGTGCTGTCATCATTATTTACAGCATTGCATGTTCATGCTTGAAATGGCAACAAAAATTATTAAGACCTTCAAAACATTGAGAAAAAATCATTAATTTTTTCTTTTATAAATGCTACAAAGCTGCAACATTGTTTTGAATAGTGACTTAACTTATTCACATCAAAGTCAAAACTACATTTGTAATTCATAAGCAAACTCGGGTATTTTATTGACCTTATCTCAACCCAGAGTGAATCTGGCCACCAATGTTGGAAAAATCTTCATCACAGCTTTGGCCCTGTAAAGATTTGATAAACATTTTTTTGACTAAAATATATGGCTTGAAAATGGTATGCAAATTTGCAGTAATGTCTTAACCTAAAAATCGTCTTTGCTTGTAAATTTCTTGCTTCCAAAGACAACATAGCCAAACTTTTGGTGTGTACTAGGCAGATTTTAACTTGAGCACTTGGTGCAAAAAGTGTATTGAACAAAATATATCTGGTTCAGGGAAAACAACAGATTCACTTTTGGTTTCAGCCAATTTGCAACTGATCTGAATGACCTTGCTCAGTGATTTTTAACAGTGTTATTTTGTTCATGATATGTATTCAGATTTCAAAAATTGTCTAAATTGTTCTTTGTAATGTCATCACTATGCAACTTTATTTTCTGCGTATTTTGTGAAGCACGCCTATTCCACAAAGTGAAAGTGCCTTTTTTCGCCTCATTTTCGCCCCCATTAGAGCAAATAATGGTGCACTGTGCATTTTTTGTTTATTCACCTGCTAGCAAAATTCTTTGATATTAAGAAAGTGCCCACAGAGCTGCCCACACACCTCATATAAGAGAAACTTCACTTTCATTAAATTTTTTGCTTTCCTTAGATTTAGCAAAAGTTCTACACCTGTGAATCCTTTTGTCTTTAAATCAACATGGAAATTTTGAGTTGATAAGTTGTTGTTGATCCATAAAATCTTCTCAAGTGGTGCATATGACAGTCATTAGTTGTTAAATAGTTGATATACCCTACCTCCTTAATAAAGTTTTCCAACCACAAGGGAAACGGTCCTATATTTTGATGAGAGGAAATTGGGGCAGTTTTAGAATACAAATCATTTGACTAAATGTAAGCCTAGTTTGGGATTTTTGTTCCACAATTTCTCAAGTTCTTTTAAAAGATGACAAAGAGAAATAACAAGGAAGTGTTTCTTGCTTTTTTTGAAATTGAGCACCTGGCACCTGGCTGGGTCCTGGAAAGTCTTCCTGCTTCACCCTGCTCAGCTTACAGTCTTGATTGGCCAGAATATAGACATGTGGTTCACTGAGCCCATCAACAAACATGATTATTAAAATTAAATTCTTTCAACAACGGGGATGCATTTATATGATATGTATAGTTGCCCTATCAGAACTTTGTGATATGTAACATGCCTATGGAAAGTATAATTTAATCTTTTTATATGAGACCAGCAAAGACCATAAAAAAGGTTGTCCAGCCTGAGTCTGGAGTTTTATGCTGTTAGTTACTTTATACTTTGTCTTACTTTTAAATTCTTTAAATATTTACCTTCAAAGTCTTAAGATTTTGATTTGAACATTTTAGTTAAACTTCCAAGAATTAAATTTTTTGTCATGTTTTTAAAGTTTCATGATTTTATTTGTCAGGAAAACCTTTGTACTAAGAAAATTTCCAATTTGCAACTTTTTTCTTCTCTCAATTAAGTTTAGCAATTGGATTGAAGTACTTACTCGTTCTGAATCTTTTTGGGATGGGTTTTTGTAGGTCAGACAAGCTATATCCTGAAGAGATTTATTACTGTAGCTTTTAGGAGCAAGGCCATATATGATCTTAAAGGCTTTATAAGGCTAAAGACCCGGTGAAGAACTCACAAGATGTGATAAAATTTGGCTTTTATTTGCCCTACGACAAATTGCATTGCAGGAGAGTTCTTTAAGAGCATTAAATTTCCATTCTCAAGTTCCGTTTTGCTTTTGTGGCTAGTTCCATTGTCAAGTAAAAAAAAAACGTCACTGACACCGAATGTTCGGATTCGCGAATAAATCTCACAATAGTTCCCTTTCATGTTTCGGTTTGGTCATTCTCCGACGGTTTTATATTCTAAGAAATGTTTAATGAAAAAAGTTTTTAGTTATGATACCCTATCTTGAGCCATTTTGCAGGACAAATGACTTGCTTGATTAAAACTTTGTTTCTCTCTTTGACAACTGACTGCAAAATAAATGGGTAATTTCAAGGGCTTTTTTGATTTAATTGAATACAAATAGGCAGAGGTTAAGAAGTCAAGAGGACGGAAACAAATTGAAAAAAGGACCTGACCCCTTTGGAGGCACATTCAGATGAAGTTGTTTTTAAAAGCACATTAAAATCTTACTTTTTGTGAAGGCAGTGGCGGAATTTTGCTAGATATCCGCTTAAAACCAGTTGTTGGCGCTTTTGTCGGTGAATTTTGTCAGTGAATTTTGTCAGTGAATTTTGTCGTTTGTCTGCAAATTTGCTTGTTTTTGGAGGTTTGCCCCCCCCCCCTACCTTAGACATAAATTTTCGCCTCTTTGGCAAAGAATCGTTTAAATTTCAAGATATCGCTGTTATTCTTCAATGTGAATTAATCTACTTTAGGTGACGGAGATCCTGCATGAAATAGACCATGGAAGGACTTGATCCACAAAGAAGAGAACTCCTCGAGGCAAGAATATTTGGCAAGGTGAGTGCTAAGCTTTTGGCTAGAACCTTTCAAAGCAAGACATTTTGTCATGGATTTATTTGACTGAAATATATCGATGGACGAGACTGTAGTTTAAAGTGTTGCTTTGGAGTAACCCCTCACCTGTGTTGTTGCAACTTATGAAAGCAACATTTTTCTTTTGGTCATTTTAGGCTATCCATTCCCTGTTCTGTTTTACCTTTTCCCTGATAAAGACTTTGTGTAAATGCAGACTAGCAATAAAAGAAAGATTTGAATACCTCCAATTTACCTTATTAAAAGCTAACATAACACTGCTATGTACTTTTAGGACTTTTAAGTGCCTAGTGTATTTCAGTGAATGCTTGTTCGTCAATAAATATGTTTGGGTATTTTTAGTTTGGTTCGGATCAAGTTTCCTCCTCTTGTCCACAAGCCACCGGAAGTTCGAGTGGGGATACGTATGACGTAAGTATTTTAAGGCACGTGGTTAATTGCTTATTTTTTTTATAACCTTGCAATGAACTATATCGAATGCAGCTTCATTTAAATTTGGAAGACCCAACCCCATAAAGTAATATTCCAATTTTGTTTCTACATATAACCTGACTCTGTTAATCCATTTTTGAACTAAAATTTTTCTTTAAGGTCAAATGCGCCTTTTTTGTCGCAAGTGAAATGTAAATTTTGTGTCATTGATAACTTTGCTTTATAATTGTTTCTAGAAAACTCCTGAAAAGCCACCTAGTACAAGAGGCAGAAAGAGAAAGGGTGCTGCGACCCCAGATGACGGTATCTGTCTTATTCTAGCAATTTGTAAGGTTATATTTAAGTGAAATTCGCCCTTGTATCGAAAATTGCTTATTGTGGTAGATTTAGAACTTGAAGAATACTTTGTCATCAATGTCAGTATATTGGAATATTTCAAGGAGATCGCGTAAGTGTACTCAAACTTTGTGTATTCCTTAATTTTCAGGATCTGCGAAGTCGGGCAAAGGTGCCAGCCAGGATGGTCGTCAAATTACCAAATATTTTGGAACAAAGGTACATAGCGACTCATTTGGTAATGTGTACCTGTAAAATTTTTATGTTTGAAAGATAACAGATTGTTCTTGTGTGACTCATCTTTTGTTTGAAAAATTAATGCTTAAAGAGCTTCTTTTTTATTTTTTGATATTCCCAAAGCATCTTCTGATAAAAATGTTTGTTTTTGACAACATCAAACTAAGTTTAAGATTCCAGTAGCATTGCATTAGAAATTTAAAAAAGTTGGATTTTGAGTCGATCATGTTTATTGCGAGGTCTTCTTCTTTTTTTTATTTTGCTCAACCATATTCACTTGGCTCTACCTATTTCTCTTTCTCTTAAGAAAATTTTAAAGTGGCTCGCTAATTTAGCAAACAACTTCTTTTATTTTGCAAACAACTTCATTTTTTACTTAAACGGTATTCATCGAAAAACCCACTTTTTTGTTTTATTTTTTCAAAATTTTGCATTCACTTTGTACTCAGGATGTCTCAAAAGGCAACAGCAGCCAATCTTCGGCATCTTTTGCGAAGAATTCTGCATCAAGAGACATTTTCCTCTCGAATTCTAATATGTTTAATTCTACCAAAGCAACACAGGTATTTCTCTATATGAAAATATATTTATTACAAAACCCGCTTCTCTATTCTCATCATAAAGTTGCAGTTTTTTAATTATCCTTTTCACGACAGAAGAGTTCTTTGTTTTTTGAAAGAGTTGAGTTTTTGCTCATAGTTTATGAAAAATTTTCTTTAAAAAAGAAGGCAGATCAAAACAGACATCCGCTGCATTTTCTCTCTCTTTATTTCCCATCAAGGCATGGATAAAGTTATAGGTGCAAGCCCAGTTGTTGGAAAAAAACATTTTTATCGCGCTTTGGCATTGTTTAATAAATAGTAGAAAATGATTATGGCCTTATATTTCAGATTTGGCAAATTAGATAATATCAATTGTATTGTAATAGTGCAAACAAGTAATAATATATTAAAAAGATCGTATGTTTTGCCCAGTGAAATATTAATTGGATTAGGGTTACTCATTTTTGATGAGAGGGGATTATTTTCAATTTTATTATTTGTATTTTTCTTTTCAGACGGATTTAAAAGCAATGGATATTAAGGTTAACAAATTATTCTATATTCTCTCTTTGTCTTTCAAATCCTAATAATTTCATACATTATCATAAAATGTTGCAAATCTGTTTTTTGAGTATGTGTTTTTATGCTGAGTAGCTAACTCGAGACAACTTCATCATTGGGGTTTTTCCGTGAATTTATTTGCTTGAAATATATCGATGGACGTGGCTGTAGTTTAATGTGTAGCATCGGGATGGACTTCAGAAATGTTATTGCCACTGATCACAGCAACATTTTGCACCTGCTTGTGGTAATTCTAAAGGCTACAAATTCCCTGGTCTACTGAATCTGTGGCAGCTTGACTTCAGTAAATGCGAACTTCACACCATTGGATGTAAGGCTAAATTCAATTTTGTATTAGCCCTCCGCTGGTATCATGTTGGTTGTATAACTTGTCAAAGATGCGCTCCATATACTAGTCCCCTACGCTGCTGCACCATCTATTTTCGCACAGAAAAGTGTTTTCTCACTCGCCAATGATACAGTTTACTAGGCTTGTTGCTGTAAGGACACTTATGATGGCAGTGGACACTAGGCTTGTTGTGTAGCACGAACCATTTTCCTTATGATTTTACTGTACCTTATCGAGTATGTTGGATTGTATTAAATTTTTCAACTTATGATTTCAGTTGCTGGAAAACAACGTTACAAACGGCATAGAATCGAAAAGAAAGGATGGGACAATTGACGATTTGAAAAGGGTAAAATATACTATAAAGTTATCAAATGATGTATTTCATTGATGATTTTCTTTCTTCTCGTGATTTTCCTAAATTTAATGTAAAAGGCCTCAGAAATGTTTTGAAATGTTTGTTTTTCGCCATTGTTGTTGTCCTTCTGTGTCGAAGATATGGATTTATTTTTTAGGAAATATCCCAGCTGGAACAGCAAAGAAATACACAAACGGTAAGATTTTAACAGCGGAGTTTCTAAGTCTTCTTTCCACAATCTGCATTTTAATCTCGTTGGCAGGCATCCTCTGTTCCGTGTGCAGCTAACAATAACAGCTAAGATCTTGTAGGAAGTAAATTGCGTAGAATACCCTTCAGATTTCTATTAATATTTACAAATGCTGCTTGGCAGATAATGGAATTATATTCGCAAGATCAGATTCGTGAATTTGAGAATATGTCATGGCAGAATTTCGATATATTCAGCACACAAAGCCTTGCAAAACTTTTTAGATGCTAAATTTCTCTCCTGAAATGTAGCTGTTAGATTTTGCAATTTCACATTAACGTTTCTTCAAGCTTGATATATTCGGGTATTCTGAATTTCATGCTCCTTTTATCTCAATTAAATTTTTTTGTGTTATATTTTGAGAAAACGCTTTGCAATCAGCCTATGCTGCAAAGTAACTGGTGATTTTTTTTAAGGCCGTACAAGCAAAATTGAAAGACAGATTAGACAAGGTGTGAGAAGTTTCATTTCATAAAATCTCTTCATATTTCCATGACACGTTCATAACTTTCAGTTTCATGTGCTTTCAAGAGATCATAACTCTGTTTCCGGGAATGTTTTTTACCCACTGCACTGCGGCATCTATCTTATGTTCAACAGCTCTTAAGAGACCTGTATACTGGGGCGGAATATTAGTTATCAATGATTTGTCAATTGTCATTTTTGTTAAAAGATAATCGATGTTGAAAGATAATTGATAAAACGATAATTTTGTTGAAAGATAATAAATAGATTAGTTCCTTTCTTTTCATGTGAAAGATAATCTTCCATTCTTTTGCAGAGTCTGCAGATCATCAAAGATTTTCTCATTCAAGAGGTTAGCCAACATTCCAGATCTTGCCTGCAAATTATTCATATTAAATGCAATTTATAAGTTTCCATTCCTAATCCCATTCCGTTACTACAATTTTCAAGATATCACGTTAAATAATTCCAGGAATAGTAGCTCTTGGTTAGGTTTGATTTAGTCAAAACATGATTTAGTTTCAGTTTATGGCCTCAAAGAATTTACATTTTTAAAAATCTTCGAAAACCATCAAACCCGCAGCCTGAGAAGATGCAAGTTTCACTTTACGGTTTTTGCAAGTAACATCATGTATACTTGAGTTATTAGGTCACAAAATCCTTCGTTTGTACCTTAGGCTATCGATCGCAAGCAAGAGCGAAGAGAACTTGCAATGAAAAACAACCTGCGTCTTGGACAGTTCAACACTGTTAGGTGAGCCTATGATTGTCCCATCCATCAGTACATCCATCTCTCCTGCAGCCGCTAATCACCTTTACACTTCAACATCCTCTCCGATCACATCAGCTGGATCCTCTTTCCTCTCAAAGTCTGTCTCACCCCATCACCCTAAACCCTTTTTATTTCACAACCAGCTCTATATAGCTGTCCTTTCATACCGTCTGGTTCATTCCCCATTCCAGTTATGTTTGCATGTATGAAGCATTTTCAAACTGCACCAAGCTATTTTTTTTAAAGTATGTTAGCTAATTCCTAGACACTAGAAAAAATAAAGCGGATCGTTCCTTTTCTAATATGTTTATAGAGTCGATTGAAGTCGATGTATTTATGGTTTTATGGAATCAAACGGTCATATTGCGTCCTCTCTTGCCCACTTCTTTGAAGACTCATTCCTCTTTCCTTTTTTTTACATAAAGGCAAGGTGCCCAGTTTGTGGAACAGTGGCATGATGGACATGCTTTTAAAGAAGTCACTAAGTAAGTACTGCTTTATAAACACATACGCGAATTGCTCAAACATTATGCAAATCTTTTGTAAAATCGCTTTGAAACCCAGAAGGAGTTCCTCTTCACCCTTAGACTCTATTGATGATATTTTTTATATGTCAATGGCATTGATTGGGCAACTGTAATTTGTTGTGTTCCTGTTTGGCCTATTTCGATCCCTTACTGGGTATACAATTTCATATATATGTTTCATAGCTTATCATTTCGTGTCACTATCTGGAGAGTGTTAAAATGGTTGCCTTTTGCAAAGCCATTTTTGTGTCTAGTTCCTTCAAGATAACTGTTTGCAAATCTTTTTAGCTTGCGATGCTATACCTTTGGCAGTAGAACAGTTTTGCTTACATCAATTTGAACGAAAATTGAACGATATTTTTTATTATGTCTTCACAGGTCACTGGAGAAGATAAATCAAACAAAGGAGGACGTTGAAAAACAACGGAAATTGCTCCAGCGAAGAAAGCCGCCAACTGAAGGCAAACCTGGTAGGAATTTGCTCGTTTGATGTTTTGCAGGCTGGCATGTTTAAGCAAATTGCGTTTGTCGTCATAATAAGTAGCCTTTTGAAGATATTTCCCCTTGCTATCCTGATTTCCACTCTTTAGAGGAAAGTATAACCTTAACTGTGATACTTTGAGCAATTGTCTTAATTATGTTGTAAACAGCATTTGATAAGACATCTGACTTTTAAGCTACCATTGTGCTCTATTGAGGTAAAATCGTCAGTGATGTTTGTACTGCAATATCAGATATCTACAAAACAGATTGTCTTCGAGTTACTGTTATCTTTAAAATTGTTTCAATTTGTTATTGAAGAGTTATTTTTCACATCTAACAGTTAATACTTTGATTCTATCAAAAGAAAAGAAAGAAAGAAAACAGAAACAACAACAACAGTATCAAAACGACGACTCCTTCTCCAGACCAACAACTCCAGCCGGGTATGTTTCCAATTTATTGTCTCCGATTTCATGTTTAATGTAAGATCGTAAGCTAGCTTTTATTGCTACTCGTCATTTGTCGCTTTAACGCAATTTTAAGAACACACCCAACAGACAACCATCTCCCCTAGCAAACACCCCTCTCGCTTTGTCTTAAACACCCCTGAACCATTAGGTATTTCCCTAAGGGATTCAAAACGTTGATTGTTAGAAAAGC
The DNA here is from genome assembly GCF_057945365.1 of Rhopilema esculentum. NCBI lineage: Eukaryota > Metazoa > Cnidaria > Scyphozoa > Rhizostomeae > Rhizostomatidae > Rhopilema > Rhopilema esculentum. The sequence continues at coordinate 15,145,164 of NC_142830.1, forward strand.
CAAGTCCTCCTTCATGTACGCGTTGTTAGTATGTGTTAGGTTGTTTTCATGGAAGCTGTTCTGTTGCGCAATTGTGTTTTTGTAAATGATCTAGCTGGGGAGAGGGTTTAGTGATAAGGATGAACTCGGGAATTTTCGAAATACTGCTGTCCAAACTAAGATTAGAACATTGAACTCGGCAAGAATTTGAAATCCGCGGATCTTTAATCTAGAAGGATTTGGCATTGCAACCAAATTGATATACCAATCATTTCGAATGCTTCTTAAAAAGAAAATTTATATATAATTATATATATCATCATTTAACAAAATTTGATGTTTCATGAAATATTTTTTTAGGCTGACGATGAACGAGTACCATGAGCAAGATGAAATTTTGCGCCTACGCTCGGCAGCTGTTAAGAAGGTTCATACTTAATTACCTTTTTCCATTTATTTTGTATTTCTTTATATTTCATTTATCGTTTCTAATCTCACGTGTACAACCGCCGTATTTCTGGATGCAGCTTGGCCTTTCTTATTTGTGCTAACATGGTTCCGGTTTTTGTTTGTATTTGTAGTTTTATGTCGTGTTCTGAGGTTTTACCAGTTATGAAAATAGATATTATAGTTGATTGAGAAATTGTACTTCGCTGTCATTCAGTAAACAAGATTGCTTCACGGGGGCTGATAGTAAACAAGATTGCTTCACGGAGGGGGGGGGGGGTAGCTAGTTGAGTTGAATGCCAAGGGTTGAATGCCAAGGGTTGAATGCCAAGTGCTTTTGTAAATGTTTTTTTGCATCGCTTTTAATTTTCTTTGTATGTTTGTATTGGTAAATAGGAAGAGCAAGAGCTGCAAATGGAGCTGGAAAGACTGGAAAGAAATAGAAACATTCACATAAGAGAAATAAAAAGAATTCACAACGAGGATCTGTCAAGGTAAAAATTTACCTGATTGGGAGTGTCATTGTAATGTTTTAATAGCTTCAGATGAAGAAGGCACATCTCAACATGGTATGAGGTGGTCTTAGGCCGAAGCAACTGGCTTAATTCAACGATATCTGTTTCTTCGAGTCAACGTGTTAATAAGACAAACTGTTTTATACATCATACTCTATATTCAAGTCTTGCTTTCTCTCTAATTTTCATTGCATCCTTGAAGATTATCGATTTTTTTATAGCATTGAGTCTTCATTTTAACAATTCATGATTGCTGCTTGTGTAAATGGGCAGCAAAGGTTTTAGTAAGATTTTTGTATCTAGAATCGTTCCCTTTCCTTGCAGATTTAATCACCACCCGACGTTAAACGATCGGTACTTGCTGCTACAGCTGCTAGGCAAAGGGGGATTCAGTGAAGTATACAAGGTTTGCTTCTAAACTTTCTTAGATGTTTTTTCTCTCAAATTTTTACGTCCATTTCCCAACAGAAGCAAAGGCCGTTAGTGGAGCAGTGAAGCAGTCCCCTTCGAAGCCCTTAAGTGGAGCAGTGGAGCATTTGAAATTCGGATATCCTACCTGAGACTACCTTCGTCTCGTGCAGAGGCAGGTTTCGAGCTCGGAGTCATGTGATTTCAATTTCGAGGGCAATACAAAAAAGCTACGGCTGCTCTGAATGTTTGTTTGTCTTGCCAATTACCTTATTATTTGCCAATTACCAGATGTAATTCGTACAAATTGGGTCAATCTTAAAAAACAGGATAGGACTTTCTTCGAGCTGTCAAACCTCAATTATCATCGGATAATACAATTTTTCATTTGTGTTTTGATTTTTGCCTAAGATTGAGTATTTTTTCCCTTGAATTTGTTTAACCTGAAGTGAATTTTGTTTCAGGGATTTGATGTGAAAGAGTTGCGTTACGTCGCTTGCAAAATTCATCAACTTAACAAAGACTGGAAGGATGAGAAGAAGGCCAATTATATCAAGTATGTTTTTTTAGAAGTTGCTTTCCACCTTTTTATTGGTGCCAAATGCATCCAACTTTGGTTGAAATTAACCTTATCTTCTCGTTATGATTAATGTCTGGCCACCCAACAATCTTTGGCTTAAACCCTTCGATGAATTCAGCACATGCGCTCTGATCAATGACATGATTTTGACTCAGATTTGAATTTTTTCCGTCCCATTTTTAGACATGCAGTTAGGGAGTATGATATTCATAAATCATTGGACCATCCTGTAAGTATTTATCTAAAGCTGTTTTCTTCTACCTTCTAACTTACATATTTGTTTATTCAGCAATTAGCATTACTGTTTACTGGTCTGTCGAAAAGTGCTCGGTGTCATATAGGTAGAGCTGTGCATTCTTTGGTGCATAGAGCGGGACAATTCTATATTGCAACTACTGAGTGTGACAGTCAATTTTTGGTCATTGAATGCACGTTACATCTTTATAATTGAATTTGGAACCATCCTGTTGTCAATAACAAAAGCCTATCTACAGGGAGTAAAACTCTGAAATGAAGCCCTCACGAAAATTGCTGAAAAAACAACAGTTAGCTGTAGAAATAGAGCTATGTCCCCATGTCAAGAGGCCCCTGTGCCCCTCCGGGACTGCACCCCTGCCCCTTTATATAGCAAGGTAAAATGACGGTCGTATTCAAATAAGAGAATCAGATGAGATGTGGAAAAATTAACTTGGCTGGCACTGACGCCCGCTCGAGCTAAAGATATCATTAGAGAGCTACTTGAAAATAAATTGATGAACGTACTTCAATCTGTAATTATTTACAAATCTATAATTAAGTTTTGTGTGCCTTGCCTTCAAAGATAAAGAAATTTCACTAATCTACGAGTAGCTTCCTTTAATCAAACTTGGCGATAATCCAATTCTAAAGCTCCAACTCAGCTCCAGCTCCAACATCATGGCCAACTAAACTAGTATTGTTTTTCATTTTGCAGCGTATTGTCCGTCTCTTCGATGTTTTTGAAATCGATTCAAACTCGTAAGTTCCAATTTTTCTTGTTCTTCAATTTTTCAATTTTTCTAGTCGTCGTAAACAACTGTGTACTAAGTGTTTAGTACATCGATTCGCACCATACGGATCAAGCCATCAATCGAAAATATTTGTACCAAGAGGTTGAATTTAAATTATGTCAAAATATTATTTTGGACCCCTTGTTATGGAAGGCCCTTGTTTTCATGTCCGAAGACTTTGTAAATCGTCACATCTTCTCCGAAAAAAAGTTGATTACGCATTCACTTTTTCACAGATTTGTTACCGTACTCGAATACTGTGATGGAAATGATTTAGATTTCCTTCTCAAACAACAGAAGATGGTTCCTGAAAAAGAGGTTAGCTAGCCTTTTTGCAAACATCTTTCGATTCATTTAACAAAACCTGTGTTGCAAACATCTCAAGAAGTTTTTTGATCAAAGCCATTTGCTACAACCTGTGATTTATCATATGTGATATACATCAATTAATGTTTTTTTTCTGTTTTCAGGCAAGAGCGATTGTCATGCAGGTGAACAAATGTTTTATATATTCCTTACATTTTGAAATTACAGTTTCGAAAAATTGAAAAATTAATATATTTTACCGAATCAACTAAACAGCAACAACACCAATTTAAGATAACAATTTATAAATGTAGACGATTCGGTGAAATCTCTGCATCCACATTATTTTTTGTTAAGATCAAATCTTGCCTGGTGTTTGCAGTGTGCTTGCATCATGTTTGCATCATGTTTGCGTTTTGCTTGCATCATGTTTGCGTTTTGCTTGCATCATGTTTGCGTTGTGCTTGCATCATGTTTGCGTTTTGCTTGCATCATATTTCTGTTGTGCTTGCATCATGTTTGCGTTGTACTTGCATCATGTTTGCGTTGTGTTTGCGTTGTGCTTGTGTTATGTTCGCATTGCGTTTGCACTGAATTTGAAATGAGATTCTCGTTGTTTCCTTGTCTTTTTAGCTTTTGTAATTGCATTCACGCAGTGTTAATAAACTGGTCCGATGATTTTATTACAGGTCATCAATGCGTTGAAGTATTTGAATCAGAGGAAACCCCCCGTCATACATTACGACTTGAAACCAGGTTCGTGCTCTAAAAGCCCATGATTGACATATGTCTTGGTACTCGGGGTTTTACTGATTTTTACTGTGTTTTCTACAGTTGTATCTTTATCAAGCCATGAAGGTTATCGAATAATTTTATCTAACCGCCGAGTTTTTCGATTTTCGTAGCATTAGTTGGACTTTCAACGTCACAATTCGGCCCTAATGCTCTTCTTATCTCTTACTTTATCATGGCTAATCTTTTGATGACATTTTACGGCTGTCATACTTTACATAATTTGTTCTGGTGAGCAATGGACTACTTGCCTTGGTTTTTGCAATTGGCCTGACTGAATTGCAGCGTAAACTAATCAGTCATGAAATATTCCTGAGATTCACCAGGTATTCTTTGTATTTTAGGAAATATTCTATTAGGGACAGGGGAGTCCAGCTGGGAAGTCAAAATTACTGATTTTGGCCTAAGTAAAATCATGCCAGAAGATTCTATGGAGAGCTGCATCGATCTGACGTCACAGGGAGCTGGAACCTACTGGTACCTGCCGCCAGAATGTTTTATTATTGGCAAGTCACCTCCGAAGATTTCATCAAAGGTACATTTGAGAATATGTCGAAGTAGCAATCAGTTGATTATCTAATAGAAAGATCTAAAACTAGAAAGTTTTGATGAAAGGCACAGCCCCACTTTTACGAATCTTGCAGTTGCCTTTTTAGGGCGGTTGAATAAGCAATGGTTTTGAAATTTGTTGAAATTTTGAAAGTTTAACGATTGAAATTGATGTTTCATTGTCTATTAAAATATATCCATTATCTTTATTGTCTAAGGAAAATGGACCGTCATGAGTTGTTTTGTATTTTTGTATGGCCAGATGCTGGGATCTATACTTAATGGATTTTAGGCATCAATGCAAAGTTGGCTAGAATAAAAAGAAATTTTAAGTTGCAATGATTTCTATTCCTTTCTCTGCCATTTTAACGCATAATTTTCGTCTGCTAACGACATTTGACCCTCCCTCTTCGCTCTATTTATTAGGTAGATGTCTGGTCAATCGGAATAATTTTCTATCAATGCCTTTACGGGAAGAAGGTAAGTTGCTTTTTCATTGCAATAGACGCCGAATTTTGGATTTTAGGGATGTGACGCAAGATGAAAATGAAAAACTTATTGTAGAAAGAATTCTTATCATTGGCAAAATGTAAATTATGCATTACTATTATAGAGCTTCTCCACTGCTGACAGCATCTTTTGATATGCTGTTTCTTAAAAAAGGAAAATATGCTGTTGTTTGGTGTTCCCAGTACGTCTCTTCTGCATTAAAAAGCTACCTCGGTTGGCTGGGTCCCCGCTTAGTATTTTTGGAGACGCTCATCCATCACGCCCCCTTGCCCCCTTGCTCCCTTGCCCCCATGTTTGTTAGTGCCTGTTTTTTAAGCCAATACTCTAGCAAAAGCATTCGCAATATAGTCTGCATTTTCAAGCTATTGCAACACTGAATTGCAACAAAGACAAGTTACTGAATCACGTGTTTGGATTCAAATAGCAAGTCATCAATGACTCATGCTTGCATTCATGTGCCTTTGTAATTAATGTAGTTTCTGCTGTATATGTCTTCTGATGTATACTAGTTTATTTTCTCTTTAAACCACATTTTGACACGTCGATGGATCTTCACAACATTGGAATCTTTTCACGAGCGGCAGGCAGTGGTTATTGCCACAGTCAATTGTCCTTTTGAAAGTCCCAATTGTAAAAGTTATTTGACTGTACGACTGCAAAGGAAGCTTTTTAGACTAAATTTTTAAGGTATGAATTTAAGTGGCTACTCTGCCTTTGGTGGGAATGATCCTAACTGGGTTCTTTTTTACTTTTAAAATATCAATTAATTGCAACTGAATGCAGCAAGAGTTTTAACGGCATATATCAATTTGTAGCCCTTCGGACACAACCTATCGCAGGCATCAATTTTAGAACAAAATACAATAATAAAAGCGACAAACATTGAATTCCCGGCTAAGCCAGTTGTCAGCAACGAGGGCAAGGTAGGTACACTTGATTTATTTGATTAGATTATAAAACGGTTTGTTTGTTAATTAGTCTTCTTTTCTATTGAAACAATGAGCTCCAGATTGATAATATTTTTAAAGGCGCCAAATTTCAACTCACTTGTGAAGTGAGATAAAGATGTCACAGTTCTGAGTGTCTAATAAGTTTCCCAATATGCCAACATCCGCTTTAGACTTAAAAATCCTGACTTGATTTTCAAAGTTAGCTTTCTTAGGTAGTTATTCGAAATGCAGTAAATGTGATACGCTGTATTCGTTGAAAATTGCCGTTTTTCTAGTTCATCAAGAGCTGCATTGTAGAAAATATTTTTTTCTGTGTCAATTTTGAGCTAGATTCTTGAGCCCTGACAATCTGTTTCCTGTTTTCTTTCCTAGAATTTTATCCGGAAATGTCTGACATACCGGAAGGAGGATAGACTAGATGTTCTACAACTGGCTGAGGATTCGTATCTTCTGCCCAAAAAATCCAGCTCTGCATCATCTAGCTCGATGGCTCAGCAAAATGACTCCAGACTTTTTAACAATCTTAGTCCTTCTTCAAATGTTGATCAAAGTGCAATAAGTTCTTCTAATTAAATGCTGATTGGTTGGACGGAATCGTGCAGGCTTGCAAGATATTTTGCCATCGGTTGTGTGGCCATCTTGGTCGTTTTCGTGGTTTAAAAAGAAACATATGTATTAGCCTTTCAAAAGCAAATCTGCTTCTCCTTCTTAAACATCTTTCTTCCCGTGCCTTTATACAAAAGGTAATTCTTTGTAGTTTCATTCTACTTGTGCTGTTTTTTAGAATCAAAATTTCTTCCTCAGATTTTCGTATCTAGATGTTTGTGTTACCCTCTTGCTCGTCAAGAAACATCCCGAGAAAAGCTTCTTATGTCTTGTTTCTGGCCGTTTTTTTTAAATAATTGCAAAAAAGGAATTGGGCTTTGTACTTATTTGTTTGCGATATTACGACTTATGCAAGCTTAACTATTTTTATATGTTAGGTGTTAATATGTGGTATTTTTCACTTCATCAACTGCAAAAGTGGTGATGCTGGCTTTCTTGTTTTGTTCGCTTCCTATCATTTCTTTGTGCCAATCGATGCTTATACTCAAGAACGTTCTCGACATAAATTTTTTTCAAACCTTCCTTGCGAGTCTTGACCAGGATTCCCCATAACCAAGATACCCCATTGCCACTATGGCCCATGAACCACGATACCCTTAAACCAAGTCTGTGTTGTTTATGCATAATGCAAGCTGCCTGTGTAATACGTTTGTTATCAGAAGGCGAGATTAGGGTTGAAGCAACAATTGCAACATTTTCTTAATTTCATACAAATGAAATCGTATAATAATTTTTTCTTCTTAGTGTAACTTGCGTTTCTACGTAAAATTCGGAATAAATCGCATCGGTCATATTAATTTCTTCGTCTCCACTTAAGAGTCACTCCTTTCCTCTTTTAAAAGTTGAGATTTCTATGAAATCCTTTTTATCTAGGCGACCCAAAAATGGTCTTCTTTGCCTTAGTGTATTCGTCAGCGTATTGTCTTCACACATTTCTCGCTGTAGAAGCAAGTACATTTCGATGAATAAATGACCTTTGAATTCAGTTTTTTAACTTACCTATTCGCTCGTTTCGTACACAAATCCGATGTTTTGTTTGTTCCATTTACGTCAAAATCTTTAGGTCATTGTAAATCATTGGAAACCCCATTATTTGGGCAACAAGGGGATAGAAACTTCAAACAAAATGAAGAAGATAGAACGGCAGAGAAACACAGAAACGTCGTACCAAAACCAGGAAACATTTAAATGAACAACCTTTGTACAATGAGCGCACACGACTGGTTTTCTTTTGACTGACTTTCCCTTATTTCAGATTGGATTTAAGGTATCAGATTGCTTAAGCGTTCAAATAGACTAGAGACAGAGAAAGACTAGAGAATTGGTTGATTGTATGTATATTTGTACTTGTGCCAAAAATATTGTATTGGTGCAAAATGTAGACATATACGTTGAAGAGGCAACTGGAAAAACTTAAAAAATGGACAATTTCGGACAACTTTTCAGACGTCGTGACCATATGATGAAAGCATATTACAAATATATTGAGAGGTAGAGGCAAACATTCAGCGCCGTAGTTACCGACTCCTTGGGCTTTTGGGGCTTGACCCCCCCCCCCCCCCTCCGGGACCTTTTTAGGGAACACGGATTTTAATTTTGATGCCATATGATTGCTACACTGCGCGAAATCTCAGAATTCTTCAAAGCAAAAAAACTTGGTTGTTAAAACTTTCATCTTATTCAAATGTTAGTCTTAGAAAACTTCATCAAAATTTTTGCTAGAAATTTTGTCGAGGCGAAATTGTTGGTGGTTAATGTTTGGGGTTTGTTGACCAAAGAAAAAGGATACGAGGAGCATAAACAATGAACTTGAAAAACTGATTGTTCAATAAAGGCGTTAAAAATATGACTGGATAACATTTGAAATCATTCTCCCAGAGAAACAAATAATGAAACTAAAAAATAATGAATGGAAACAATTTGTATGCAACACTAGTATACAATGTTTCCGCTATTTCGTGCCATCTTCAAATTTGAACATATATGGAAATGAAGAATAATTTTATAGGAAATTGCTTAAAATATCAAAAAACACAAAGAAACTTCAAAGAATAGGAAAATCCGTCAAGATCAACTCTTACGAAGAAGCAAAACAACCTTCCCTTAGATTGCTGTTCTTTACATTGAAAATCTTTGCTTTTAATCTATGCTCCCTGGAATTTATAAACTGAGGAAAATTTGTTCTTTCTCCTTGGCTCAGAATGATAGGTTATAAGTTTTCTGAACGCCACAAATTTAAGTTTTTTCTTGAAATCAAATAGCTAAAACCGTCCGATTTTAAGCCATTAATAAATTTCCATATTTTTTCTGGGATTCTAACAGTTAATGCTGATTTTTTTTAATGGTAAATTCATATAAAAAATTAATGAAAGAAAAATTATATGATTAATTCTGCAAAAGGTTTGCATCAAAGAGTTTTTGAAACAACAAGAAGTTTCAGATCTATTAATCTCGCAAAGGAGAGACAAGATTCTTTCTGATATTTCAAAACAGAGAAATAAATCAGTTATGTGACGAATAATGTAAGATTCAATAATCGTATCTTTCACTTGGAACAGCAAACAAATTGCGTATTTATTCTAGCCAGGAGCGTAGCGTGCGGGGGTGTGGGGTGTGACGCTCCCAACTTTCAGAGAACTCGTCGGTAGATTTACATTTCAAACAAAAAAGTTTTTACCAAATGAAACAAAAGAACTTCTGTCGGTAAAATATGGTTTTGCATCTCCCACACCTGCCAGCGACAAAGGTCACGCTACGCCACTGATTCTAGCTTCTACACAAAAATATATTTTCTTTGAATCTATAAATTGATGAACAAAATTGGATGAGATAAATTACAATAAAGTTTCATTTACACAATAAAAGTGATTATGTCGTGCCTTTCTATCGAAGCATTTCTCCTATAATTTTATAATTATTCTTATGATGTCCTAAATGCCTAAGGTTGTGGAGAAAAAATTAACTTTAGAGTTCAAAGGCAATATCAATTTGTTGGTTCTGGTGAGAAGGTAATTTCTTAGACTTGTCCATCACAAAAATGATGGTTTCATTAGTGCTGCAAAAAGTTTTGGGTTCGGAAACTGGGTTGCCAGAAAATTTTCGGAGTTGGCAGAAAACTCGTTAGACACGAGAGTATTCGACAAAAGCGAATTATACTTTTAAGTTTTATTGCAAGTGACATATCGTCCTTGAGGCAGCCAATTAAACACAAAAACAATCCTTAGATGAATCAGTCTTTATCAGCAATTTGTAACTTATATCTGCAAAATGTTCATATGCCAGAAAACAGATTGCCAGGAGGAAAAATTGATCTTGATTTTTAGCACGACTAAGTGGCTTTCACCAGCCTTGGTGTACAGTCAGCGAGGACTGTCACTGAACTAAAAAGTACCACAGCGAATGAAACGAAATGTAGGAACAGCTAAAAATCAACCCTAAATAATGGTCAAATCAAGCAAAAGCTACAACAATCACATCAGCCTAAAAACTAAAAACAGATCATTAACAGTTTAACATTTCCAGTACTATATTGATATGACTACACATTGCATGAGCGCACAATCAGAGACAATGCCAAGGAATTCACTAAATTTATGCATGCTAAAAGCATTTTATCACTCATTGACTCATAAAGTCTTTCATTGCACCTTTTTCTCTGCTTCCCGTTTCATTTTCCCTGTGAATCTTACGATGTCGACCAGCAAGTTGCGATGCAGCGCCTCCGAAGCAGCCATCAGACCCCCAAACATCGCACCTGAAAAGCCACATGTGAACACATCCTGCCCAGTGAGTATAAGACCTGGTATTGACGTTTTAGGCCTAAGGGTTGCAGCCGCTTCTGGGGTGAAACGTGCCCTGTTGTGATCGGCACCATAGATCTCTCCACGTGGGGAACCGATGTAGTAATTGTTGGTTACAGGTGAACCAACCTCAAAGTATTCTTTTTTGTCTTTGATTTGAGGGAAAAGTTTGCAAGTTTGCTGCCACATGCGCTCCCCGATTCTGTTTTTGATTTCTTCATAATCATCACCACGTTTGCCAACTCTCGCTGCATCCCAGTCTGAAAACCAGTTGTAGTTTCCTAATGTTACAATTGCGCAAGTTGTTTTTCCAGGATAGCGTTGGTCCCATGTTGGATCCTTTGTGGATGGAAATGAGACAAACAACAAGGGTATGTCCTTGGTACCGACCTCGGAAGCACTCAGACTCATGTAATCATCAAAGATTTTGTCAAAATCATTATCTGAGTAGACCCAGAAATTCTGACGCTTCACTCCAAGCTCTTCCTTAGTGGCATCAAGTCCAACAAAGGCAGTGAGTGCTCCGGGCCCATGTCTGATGCAAGACAGAGCTTCTTTTATTTCTGGTTTCTGTCTCAAGCTTGGTGGAAGCAGACGCTCATAGGTGTTGTATATGCCAGCATCTGATATAACCAGTGGTGCTTTTATATCAAAATCTTCACCTCCTTTTTTCACCCTTACGCCTATAGTGGGGAAAAATGTCATCTAGATGGTCGTTTAAAATATGGAATAAAATTGGGACAAAAACTTCTGCATATTTCGTCAATAAATTTCAATTTTTTCTCATTATGTTTTAAAGAAAGTTTGAAACATCAAAAACTAAAGACTTAAGGAAAATGGGCATCTAAGGAAGCTATTTTTTCTTTAATTACTAAAGCCACAACTAAAGGCCGGTTTACACTTGACTTGAGCGAATTTTAAATGATTCTTCCGAGAAATCTCCAAGCGTGTTTATGGCTCTCCTCTTGTTTCTTGGCAAAAAATTCGCTGGAAACTTGAACTCCTTTCAACTTTCATATTTCGCTAGTAAATTCGCTTATGCTCAAAAAGAACAAAAGACATTCCAATCGCTGACGAATTCACTGAAGATTTGCTCAAGTGGAAACCAGCTTTTAGTCACAATAATAAGATGACACGCATAAGATGACAAAAACCTTAAAAAAACAGACAAAATTATCGATGCACCAACTTACCAATGGCATTCCCAGAGTTGTCCACCAAAATCTCAGTTACAGGTGCTCGGACAAGTACATTTCCCCCAGCTCTTCTAATGACAGGAACAGAGTGAAAGGCAATCTCACTTGCTCCACCAGAAGGGTAATACCCACCATGCATGAAATGATTCAGAAGGAGGCTCTGCATTATAAATGGGGCATCTTTAGGGATAGTACCTTTCAAAAGAAAATAAAATTTCAGTTTCATCATTTCTACAATCACCATCACCTGAGACTTAAAGGTACAGTAAGTACAGTGCTGGAATATTTCAGGTCATGTCGAGGAGAGATCATGCCTTTTAAACAAGCTGGCCATAACAGACTGAAATTTTTAAATGGTGATTTTGCATCTTGTGCTCTCTTCAAGGTTAACATAAGGTGAACAAAGTTGTATTCTACGGTTTGGTAGCCTGTGTTCTAGACCTCTATCAAGTCAGGGGCCTGGAGCACAACCTGAAAACTCATTAAGGCCAATTTTCAAGTGACTATGACACAATTTTATGAATTTAAAAAAACAGATTGGATTTAGCAATATTTCACCACAGGTTAATAACTTATCTGTCACGTTTATTTTGAATAACATTCCTGGTCCCAGTTTTTCAGACAAGAGCCAAAATATATGCCTGGTACCAAGCATTGAAAGTCCAAAATCTGTCATTTTTACCGTTTTTGCAGGGCTGTAGCTACTGGGGAAACCACCTTTCAATAGCTACTGACATCTCCCCTCAATAAAATTTTCTTTTCTAAAATAAAGGTATTTTGCTATATAGGGGTGCTTTTGCAAATTTTCAAGCTTCTCAGCAAATAAAAGCAAGTTTGCCTGAAAACCTCCCTTGAGCAGAAGAGCTATCAAGGCCCGGTGTATTTGTCTGAAACATTTATGACAGTATTTATACTTGAACAAGTTTACCCTCATGATAAATGTAAGAAAACACTTGGTATCAGTTAATCTCACCATAATCGCCAAAGTTATAAGCTAGCACTGCCTTCAAATCCTTGTCTGTGATGATTTCATCAAGTACATCTAGGACAGTCTTCTCGGAAAACTTGAAAAAGTCAGTCACATAGTTGAGCAAACCAGTCTTGATTAGAATTTTGGACATCCATAAAGGCAATGTCTTCACCAAAATATAGCCAGTGACACTTTTTCTAGCTTTCTGTGAAAAGAAAAATGATAACTTAAGAGAGAACACTTTTGGAAGAAAATATGGTCATATTGAACCATTATGCACAAACAATATAACTTGCAAGTAGTTAACTATAAGACATTATCAATACAAAAGAATGGCAGAACTATATTAAAGAATAAAACACACTTCACATGCAAACACAATAGAATGTGCATGCAAAATTTGCTAATCCTAAATATATTAGAATAAAATTTATTCCATAAAAGGTACTGAAGAAAAAACAGTAAGATATACATGCAAATAAAATAGAATGTGCATGCAAATTTGCTAATCTTACCTTTAATAATGCCATGAATGAGTTAATTCCTTTTTCTTCATTGGGAAAATGCTTTATGAGGGTTTTCTTGAATTCCTCTGGACCTGTTCCTACAATTGGAAATTTTCTAGGGTCTTTCTCTAGGTCGCCAATCACAACTGTGTCAAAAACATCGTCAAGTGGAACCCAATCAAGTTGTCCATCAGTAATCTGGTCAGTCAGAACCCTGTTCATAGACTGTCCTGTAATATTGCCAATGTAGTGAATCCCAACATCAAACTCAAAACCTAAAAAGAAGAATTTGCAACTCAACATTTCCACAAATCAAAAGTAATTATTGAAAAATGAACATAATGAATAATAGATAACACAGCATATTATAAAACGAAAATATGCAAATACTTTAGGCATAAAAAGAATGGCTTGGTCATTTAAATTAATATAATAGCAAATGTTGATTACCAAAATTATTGATTTATTGACATCTAGCAACTAAAATAATATCAATGGACGCAACATAAATAACAAACAGATCTAAATTAGTATTAATTGACTATATGCTGAAATGAAACGTTTATGGGAATAACCATATAAATCAAGTTTATAAATACTAACCTTTTTCAATAAAAGTATGGCAACATCCTCCTGCTTGGTCATGTTGTTCTAGAACCAAAACTTTCTTTCCAGATTTTGCCATCAGGGCACCTGTTGTTAGGCCTCCAATTCCACTACCAATTATAATAGCATCAAGATTGCTAGGCACTTTCTTTGACGAGAACCCCTGAAAGGAATGTAAAATAACACTTACACAGAGCATGTACCAATGACTGAAAAGAATACCAGTCTTGGACTTGTCTGTCTACAAGTGTAATTGCTAACATTTAAAAAGAACCAATTTTAACAATAAAAGTTTAAAATCTCTGATAATATGCTAGTTATACCTTTGAAAAATATTCACCAGAAAGAAATCCTTTAATTCTATTGAATTAGAATTGAGTCATGCAAGGAAATAATTTAACATCTTCCTCTTTTCAGTGCTTTAATACCACCTGGAGGTGTTAGAAGGTGGACTTAAAAACTCTTTGCTTTAGTACTCAAAACTCTTTTACAAGTGAAAAATAGGCAGTTAACATACAAGGCAACTTTTCTATTCAGCTGGAGGTCATTTAATTTTTCCATGCATTTCATGTTTTGAACATTTGCAGAAAATGTTTAGCTTGCTTTTATTTTCATTTGAATTGCAGTGCAAAAACTTGAAGGGATTTCTAATTTTTCTTGAAACCCTGCTTGTAGTTGGACTCTAAGAAAGACACCTTCTCTTATTCATGTCTTCTTTTATTCAGACATACTACCTAACGGGTGCTCAAATTTGAAAGGCAGATTCATCAGGCATTTAATAACTAACTTTTTCCCTTAATTTTAGATAGGTCTTGACATACAAGCTTAGTAACCACAACATGACATGCATGCAGTGACCAGTTGAGATGTATAATATTTGAAGATGTAGAAATTTCACGAGACACTGTCTATTCAAACTAGAGGACAAAGGACGATTTTGTTTTCTTTGATTGTGAAGTTGCTACAAGTGGCAGCTCATATGTAAAAAATAATGTAACATCTTAATATATTTAATCGCTTGGTGAATACATCTTTGCGAAACATTGGCCAAGTTTAGCTGAAACTTGAAAAACACAGGCATAGATCCAAGCATTGAAACTCTACAAGAAATTGTGGCCTTACGTCTTTGATAACAGCATCCCTCTTGCTCTTGTCAGTCACCAATGGACTCGGGTTTCGCAAAAACTCTGTTGAAAATGGATTCACTGCTGCCAATGGTGCTTTCCATATCCGAATCAACTGCCAAACTAGCAAGATTACAAGTACGACGAAAGCCAGCGACAAATAATTGAACTTTTGTACCAACTCGAAGAGAAAGGCAAAAATCTTTTCTACGAGAACCATCTTCAGTCTTGTGGGGCCAACCCAACCTCAGCTTGCATGTGAGAATGCTAATATTCTAAATCTTTGAATTTTTAAGTTTGTTTTGACCAGCCTTGCGAAATTCAAGATCTAATTGCGAAATGGAACACCTCGTGATGGTGGTTGCTCAACTCAAGGAAGGAAAGGAGAGCGAAGACCAATGTGTTGTTGTTGTTGCTGTCAAGGGCCTGACCTTGAAGGACATTTCGTTGCAGGAGGAACTTTTGGTGGGAAATGAAAATAGAGAATGAAAATTTGAGTAAACATGAAAATTTGGAGATTTATCTTCGACATTCAACTGTCATTGAGGCAATTTATAATGCAACAACCTTCAGTCAAAACAAATAAAGATTTATACAAACTTAAACAATTCAATATTATCATGCATTTTCTGTTGCTAACACTTTGATAAAGACGTTTCGGTGATTTCAATCATTGGGTAATGGACCTCTAGAGAGACAAGAGCTTTTGCTGCACTGTAGCAACTGGGTTCAAGTTTTCCATCCTTTAAGAATAAACCAATTTGGCACTTCGTGTTCTACGGCCCTATATAGAACAAGAACAGAAATAGTTCCTGTGCCAAAGATTTCCTGAATAAGAACAGAAGACGGAAATAGGAGTCTGGCAAGAGTGGGCACTGACACCATTGCTATTCAACCAATTTAAGCCACCGAAAGCATACATCAGCATAGCTTGATAACCAGACCCTATCGGGGTCATCAACAAAGTGAAGAAAACGGAATAACCTATGGCATATTGACGATATGGTCCTACTAGCTGAATATCTCAAAAACTGACAAATGTGGAAATTTGAAAGGGAAGGTAATAAAAAGTAAAAATTTGACATTTGTGCGGATGGAAAAGATCTGAAGCAGACAGCTAAGCCTGCCTTTCTTTGAAATTTACCACTAAACGATGGAAGACGTGAGAGCGAAATTAAATATACCCATAGTGTAAAAAGCCCTTAATGAAAAGCTTTTAATTTCAATTTGGCTAAAGATGACGCTGTG
The DNA here is from genome assembly GCF_057945365.1 of Rhopilema esculentum. Lineage (NCBI taxonomy): Eukaryota > Metazoa > Cnidaria > Scyphozoa > Rhizostomeae > Rhizostomatidae > Rhopilema > Rhopilema esculentum. The sequence goes on from NC_142830.1 coordinate 15,161,284, forward strand.
TAAGTGTGTGTTTTGTGTGTCCTCTTGCATAGAGCCGAAGTTGGGGCAGTTAACAAAGCAATGGTAAAGAAACATCTGAAATGTGTTACCAGCAGCAGGCGTATAAAGAAATCAATCAAAATTATAAAATCAAAAGGCCGAGTCTCTTTCCTCATCTTATGACATACTAGCAAAAAAATTCCAGTTGAAAAAAGACCAAGGCCAGAAGAAAAAAGGCGAACCCAGGATGAAGTTGTTAAAAACACAAAGAAGGGAGCTCAAAATAAAACAATGGAGACCGAGGGTTGTCAACCTCTTTGAAGGAGACAGCAGTACTGCCTGACTGTAAAATGTTTTAGCAGCGTATTGTTATCAAGTTTTAGATACTTAGAGGTTTCTGGCTTTGTTTTGTACAAAGAATGTTTTTTATCAGGTCTTCGAAGTTTACTATCATTTCCAACTCCCCCTACCCCCCCCCCCTGAGATCGATATTTAGGCCCTGTTTACACGGGGTCGGATCAAAACAGATCCGAACTCATTTTTGAGGGGGTGTTTACACGGGATCGGATCTGAAAATATTTGCGTTTACACGGGATCGGATCCGTATGGATCCAAGATTCGCAGATTTGTGTGCTCACTCCAATAATTGAATTTTGGCGGCAATTATTAAACCTCGGAAGGGAGGAAATTATGTTTTATTTTACAGAGATCGAAGGCTATTGTATCTGCCTTCGTATCTTGTTTTACTTTTTCTCAAAAAGATGCTCTTTAGATTTTGTTTACTTTATTTTCCAGCACAACTTTCCGCAGTAGAGCCGTCCCCTCATCAGTCCAACCAAAAACTTTGCTCTTTGGTCCTTTATTTATCAACCTCTTTATTCATTTTAAAAAAGCAGAAATTTTGATAAAAGATTTGATAGCTGAGGTTAAACCAAGTCGAAAGATTCGAAACAATAAAATTTCTTGTCTATCCTTACCTATCCCAAACGGGACCATCTTAAAAAGGGATCCCAAACGGGTAAGGACAGCAGATCCAAATGGGATCGAATCCGCCAGGTCCAGTGTAAACACAAAGCCCATCCGAACCACTTTGGATACGGATCCGTTCGGATCCGATCCCGTGTAAACAGGCTATCAAAGCCTTTAAAATTACAAAAGGTAACGGAATTAACAAAAATTTACTCTGGCATTCTGTTCTGAATAAAATGCAAAAATTTGCTGCTATACCTGCTGTGCAATGTAAGCCTCGTTTTCGTACAGAAATCATAGAAATTGAGGACGCAGTAGAGAGGTTTCCGGTTCCCAATTAGGGTTGTAAGCAAAGGCACAGAAAATAACTCTTTGCTGAAAATAAGTCACTTACAAGTGGCAGAAATTAGGATGCAAAAGCAACATAGATACCAAAAACGTGTTCATTTCAAAATAATTTTGAAAAACCTATCATATAAATATATGTTATATCTAAATAAAAATTCAAAATTTAATAATTTCTTTACAATCTATTTCTAAAATTTGTTATAATCAAACCAGTTTACTAAGATCTGCAGCTGTTGTCTTGGTTCTGATGCCACATGCGCACAGTCGAATCATAACTGCTTGATACAAGCAATGAAAATTCATTGCAGAACATCAAATCCCGCTGAAAGAATAAGATTATACCCCTCCGTTACGCTGGCGATCGCTTAAAGGCAATCGAAAGATACAAAACTGGCTTCAGCCACCTGTCAATCAACATTAGCCAATCAACAAGCGTGGGAGTGGAATCACACTCATTGATTGGTCAATTCTTGATTGAAAGATGGCTTAAGCGCCATTGGTATCTGTCGATTACCTTTAAGATTTTTCAGTTCAAACATTACTTAATGATTATTAACATGCTGGCAAAACAAATCTATTTTTCGACATGTCGAATTAAACTAAATTTGCTCTTTAAAAAGTTATAATCAAATAGCAAGACAAAAATCCTCACCACGCGCCCTTCGTGTCCTTTTAATCTCTGGACAATTTTGCCGGATGAAACCTCAAAGACGCAAATACTATTGTCATCTGAAGTCTGTAAGAGATATTTCCGCTGTTAAGATCATGCTGCTATAATTTCACGTTAAAATTTCAAGATATTAAAGAATCGTTCCCTTTCCCGGAAGACAATTTCCTTCAAACTTTAATTAGCGATATTGCTAGATATTGCCTATCTAAAAGAAAGATCAATCTGGCATATAACATTTACCCTTTTAGAATGTTGAATAATATGGCTCCATAAGCAAAATCAATCTATAATGTGCAAGTATAGCGGTTTAAATGGGTTCCGGGTTCCGTAAACGGCGTTCACTAAACGGCGTTCCGTAAACGGCGTTCACTAAACGGCGTTCCGTAAACGGCGTTCAGTAAACGGCGTTCAGTAAACGCAGGGCGATCAGTTTGGCAGCGGATCCATTTCAATCTGACCCTTATTGTTTCACAATGTAAAAATAATCGTTCAAAGGCTAAAATTTTGTTACTTACCGTGTAGAAATATCGTTCAGAGGGATGCCAGCAGTTCCTCGGCTGACTATATTCATCGTTAATGACCCCATAATAATTGGCTACCTAAAGAGAACAGGGGGTTAAGAAAATGGCATTCAGTATCTTTCATTCAAATTATCTTTGACTTTCATAAAACTAGAATGAGAATCAAAAACAGTACTGCAAGCGATTCTAGGGGGTGCACTAGCAATCACAAAAATGCCTCATTGTATCAGAATGGCATGCAGCAAAATTCCGGCCTTTTTGAGCAATTTTCTTAACATTTAAAGTTAATAGCTGATGTCACAGTGGATCATTATGTAATCTCCTTTGTCTGGACGGGGCTATAGTTCAGTGGACAACTTGGATAGGCCTCCTCGTATGTTTATTCGCTCCTATCATTTAATACACTTGAGTATCCATGTCTTGAGGGAGCATTTGCCACATGGCGTCTGCATCCTATCTTTCTCAGCGTATCAATTTGTGCACTTTCACAAAGCTGCATGATTATATCTTGTATTGCTCGAACATTCCCCCTAAGCCAAGCGCACAAAGCAGACTTTTGTCGCAAAAGACTAAGATTTTTGTTTTTCTCGAATGAACTATTTAACTAGTTAGTATTTCCCCCTTCTTTGCTATGATTTTCCAGTGAACGATGTGCTGCCTTCTTTGGAGGGAAAGAACTCAAAGTGAATCATATGAACAAAAATAAACGTTTGATCGGTTTTTAGAATGTAAAGCCTTTCTTCCGACCCCGTACACTGCACGAAACTTCTCTTTTATCGAAATAACCAAAGACAAATATCAAATATCTAATCTCAGAGATTATCGCAAAAGACCTTTCGATTTTGATCCCGCACACTGAAGATTTTTATCGTAAAGGAAAAAAATCTTCGTCTTTTGCGACAAAAATCTGCTTTGTGCGCTAGGCTTTATTATGGTTGCAATGACTTTCGGAGAGATGTTTCAAACCTATTACGTCACAGCGCCGATTTGGCCGCGTTCAAGTGGTATCATTTTATAAGATCCATTTTTCAGCTCATGGGCGGATTATTCAGAGGAGTCCAGGGCGGTGAAAGAAACTGAAAACGACATCTTAACAAGCGAAAAAACTCTACAAAATCGACGAAAATCGTTGTTCGCTTAATGTGCCCTTTAAATGCTTTGCTGATAAGTGAAAACATTTAGCTTCATCTGAGTGTCATATTTTGAAATTTGAACGCAAGATCTATCTTGTTCTATTCTCGTTGATAATACCCTGGGCCACTCGTTTCTTTTCTACTTCTCTAACCATTGCATGCCTAGCTTTTCGTTTCATGCTAGCCTGCTTGCCAGAACCAAATCTAAATTGAACTGCATTAACTGAATCACGAGATAAGAACATGCAAATACCTGTGCTCCATCATTTATTTCAAAAAGAATAATTCTTTGCTGATCTACAAATAAAAACAGTTTCACTGTTCTGTGTTCGTGTTAAGCTACAAAACAGAACTTAAACTAGACTTACAGTAGGCAACGATAGCATGAAGAAAAACAAACAATCATCATTACAGCGCAAAATAAATTACCATTGCATTGACAGCGGTAAAATATCTCAGTGATTAAACGTCTAGGAAAAAATGGTAGGGCTATTTTCAAAAGCTACTAGAAAAAATCAAAGTCACATTTGATATTCCATTATCATACATGAGAATATTTAAAACGCTATTTATAAATGCATGAAACAATACTTTAAAAATCTGAGCATAAGAGAACTGACAAAATGCTCTCGCGTGCAGGAAAAAAACTAACAAACCGGGGAGGATTTTCCAAGGGGGAATATTGAAAAGAAAAAATAAAAAGGCTTAAGTAGAAACTGACTTGGAAAACTATGTGAAAGTAGGGTCCTTAGAAAGGACCTTGTAGGGATGTAGAAATATGGAAGGGAAAAACATTCAAAGACTTTAGATGAAACATACTGTGGAAAACTCTGGTGAAAGAGCAATAACGGGGAACTTTCAAATGTGAAATTGTGAATACGAAAACATGTCTTAAGACCTTAGGTCAAAGAACCTTCAAAAATTATGTGGACAAGGGAACTAAGGGAGAACTGATGAGAAGGAAAAAATGAAAAGGCTCTAGAAGAAAGCAACTTTGAAAAACAATGAAAAAAAAGTCCTAAGAGAGGATTTTCGAACGTGGGAATATTACAGGAAAGAATATTTTGAGTTGATCTGAGGATAATCGCACTAAAGGAGAAAGGAAAGAACAGGAAAAAGTTCTTTTGAAAAAGTAATGTTGGAAAACACAGAGGATAACTTTCATTGGGGAATGTTTTCAAATGTAAAAACTTCCAGATGCTTTGGAAAGCAAACTTTAATACTAAGAGCCCTAACAGGCGGCTTTCGAATGTTAGTTTTTTAAGGAGGCCAAACTGTCCTGGGAACCTTTTCGAAAGTAGCCGAGCCCATTCGTAATAGATTTGAGCCTTGATTTTAAGCAAAATTTTCATTTCAACTCTTGATCTCTCCCCTCCCTATATTGACCTATTGCAAATTATGTGAAATGTTAATATTTAGATGATAATGCTTCTGTGGTGGCAATGAAAGAATATTATATACCTGTGCTGGTGAGCAGATATCTGCCACTTGGAGAAATGTTCAAGTCCATGGCATTGAAGCTGACGTAATCATCCCCAAACGCATTCATGTTCAACTGAACACACTGGAAAAGCAATTTGTAAGAACAAAAGCTAAAAGATCAGCCTTAAGCAAATCTTAGATACAGATATGCACAAAAATCATCAAAATGATTTGGACTATGGCCTATATTCTCAGGTGCCGTGTTACTAACAATAACAATAGGTAATAACAATGAGAAAAACTTAACGGGATAAAAACTTCAATACATTGTTGTTATCAATACTTGTCCTGTAAAAAGAAAAATGCTTTCAATAAAAGTATAAATGTATTACAACTGTAGGCTCAGAAAAGCTCTATTGTATTAATATATCAAAACCAGATACATAGAAATTGCTTAAAATCGAAGCAAAAGCAGATACATTGTCAAATGTCCTTGCATCTAGTGATAGTTTATTAAATAGCTTGAAACCAATAAAAACGGAGTGCAGTAAGGTTGCGGTCTCTCCCCGGACCTTTTCAATTCAAATAGCGAAATGATTCTTGGAAAAATTAGTGATGTGGAAGGTTGCATTGTTGATGGAGTGAATATCGATAATCTACAATATGCTTACGACAAGGAATTGATAGAAGAATCAGAACAAAAGCTACAAGATATGATAGACATGAAGGTAACAGCAAGTCAAGAGAGAGGACTAGACCTAAACACAAAAAGACAGAATGCATGATAACATCAAAGAGACCTCTTGTCGCTTAGCAAGTCAAGGAGATAACTTTGAACAAGTCCACATCTTGGTTGTTTGCTCAACACCAAAGATGATGTGTCTACCTGAAGTTAAGAAAAAGATCACTATAGCGAAGGCTGCATTCAACAACATGCATTCGATAATTAAAGATAAATTCAACTCAATGAAAACTGAAGTAAAAATCCTGAAAACATATGTCTGGTCAATCCTTCTATTTGGGTGCGAGTGTTGAACTATAAGCAAAGAGACAGAAAAGAAAATTGTGGCAGCAGAGATGTAGCTTCTACGCAGGATGTTGAGAATATTATGGATTAAGGCCCTGTTCACACGGTACCGGATTCATTTCATATCGAATTCATTGACTCAATCCGATAAGAATATCAAGCTCTGTTCACACGATACCGGATTCATTTCATATCGGATTCACTGACCCAATCCGATAAGAATATCAAGCTCTGTTCACACGATACCGGATTCATTTCATATCGGATTCACTGACCCAATCCGATAAGAATATCAAGCTCTGTTCACACGATACCGGATTCATTTCATATCGGATTCACTGACCCAATCCGATAAGAATATCAAGCTCTGTTCACACGATACCGGATTCATTTCGTATCGGATTCACTCCTGTTCACACAGTGCCGCTACGCTTCAACACTGTTCTGAAAAACCCATTGTCTTTTAGCAGTTGCATAGCAACGTGGAATGTTGTTCGTTGTTTTGCTCTTTTTCTGATTAAATGCATTCTTTGACAAGACATAATTGATACGCTGTTTTGTTTTGAAGAAGAACTATTTCGAAATCAATTTTAAACCATCTAATTTTCCTTTGCATTTATCTTGTGAAGCTCATCATCATCGCAAGAAGCATATTTATTGTTTCACTAGATCCACTGTCATTTCGTGCCTTGAAAAGAGTGCCAAACTGTTTTTAAAATCCCCGAAAACGAAGCTTCCTTTTCGAAACAGAGGTTCCGGAGCGAAACCGTATCGGATTCATGCGTTCACACGAGTTAAAAGTGATCCGATATGATTCTATTCCACATTCACTCACAGCGGAATGGTTTGGCTCCGCAAAAACGATAGGGAGCGTATCGGATTCAAGCGTCGTCGTGTGAACAGAAGGCCTATCCGATATGAAAAGTGATCCGATACGAAATGAATCCGGTATTGTGTGAACAGGGCCTAAGAAAGTTTTAAACAAAGAAGTGTTAAGAAGAGCTGGTGTCAAAATAGAACTTCTCTATATTATAAAAAAGAGGCAGATGTCATTTTTTGACCATATATATAGAAAAGATGACGCTGAGAGAGCTGTGATGACAGGGAAAATTGAGGGGAAGAGAGACCGTAGCAGACAGAGATAGATCCAATGGATTGAGCAAAATCGTGTTTCTGAAAACAGCAGGTTGGAGAGATGATTGGAGGTTTATGACTGCTACCGATGCCTGCAATAGGCCTGGTACTTAAGAAGAAGACACCCATGTAGAAGAAGCCTTTCCTCGCAAATTCAGTTCTTATCTGTGGGAGGTATACACTGCATGGTTATGAAATGAATCATAAGCTTGGACCCTACCTCGTTAATATTTTCCTTCGCAAGGTCGTAAATCCAAAGCATATTGTCGTCTCTCACAGAAGCAATAAGAACATCAGTGTCCTGAATTGAAAAAAAAATTAGTAAGTTGCCGAAAGAATGGACAAGATGCTGTAGGAATTCGCGTGCATTACCAAAAGTTTTGGAACAACTACAACGACAGTGAATTGTCCTTGTGACATGTAGCTACCAAGAAGAAAAATGAATTGAAAAGATATAAAATGTATCCACCTTCTTGAAACAGATCGCCTCAACGCAGCCAGCGTGATCTAGCTTCTTCAGTAAATCAAAACCAGAAGCTTCTTCTTCCTTTATTCTGAACAAAAAAGAATGAAAATAGATACAAGAGATTCAACTGGTATATTTATATCTAACCTTAAAATCTGTAGATATTATAAACGCTTTTGAATATAAAAAGGAAAGAAATTGGAACGGTTATGAACAAATAAGCATATCATGTTTACTATATTATCTACTGTTAAACAAACAACTTGCAAAGAATAAATGATTTAGCGCACCAATTCTGACTAGGAAAAAGATGATTGAACTCCTGATGCTGTGATACTTAAAGCGTAAATCATCTGGTTACTTAATGATGGATTACTGAATAAGAAAGTGGCCACCATTGCCATCGCTAAACCTCTGAACGTGAGACTGCAAGGTATATATTTGCTGCGTAATGGGCGTGGCATGGGCATGGCATGGGCATGACATGGTCATTGATTGGGTGTATTAGGCAAGGCTAGAAGAAACTGCTACTTCAAATTTACTTTAATAGAAATAAATCAATTCTTCATAAATTCGTTGAACAATCTGTGTTGCTTTAGATTTTAAGATATTGGTTCTTTGTTTCCGCCATTAGTCAATTTTCAGATTTACCGACAGAGCCCTGAGTTTGTTGAATTGGCTACGTGACTGTCATACGTCATAAACCGCATCCTTGTTACAAACAACATGTTTGATGGTGCTTCAATGATATATAGTATCTTTCAAAAGATTACCAGGAAAATAACAATTTGATTTTATGAAAAAAAATTTCCTGATTAACCGTGGCTCGATTCACAAGGCATTTGCAAATAGACTAAAGACCATGACAATTATGCAGGATTAACTGCTTAGAAAAAAATACTGCTGTTTTGGGTACTTCTGCTTCATGCAACAATTACCTTACCTTCGTACTTAAATCATACCTGAAAATGCAAATGCTTTTGTCATAGGAAGCTGTGGCGAAGTAACGGCCTGAAGGGGACCATTTCACTCTTACAACATACCTGAAACAAAGATGTGACAGTATTAGATACTCTCCATGCAGTTGAAACAAGAAGCTGACCCATAAAACAAAAACCAAACAATCTTTTGGTGGTACAAAACTTGAAAATGGCTTTGAAAAAGCAAACATTTGAGTAAACTAAAGCTTTTCGTTCGACACTATTCAAAGTATAAAACGTCAGAACATAGATCGAAAACTCTATGCTAGGAAATATATATCCACCTGTGGATCGAAATAGGCCAATCAGAAACGCGAGCAGATGATTGCCCAATCCACTTGCCTGTTGAAAATGTTACCAATGGAGTCCAAAGGTGAAAATGAGCTTCTACACAATAGCGGTTTGTTCATGTTTATGTAGATAGATTCTTAAACTGCTAGATGGAACAACGATCGGGCTTTCCCAATAATCCGAAACATATCGCCATAATAGTTTTTTGCACAATCTGGGTTTTCTAGTAAATGCTGCCCGATAGCGGAATCGCATGTTTTACTTGCTTTTTTGATCTGCAAGACCGAGGAGGTTATTCTAATTGGGCGAGAGTTTTATTTCTAATGCTGGAAGCTAAATGCTGTTTCGTTCTATCCCAAATCTTCGGGTAGTGCGTCCAACGCAGCCAGAATCACACTGGCACGTCAACTCATAGATAACGGAACTCGCTTGGGTGGTAGGAAAATTGAAGAGAAAGCCACTTGAAGACATCACCATAAAAAAAAATTTGCAAACTTGCCAGTTTTTGATATTTTAGATAATTGGGATTTATTGTTTTGGCTGTTTATTATGTTACAGTTTTTGCTATTATTCTTTCATCCTTAAACAGAGCCATCACTAGCTACTGTGCAGAAGGAGGGCTTCCAGGCCCCATTGTGGCCAGCAAAGTTGATGGACTGTCTTTCATTTGTCAACAAATTTGATAATCTTCTGAATAAGCACCCATGAATGGGAACACTTCTTGACTTTGAAGACGAATTTTTTTAACCAGGGTACACCTCCATGTCTGTTCATAGAAACGAGCCAGCTATCAAATTGGGGGGACTTGACAATGCAATAAACTTGGCACATTGAATTGTCTGTTCTTGAAATAATTGCATGTTAGATATAGTTTCTTGGTTCATGGTGGGGATGAGACGGTGTCAACAAACCAAATTGTTTCTAATTCTTTTTTTTCTTAAATGATTAAATCCAACATAAACTGCTTAAAGATAAAAATTGTAACAATAAATCATAAATCACACACATACTTTTTGTGATTTTTATAATGTTCTAAGGGAATTTGTGAGGCTTCAAGATCCCATAAGCAAACCATTCCATCCATTCCTCCAGTTAAGAGAAGACTTCTGTATAGAAATCATAAAATACAACACAAAAGTTGTCAACAAGAATTTGCTAATCATGACAAGTCTAGCATTTTTAAAGTTACACATTTCAATCTCGTTAGTAGAAATACTGATAAATTGCAAGAGCGCAACCTTTCATACTGGTTTTGAGAACATTTTTCATAGATTCGAAATTGTAGCTATATTTAACACCTAACAAATGACATTCAATGCTGCTAAAAGATATTGTATAGGTTGCCAATCAAAGTTTCAAATAATACAAGTTGAGCCATTAAAGACTATAATAGGTTATGAACAAACAATAAAAGTTATATATTGAATAGACATTAAACAAAGGCAACTATCAATTCATGAAGCAGGTAAAAAACATAAAGAAAGAGTAGAGCATAGTGAAAATTACATACACAGCATTGATTTAAATGAACTTTTTATATGAACATTTGTAAAATTAAAAAGCAGATTAAAAAGACTCTAACACTCACTTTTTGGTTGGGTGAAAATCAAGGCAAAGAACAGCTGCTGAATGGAATGGATGTGACTTAGGAATTGTGGTCACAGATGAAGCTTTAAAATCGTTTCCCAGTTCAAATGTGTAGAACAATGTGCCTGAACATGATGATGCAAGAACTAAAATTAAAACAGCAGTTAGATTTGTATTGACCCTTTTTACCAAAATCTGAAAATTGAAAACCAGTAGGCAGGCCTGGAGTAAAAAATTGCAGATGAATTTATAAAGCAACTTAGTTCAATTGATTGAAATATTGAAATTGTGAATGTTGAAAAGAAAACACGGAAAACAAGTATACCTCCATTTGAAGATAGCTGGGAAGCTAACACATTTGCACTTCCTGCAAATCCACAAATAACACAATACTCCTAATCAAGGAAATAAAAAACTCATTTTCAACATTTCAGATTAAAAAAATAAAACACAGACACAGACATTAATAGGGTACATTTAAATCTTCATTAAAACTTCAGGAAAGTTTGAAAACCAGAATAGATATCATTGCCAAATGAAACTCATAAAGTATCTAAAAAACATTGGCATTAACTAAATAGTTTGTAAGTTATCTCATAGGTTTTCTGTGTGTTTGATGAAGACACTTTTCCCTCTCTGGGCTTTGCCAAATTTAAATTTCAAGAAAACAAAGTTCCTTATCAAAATCAAAATTTTTCTAAAGGGACAGTTTGCATAAGAAACAAATTTGCAGATTATATAATTATCATAGTATATAGTTTTAATAATTTTATATAATTTTAGATACTGTAAATATTAATTTTTTTATTTTTTTTTTAAGATTTTCTTTTGTTCTACCAATTTTATGTTGCAGGTCCACATAAGCCATTCTGAGGCTGCCATTTTTTAACCTGCTTTACAAAATAAATGATGAATGTATGTATGTTGGGTGTATGTATGTAGCTGATAAAAAGGGGATGAAATATACTTGTTGTTTATGTACTTGGCTTCTCAAAAAAGTATTTTGATAACATAAAATACATTTATCATTAAAGAAAGGATTTCCAGGTCTTTGTTATTCCCATTTCATTATATTCCAATACAGATAAATTGATATTCCACTACAGATAAACTGACAGGGGTGTAGCTAGCAGAGGGTGTAGGGGTGTGACAACCTCTTCCTTCAAATTTTTCATGAGTATGTCGGTAAATTTCTAGTTGGTGCAAAGATTCCTTGGTTTGTCAGTAAACATGCCTATCAGTAGGTGAAATAGCACCTAAATTTCATATCATCTATGTCTTTGTCCGTAAATTTTACTACTCATGAACCCCCATCCCCTAGTCTGAAAGGTCAAGCTACTGAAAGGCCTTTTTGTGATTAATGATACAAAGATATTGCACCAGCAATTTACCTCATTGACAAAATTTCCATCTCCAGATAAAAGCTAAAAGGAATTCAAATAAATGGAATATCAGTAGTTTATATATTATACCAATAATAATGATAATTTTTGCAAATAGACTAAAAGCCTTCAATAGACCCTTGATGATTGACAGGTGAAAAATTCTAAAAAAAGGTGAAAAATGTCCATTAAATTGTATCAATGTTAAGTACTTTCGGTTTCCAGTCAAATTTTCAAGATGGATTGTATTGCCCTCTAAGTTTTCCAGCTTTGTAAAAATCTTATCTTAAGTAAGAAAGCAAAATATTCTGTGTGAAATCTTTTTTTTGTAAAATTGAAATAGAAAAATGCACAACTATCAAACCTCGCTTCTCTTATTCCGTGTTTTCCCTTCCTTATCTGTCATTTCATCTAAAATTAAATAACCATAAAATAAAAGAAACCTTCCTAGACTTATCATAAATTTTTAAATCATAAATTTTAAAAGGTACTACATTTCCACCTGTAATGGATAATGTAACTGCATGTGCGTAAATATTTCCCAGCCTTAACAGCAAAGGCTACTATCTGCTAAATTACTACTTTGAGTTCAATTGAAATCTTCTCCCCACTAAACAGTTATGATTTTCCTGAAAAAAAAACCTAACGGGGGGATTGAACTTCAGCATTATAAATTTGGTGCAAATAGACAACTAGTTGGCTCCAAGGTGCATCTGTTCCCTGTTCCAATTTATAAATGTCTTTATACCTAGATCCTACTCATTTCAATGGATTGTTAATACTCACCATCAATAAGGGCTAGCAGCTTCCCTGATGCACAAGAGTCACTCGATTTCGCATCATACTGAAATTCACTATTTGATAAAAAACCCATATTATTTAATATCATTTACAAATTAGATAGGTTAATTTAACACTGATGATTTAGTAAAGGCTTCTATAACAGTATTCTCTGTACATAACCAAACCATTACTAAAATCAAAGATGCTTTTAGATTGAGAAGAAATTTAATATGCTGTTTTTTCATGTAGCACTTGGTACTTAGCTCATAATTGATTAAATTAAACATTAAGATTTCTTTGATGAAATGCGTGCCAGCAAATCTGATGTTACTCTGTTTAGCAGATTTACTTTTTTACAACAGAAATAAAAATAAAGCAACCTTTCTGCACTAAGTTGTTTCAAAGTCTGTTGATAACCTTGCTCCTCCAGGAACTGACATATCATAAAAAGTGCTCTCTTTTTTCTCTCCATAATTGTACATTGATTCGTGACTGGAAGGTCAACTGCAGATGAAAACAAACGAGGTCAACGTGACTTCGCTTCTGCTCACCTCCTTTTGAAAGCGAGTCCAATAAATAATTGCATCCTTGTTCCTATGGAATCCTTTGCCAATGTAAACAACTACAGAGGACACACAATAGTAGGTCCGAAGTGTTGGATTCTTGTTGAATAATTAATATTTCATTTCAAATTTATGTATCGCTATGAGTGGTAGCACAGTGGCCAATACGGGTCAGGCTTTAGTGAGCTTTGACTCCAGAGTCAGTCTGGATGCAATGCAGGGTCTTGTTAAGTCACGAAGTGATTTGTTCATGACGGCCTACCACAGAAGACAGGAGATGCTGGAATCAGCTAAGGTCAATACTGTGTGGGATCTAAAGCCAATTGACTTCTCAGTGAAGATGTATCAGCCAAACCCTCCGCCAAGAAATACAAAAGAGTCAATGGTAAAAAACTGGAGTGTATTGAAATTAAAAAACAATTTGTCGTCAAAGGAAATTAGGAAAGAGTCAAGACTTGTTGAATCTTCTGTTCCTTTGTTAAAGTTACCATCTCTTCTTGTTCCCAAAGATATCGATGAGTTGCCTGAATTTGTTGCAAAGTTTAGACCCCCCAGCTCACAGACTTCCAGGCAATCATTTATCAGAGAAGGAATGTACGCAAAAGACCCATACAAAACTGATAGTGTAGGAATTCATCGTCGAGATATTTTTCGAAAGGTATGCTAGGTACACTTTAAAAAGCTTCATGTTATCACAATAAGAGCCAACGTATACTAAATATTTTTTGTGATGATTTGCAATGCTTAGCCTGAGGCGAGCTTGAGTTATTGTCACCCTTAGCAACTGACAAACTTCTTATTGTTCCCATATTGTAATCAACTCAAACTTTTCTGATGTCATTTTTACAGTATTTGGTGAAGCCACAATTCATAATTTTAGTAAAAGATTTTCATGTCTAGCATTCTTGAAAAGGAAATCTAACTTCGAGTTTTCGTCTTGTTTGTTGAATTAAATCGAAATTTTCTTTATTAAAATTCAGTGCTAGAAATATTCAGTTAAAGCTTAAAATTTATTGACCTTAACATTTTAATTGTTTTCTTCATTTACAGTTAGAGGATTTTAAAAAGTTTAGCAAATATGGCATACAGGACTTTGACACCAGCTGTGCCGCTGATCCTCATGGTCTAAGATTCAAGCATAATATGTTATCAAAAACTCTTCCAGGTATGAAAGTTGGCAGTACGTAAGTTGAAAGTGAGACTTTGTTGATAAATTTAAATCTGGTTTTGGTTGAAACAAACTTCGTTTGCTCATGGCTGAGGGGGACGTGGCTTGTGCTTGGACATAGCCAAGAACCATGTAACGCAAAGAAAGCTGTTAAGAATTTTTTACTTCACTACAGATCAGCTATTGACGATTTAACCAGAAAAGAAAAAGAGAACAACTGACAGATTTAAACGCATTGCAAACTTTGTATGCTTGAAAATATACACAAAGAATGACAACCAGAAATGCATCAATTCAAAATCCAACCAATGGGTCATTAATTTTAAAAAAAGTTCTTTCTTATCGATACTATAAATATTTCATATGCATTTTCTGGCTATATCTAGAATGTCATATTTCAAAAATTTTCTCGCTGCCAACCATGGTGGCGGTTTTCACTAAACCATTGAACAATATAAGCATTTTTCCCTCGCTTGCAATGAAATTTCCCCCGAACTCTTTCCATGGTATCAATGTTCTGATCTCAGCTGCCTGAAAAACAATCAATGTACCTGGCTTCTCAATTCATGATCGGAAAAACATCGAGCCTCGTCATGTTCAAATAGCAATTATCACATAAAAAACAATTTAAAAATTTTATAGGGCCCCCCCCCCCCCCCGTTAAAATTTTACAACTGCATCCCTGCTAGAAATGTGGGCAAATTTTTTGTCAGTGTCTTCCCCTCCCCCCCTCCCCCTCAGAAAAAATGCTCAATTTCCGCCACTGCTTTAGCTATTTGTTAGTTCTTTCTCTCAGTTTAGAACTTCAGACTATTGACCGAAAACTCTAAGCTAGGAAGTACATGTACCAAGTTGCGGGTCGAAATTGGCCAGTCAGTAAAACGAGCACCTAACTGTAATGGAGCACCAATCCAGTGCCGTTTTGAAATTCTGTTCCCTTAAAAATTGTTCATAAATATTTTGAGAAACCTTTTACGTAAAGCAGTGTTCGTAAACTGGTTTTTTTTGAATTTACATTTAGTTTTTTGAAATCTAACAATTAAGGAAAATAAACAGTGCTGATTTGGCTATTATCAGCATCGTCCAATAACTTATTTGGCATATACATACAAAAACTGCAGTTGCCTGATGATCACAATAAGCGAAGCGTGAAACTTGGAAAGGCAACTAAGAACAATTCTGTTCTACACGCTATAAGCGTGCACAGCTCGGCCCATACAGCATTGAGCACACGACATACCATTTACGGCAATTTTCGTACAAAATAGTATAAGATATCATTAACTTAACATTTATACTTCTGTTCTTTGTGTCATCAAATTTGACGTAAATATTTTATCTGCGTTGAAATAAATCTAACATTTAGCGATATTTCTTAATAGAACTGAGTACAACTGAACAGATATCGATACGAACCTGTCAGTCGGAGCCCATGCCTAGACTACACCAGCCACCAAAATGGGAAAAGCGCAACCATCTACCGAGATCAGTAAGTTTTTAGTTGTTCATTCAATAAGGCAAATTGCAATTCGAAGTGCAGCTTTAGATCGATGAAATACTAAGAAACTCTTCACACTCATAAGCAATCAATACATAGAAGAACTAGATGAAACTTTTTTATCTTCAAATAAACAGAAATAGAAGGAAAAGAATCTTGATGCTTTTGTCATTCGTCAGTCATCTCTATCAAACTGAATTCTAGAAGACCGTCCCTTGCCTTGCCACAAAGGGGCTTGAAAACTGCAAAAACGCAAGATCCAGTGCGCAGCATCAAATTTGGGAACAATTTGGTCAAATTTTTAAGTTTGGCCTAGTTTTGAGAGTCATGAGCTGGTTTTAGGTTACTTTTTATGATCAGTGACCAACCATAGTATATTTACATATCCACCCTGTTTCCACTGTTGAAATGCCACGCTTGTCTTCTATGGCAAACCCCATTTGCAGAATAGGATTAATAATATGATCTGCAGTGTTCCAGACCTACCACAACCCCGAGTGCAACACTGTATCCAAAATGAATTTTCTTGTATATAGCTTGGGTTCGGAAACTTAATGATTGTGTTGAAGACCTAGCGGAGCCTTCTTGACCATAACTTTTAATTGTAATTTTATCTGACCGCCTATATAATTCAAAAAAGGCATACATGATTTTTATGAAGCGCAACTTCGAGCTCAAATGTTAGGATGCATTTTTTTAGAAATCGTTTCATCCTATTCAATGAAAACTACCATAATTTTAGGCTTATAAAAGAGGAAAATCTCCAGGCACGGTACTAATGGACAGCGTACAAAGAAAAGCTGTTTGGGTGGATGGTAAAGAGAAAACTGGTGGAATTATGAGACCTGACATTTACGACTATAAAATTAAAGATTGGTGTGAAGTAACACAAGCTCCAAGCGAAATTGATGGCCCATTTCCTTTGGCTTGAAAAGCTAAAAAGCATGTTGGCTTGACCTTAGACATTTTGACTTAGCGTCACATTTCATAGGTGCTGTAAATCTTCGAATTGCCCCTTTCCTCGTAAAAGTTCATCTCCCTTGAAATTGCAATTTTTTTATAAGCCCCCATCCTGACATGTCACTTCTTACAATACATGGTTTTAGTTAATTACATAGAAAGCATAAAATAAAAAGAGTTCTAGAATCATCTTCGCAACGTTTTTTCTCAATATAAACGTAGTTTTTCAAAGTAAGCTTGAAAAAATATAAAAATGCCATAAAAAGCCTATAAGCATAGCGATCTTAAGATGATTCTAACAAGTCATCATCCTGTTTTAACCTTCCTTTCGAATCCTCACCCATTCAAAAATGTCCCAAACTAATTAGTCAAAGAGGGCAAATTTTAGGATTTACAGTAACACCGGCTACGACGATAAGAATCATTCCAATGCAGCTGGCTTCTTGATTGTTCGTTGCCTTTGGATTAGAGTTTTCAATAAGGACATGATGTAGCTAAAAAACCAAGTTTTTTGTGCAGTTGGGTTGATTATGAATTGTATATTATTAATAGAGCTAGTAAAATATTTTTGAAGATGTATGCCTTTTTGTAGATTTGAAGAAATATATCAAAATATATCGCATTTTCCAATTAAAACATCTGATTTATGATTCGAAAGCGGCTGCAGTCTTGAACTTATGGTTAGGCTTGATCATTTTTTTATACTGGAAGGAAAAATGATTGGAACGGATTTTGCATAATTTAATAATCCTGCCTGAGTGAAGGAATATTTTCACTGACTAGAATTAAATGCTTAAAAGAAAAAGAAACTATGTGGTGATATCTGATCAATTTACTGTGACACAAGTTTGTCAAGGGAAATTGTGTAATGTTTGTGAAATAGGAAAGAAAGTTTAGGCAGACAACTGACATTGATTAACGTTATGTTTGGAAAATTTGAATGTAAATCTGATACTCCTGATATAATACTCCTGAAAATTTAACCTCCTTTAAACGAAACAGAGTTAATTTTATCAGTTCATCATCCGTGCTAATAGAAATTTCAGGTAGAACTTTATTGTTTAGAGGTCTTAGAACAAACAACATAATGAGCACTCGAGCCTTAAATTGTTAAAAAAATAAGGACACCGAGCCTCGGGAAAAACAATGGAAAATCTGGCTCTTGAAAATAGAATTGTAATGGGGGCAATGTGCTGGAAATGTCCTCAGGAGTATTTTTCAATTTTTTCTCGCTAGGCCGAATTTTGCACTCTGTGAAGTTGTTGTGCAGATCTAATGACTGCTGTTGAAAACGAGACAACGAACAAAGTAAATGACTAAATGTAACCAGGCTGATCCTATCCACCTTTTCGGACTTCACTATTCATAACACCACTTGTTTTGCATAAAATCAATTAACAGAAGCCTTATGCAGCTCCAATTTCTTAAAGATTCTCTAAATATATTCTGTGTGTGGAAGTGTAAAAGTTATGAATTCTACGAAAAAATGGGCAGGTTTGGAAGGGTAGAAAGAGCCAAAACATTAAATAAACAGCGAGGTTATCAAAGGTCTTGACATGACAATTTATTGTAATTGTAAGCTCTTATTAGTCCTCTTTCGCATAATTTGCTAGTATTAAAGCCATTAGCACAGTACCTTCAAACAAAAGGGCGGCAATCAAAGTAGTTCTAAACAAAATTTTTCTTTTGGAAGTCTCTTCTTTCTTTTCTCACGAAGGCTGTTGCGTTTGCCAATGAATTGAATCTTAAGCCCTCCTTAGATGTATATTTTCACTTTACAGTCATATTCAACATTAATGACAATAGCCATGCCAAGTAGATTAGCCATGGATACTTCTTTTGTTGAGAAATATATATTTCAATGGTTGCTTGTTTTGACTATGCTGTCGGAACTCCAGAATGGAGCCTGACTGCACGTCCCATTATATTTCTATCCAGACATTAAATCCTTGATTTTTCTTCATTCTCTTTTATTTTTCATTAAACTTTTTCAATGTGGGTTAGGGTCATAAAAATCTCTTGTATGCAGCTTGCTAGTATGCAATAAGACGTTGGAAAGTTACCGAATTTGATCTTTTTGTCGCCCGGGCATTTATCAAAACTTTAACCATCAGCGACTCGTATTCGAGAGGGGCGTTTATTGAAAAAAATTGCTTACTGAAAGATAAATGATCTTTTTCAAATCGATCCACACGCTCTATATGAAGGTACAAATTCTAATTATTTGCTGAACGTTCATCCTCTTCTTTATCCGAATCTATTACAGCTGTTAGGTTCTCTCCACGTTTGCTATTTCAAAAGGACCTTTTTTTTCACTGTTATCACAAGAAGTGATGGTCTTCAATTTTTCATATCCTGCGTTGGACGGCTTTATTCCATCTTTGAAATATGATACTCTTAAACATCTGCTTATCTAAACTTTCATTGTTAGGCGACATGGGCAAAACGCAGCAATGACTCGATGATGATAATTTTAGGGCCTACTTATCAATCTAAATAAATAATAGATAAACAATAAAAACTTGATGGGAGCCTACATAATACAACAAATATTGAGAAACTCTTATGGAGAGTTTCAATTGTTATGGAGAACTTGGAGAGAAGTTACAGAAAATAATAGAATGTCATGGAGCAGCGCGTGTTGACTGTCTAACAATAGTTTGAAGATAAGCGTGCAGTTACAAAAACGAGAAAAAAGCAGTAAAAGTACCATTGAAGTATAAAGATCCTACTCTTAAGTCTATTTAACATTAAGACCACTAGGAGAGAAGGTATCTAGACGATATGGTCAAACGTTTCACTCCTACTACCACTGCCAGTCGTTCAGACAGCAAAAATCCACACAAGAACGTTTGGGAACCTGAGATTGTAGATAGAAAGAAACTGATCTCAAAATTTACTATATCTGTTAAAATTATTATTTAGAATAGAATTTATACAATAATTGCGTGTATATAACTTTAAAATCATGAAAATCATTGGAAAATATAACTGCATCGATTTAGGAATATACACGCATTTTTAAGGAAGTACGTTATAAGGAAAGCAGTGCTCGAAAAAGGCCTAAACCCTTTGTTTTCTTTCAACCACTGTAAGCAATGAAAATAATGCAGGTATACAGCAGCTATAGTACCGTCGAGGACCTCAGAAATTAATTTTATGATATCTTACTTAAATTTGATAATACGATTAAAAAGATGATGCTTCATTGAGTTGATCCTTTACATGTTAAAAAGTGTCTTCTGAGATCTTTATAACCAAATTTAATTGTTACTTAAAATTCACATGAAGACAAGGAATTTTGAAAACTCAAAATACCAAAAATTGAATACCAAAATTCAGACATCTTACAGACACGTCATTTACTTAAGTTTAAAAATGAATATTCTAGTTTCTTGATAGATATAATAATTGCTTCTGTAGACTACATAGACTTTACAATTATACAAATGGCAAATTTCATATACATACTTATATATATATATATATAAGACTTAAAGCATTCGATCATAAATTAGGAAATATCAAATCTATCTTTTTTGTACTGTCCATTTTATGAATTGATGATTTCATCAAGAATCTCCAGGCTGTCTCTTTCATTTTTCTTCCTCCATAACTTCTCTTTGTATTTTCTTACTTCAACACCCTCCCATGTTTTGTTTTTCAGTGGTTTAAAATACCTGAGAGAAAACATGAAGACGAAATTCTTACTTAGTAACGTATTGCGAAGAAAACGCCAGTGCTGAAAGCCTTGTTGCATCTTCAACATAAAATAAATTCTCAGTAAAAACATTTGTAAACTAAAAAGCACGGTTCAGAAGAGAAGTAAATTTCACCAATTGCAATTCAATTGAAAAAATAATTTTTTCTGTTATTGCAACAAAAGATAACAAATTGCAAAATTCTTCTAAGAATCCAAGATCCATTGAAATATTTAGTATTTGCATGTATTATTAGTTACAAAGCAAATTTGACCGTCTCTTTCATGTGGCACATAGACTGACGAACATATGGAACATCTTTGATGTGTCGCGTTAAGTCTTTCGGTCGAAAATTCAAACGTCATGACTGCTTTGCTAATAATAAAATATGGAGAATAACAAGCGAAATGGAAAACAAGCAAAGGGCATACTATTCATGGGATGGTTGAGTGAAGAACAGTTTGATGGTCATGTTATCTAGTTGTAGTGAAATGGTCTTGGAACAGGGTCAGTTTGATTCATTTTGTGGCAAACTGGTTTTTCGAAGCGACAAAAGTCGTTGCAAAATGTTGCTTTTAGACTGGCCCAAAATCGTTTCCTAACTAGTTTTTAGCTCAATCAGTAAAATTAAGTAAACTTGAAAAGTGACATTTTCCTGTAGGACGTTCATGTAAGTTTTATATGCGGATCAAAAATGACTATGGTTAATGACTAGTGCATTTGATTGGTCACATGATTTGACCAATCACTTGGCTGAAGATTCCAAGTAAGAGAACCAACCCCGTTGTCCTACAAAAACCTGAACCTTCTTGATATGGACACATTCCAAATCGTCTAGATTAAAAGAGCAACAGGCTACCTTGGTTGCCCTTGTCGTCAATTGTTTTGTAGCCTGCGTCGCAGACCATAATCTGCGACGCAGGCTACTTGTTTTGGCGCGTACTTTTTTAGAGGAAGCGTTGCCTGTTGTCAAATCATATTCAGTTAATTATATGAGGCATAGTCAGTATCAAAGCATGGAAACAAACCTGACTTCTAAGATCCCGCTTTGATAAAGTTTTGGAATTACTAAAAGGCAGTAACTGGTGAAAATGCAAACAAAGTTCTACAAGCTTGAAGACTAGCCCCTATGCTCTTTGTACACAAAAATGATGGCAAGAAATACTCAAGAATATCAAACGAAACAACACTCATGCTAATGAAAACTGAGGTTAGCTGTGTGGCAAGAAGACATTCAAGCAATTAATTAAGTTTTGGCATACTTGAAAAATTATAAATAAAACCAATGTTTTTTATGCCAAATTTCTAAATGAAAAAAGCAGCAATTGTGGGTTTTTGCTTGATTAAGTTATAATGAATAGCATAAGGAATAACATAAGACAAGGGGAAGGTGAGGTCAAGTTTGCTAATCTTAGTTTTGTAAAAATCAGAAATTAATACAAAACTTGATGCCAAAAAGCGTCTCTTTCTTGAGAAAAGGTCTCTTTTCCGCAACAAATTGTCTAAAAAATATGGAGGTACTAAGCTGAAAAATAACTAGTCAGATGCGGAAAAGTAGTTCCATTTTTAAGATAATTTGAGGGACTGACAGTTGAAAACGAACTTTCAAATTGCACATATAAGTTGCCCCCGGGTTTAGATGGTTATGCACTCCCTCTGCACCCCACGCACCATCCACCCTCTCAAGTGACGGCCCATTGTGTACTGTTTGGACCTACAACCGTTGTGACTTCATTTCGTTCTATTTATTCAACCGGGTGATGGGACAGATACTCACGTCTCCAATACAAAATTTAAGCAGCTTTGCTCTTTTGGGGTAAGTGCTTCACACGCAGCTTTAAAGTTGGTTTCAAAATTCTTTGTGCTTGCTGTACTGACAAGGGTAGTCGGTATATCCGGGTTGGCACAAGTGAAATGAACAGCAAGTCTTGATATATCCACGCCTTGGGTCTGCAAAAGTATAACGAAATCTACAAAGAAGTTCTTTTCACAGTTATAAAAAAATTTTCAAGGCAGACAACATCAACATGAAGCGTCTCCTCCCCATTTTTTAAAAGTTATTCTACAACTTGTCTCTTATCTGCCTCGTTTTACAAGGAAAAACATGCTTCATAAATCAAAAGAACGTAATTCAATAAATCAAAGACGAATAGATTTATCAAACTAGCGATAAATTTATCAATTTTAATATCAGCCAGAGTTAACTACGTTTTAACTCTGGCTGATATTAAAATATTTATATTTCATCATTATAGAGCTTTGTTTCTTGAGAGGTTACTACAGAACCAAATTGAATACAGAAATTTTGCTTGGTAGTGAAAAAAATCCAGTATGAACCAGAAAGGGGTGCAATTTTGTCTTACATTTTGATAAACAACGATGACCCACCTTGCAGTAGTCAGCTGCCTGTTTGCAAGATGATTTGATGTCATCCATTGCAGGGTGCCAGTCTGGCGGTCCCCTGTGCGTTAGTAAACCCATTCCATTTGGGGAAGCATTTAGAACACCGACACCCTTTTCCTATGAGCATGAAATACATTTCATCAGGAATATAAGGTCTAGCAAATATTGCGAAAATTGAGTGTATATAGACAAAAAAGGGTGCTGACACCTAAAAATTTGAAGGGAATGGTTATGTATTTGTATGGTCGGGTGGCATGGCAGCTGGCCACTTTGGCTATGACTTCTAGCAAATTAATAACTGCAATCAGCAAGCATTTCGAGCAAGGTCATAAAATTCTCGTTTGTTTCTGCTGTGATATGTACTTTTTTGACAAAATCTCCAAAGCAGCTCGCAGTTAACTTGATTAATTCTAACGTGAAATCGTACCTTATTCAAAGACGAAACTAATTCAAGCTTCTTAAGTGACCGAAAATAAAACACAAAGAAACTGAAAGTTGAAGCATCTGTTCAGTACCGCATTTATGCTTAGTTCCATTAGTTCAGATACATGGCAATTTAGGAAAAGCTATGGAAAAAGCTCAAAGGCTCTAATTAAAAGCGTTGGTGGAACATAACTGCTTGAAGTACTTTATTGTTTTTAGTTGTATGAAAGCCTATCGATAACAATGACCCAAAATAAAGCATTAAAACAGCTTCTTTATGGGCGGGAAACCACTTTTTAGCAAATAATATAAAATTCTGCTCCAAAACGCCCATTCTTGAAGTTGTTTCAAAACGCAAAGTCATTATCATTAATTTTTCATCTAGAATTCTGTGTTTTAAAAACGTTTCTTCCAAGTCTTAAAATTCTCTGAGTACCCTGTTCACAAGTTTCGATTTTCTTGCATCCCTGTACTTTGTAATTCTGTTACTTTTCAGCAAAGAAGAACCTTTCTCTAGTATTTCGTCATTTATACTTACAAGGGACCCTGATTTACTCAGCTTTCTCTTCACTTGAAAGCTGTACTTTCGATGGACGTTTTGAGCATTTTGCACCCTTCCAGCTTGTTTGGACGGTCCCCAAGAGACGATATACAAATTCCATAATAGAAAACCAAACTTTCAGCAAAGGAGAGAAATTTGGAGAGTTTGGAGAGAAATTTCCGTAAAACTGTCGACTAGCCTATGATCGTTCCTAACTTGCCACATGCAACCACCTTGAATTTTATACTGTTTTCTCTCTTGGTTAAACAGCTCAATATATCTTGCTCGTTGGTAATCAAAGGAATGGCAAGATAATGTTTCGCGTTCGATAGATGATAACGTTTCAAATATAAAACATACAGTCTCACCTTGAAGTATGACAAATAGTCAGCCAGTGAGGTGTCATTCAAGCAAAAATGACAATAAGTCATCACTGTGTCGATCTTTACAGTGCTTTTTTCAAGGACTGTCCTGTCGAAAAAGAGCGAAGATGAAAGGGAGATAAGAAAGATCAAATTGTGAAGATAAGAGATACCAAGCATTCTCTGGAGAAATGTTTGCTGTGAAAGCTTGAGCTGTTATATAAATATATCAAAACATCACAGTACTCACACAATTCTTTTGGTCTCGTCTTACCTTATCTCATCAGCCTTGATTTTCTCCATCAATCCTAAGAATCTAATCCAATCCTAAACACCTCATTAATCCTTATTATCTCGTTTTATCCCGTATCACCCCATCCAGTATTCCATCCAATCCTAATTTCAATGATCAACATTTCTAGTTCCATCCAACTCATTATCTCATTCTCTCTAGTCCTTGTTTATCCCATCGTCAAAATCTCATTCAGTTTTAATATGAAATTCAGTCCCTAAAATCTTTGTCGTCAATACAAACACACCTAAAATTCTCCAAAGGGTAGCCAGTGATTCCAATGAATTTTGCCTTCCCAGATTCTTTCACCTAAGAACAATTAAAATAATTCTTCAGCCTATAGAAATATAATTGCGTCTTCCAATCTTCGCAAACACATATTTCATAATTTTGCCTGTTAGCAGAAAATTCTCAAACTTTGTAGTTTGATTAATTGAGAACGATAAAAACTCGTTACACGATCAATACTAGCGGGGCTTGTGAGCCTCTAAACAGGGTGGGCAACCCCGCTATCGACGCAGTTAGTAAAAAGTAATGCGATGCCGAGCAAGAATTTTTCGCAATTACAGTGAGTAATAGCTAGTTATTTTGCAAATAGCGCCACATTGCAAGCACTTATATATAATGATGTCCTCTGTGAAGCCTGTCAAGCTATAAATACCTATTTAGATTTCCCTTCCTATCAAAGTATTTAAATCTTTGATGTAAAAAACTATAATAAAGATATATAGTCACGAGGCTGTTGTTTTTTGCTGCAGACAATTTGAAGAAACAAAACACTTCTGGATTCCAACCCAATGCAATCTTGAAGGCTAACATCAAGGTATGTTGGGGCTGGTTGGGCAGAATTGCCTTCGTATGCTTCAGCACCAGTGGTACACGACTATTCAGTATATCCTGGAATGTTCTCATCACTCGCATGAAAGCACGGATCGTGTGCAGTTTAAAGGAACAACATTAAAAGAATTAATGAAAAAGAAATTGCTCTGAAAGATAAGTAATTTGGCAAAAGTAGTCGGTTAATTGAACAGGCTTACCTTTTGGAGAGCAGGCAGAGTTTCATTCAATATTATATCTAATGATGGAGCGAATTCCATGTCGTGAATTTGAATAAGATCGACATAGTCAAGACCCATTCTCTGAAGGCTTTCATCGACACTTTGAATAACACGCTCAGCTCTAAAATCGAACATTTTGTCAACCTCTGGTAAGTATCGGCCTACCTGAAAGTAGAAACGGGTTTTTATGCATTAAAATACAAAATGATTCAGTGTTTATTATGGTTGCTTCATTGCATTCAGAATCATTCAAAATTATTCAGAAAAGATCCATGTTGGATGAGACTGTAATGTAGCTACTTTGGCTTTGCTGATAAACAGGTTGAACAAACTCGATTCTCAAATGAGGAGAAATTCTTGTAAAAACATAAAAGGATGGGTGAAAACTGGTGAAAAATTCTAGGAATGGGGTTTCTTAAGGAAAAAATACCAAAAATGAGAAGTTCAAGAGAGATCAAAACTTAGGATGGGAAGTAAAAGTGAAAATTTAACGCTAAGAACAGGTGAACCTCTGACTAAACGTTTTAAAAAAAATCAATTGGGAAATCAAAATTTAAAAAATAATCAAAATTTCTGATAACAAGTTCCTATATTAAAAACGAAAATCAAAGTTGAAATGAAAACTAAAAATAAAGAATCCAACTTAAGTAAAATAACGTATTAAAGTAACATATGCTTATACCCCTGTTGTAAACAAGGCTTCATTACATTGCTATAGCCTTAACATACCTTGGTTGAAACGTATATAGCCTCTCTTGGAATCCGTTTACTAACAAGGGCCTAAGAATAAAAACATCGTTAAATTTCAAGCAAAAAGCAGTATGTTTTTGATAAATTTCAGATCTTGCAGATTATTTCTGTAGACATGTTTAATCTACATGCAAGCTGTTAGGGCATCGAATTGCAAAGCTCAAAATTAATTAATAATTAAACGAAAAAAGCACAATGTGTAGTCTCTTTTTTTGCTTCTTCCATCATAATTGCTACTTTTGATTTTCAGATGCTAGTGGACATTTTTTCGGCATTTCATCTCTTACAATATTGCTGCAGTGCTGAAAAGATTGTAATTAGTTATTGGTTTATAGTTTGGTAGCACAGATGAGTTACCAGAAATCTGAGTAAAATAAATTTCAAAGAAACATTAGGAAAAACCAAAATATGACGAGATTAAATGATTTTCAAAACTGTGAAGGCGTCAACACGGCATGAAAACGATTGAATCTAGTTAAATGTTCGCTTCCCTGGGTAAAATGCATAGCAAATACAATATAGGGAAACAATGCTAATGCTCAATCGAGACCTCTCTCTATCAGGAAGAAGCAATGAGATTCTACTAGTTAAAAATAAATTTGATATAGTTTTGTGGCTGCACAGTCTTCATTTCGCCTTAGTGAAAAGCTCCTTGTTGCATTTCCATGAGCCTAAGGAGTCTGGGCTGTGGGCAGCATCTTCTCTGACTGACGAAGCCGATAAGAAAACCAAGCAACGGAGAGTTAGGAAAATCAGGGATAATTCTTTATTAATTTGTAAGTGGCCTTGTCCCATCCATGCAAACGTTATGCCTTCAAAGAGGGGGAAGAGGCTGCTCATGTAATTTGCCCTCCATAAGCACGGTAAAAATTTCATTGGATGATATCCCGGGCGCCAATTTGACTAAAGGGAGCTGTATCTTTAAATAATCCAATAACTTCAGCTATCTCCGAAAATTTCTTAAAAGTATTGACAAACATCCACTGAAACATCATATTTTGATCGTTTTTAAGCTCTTAGGTTCTCTTATTCTAGGAGGAGCATTGCCTACAAGTTTCTCGATTTCCCTCCGTCTGCAACCGTTCTGTTATGCTTTGTGTATAGTTAAAATCTAGGGTTTCTAGACCGTCTAATGGCCTAGCGGTGTCTTGCCAAGTGCACTTGATGGTGTCTTGCCAAGTGCGATTGAAGCATCCACTCTTTTTTTATCTTCATAGCTTCCATCTTATTAGAAGAATCTCCTGCCACCAAATTGGTGATCATTCTTAGCATTTAAAGGAAGGTTTTGGCTTGTGTTAGTGCCCTCAGGATATTTAAATATTACGTCAAGTGCTACCATGTTACCTATATTTTGAGTCTATTCTGCTAGCGTCTTCTTTTTATCGATCGAGAAGTCTGTCTAGCTTTTCTTTTCTCTATGTTGATGATTTCGCTTCCTTTCAGATTTTCTTTTATTTCGAGACTTTTCACACAAAAGCTTTTATTTTCACATTATTTCAATATCTTGACCAATTTGGCAGAAATGAGCTGCATGGAAATCACATTTCCAGCAAGGCAACCACAATCTGCTGCTCAAACAAACCTAGTCAATTTCTCTTCTTGCAAGAAGGACATATGACGCTAACATTCAGAACCTTT
This sequence comes from Rhopilema esculentum, assembly GCF_057945365.1. Taxonomy (NCBI): domain Eukaryota; kingdom Metazoa; phylum Cnidaria; class Scyphozoa; order Rhizostomeae; family Rhizostomatidae; genus Rhopilema; species Rhopilema esculentum. The sequence continues at coordinate 15,189,333 of NC_142830.1, forward strand.
CACCATGGGGTGGCTGGTTTCATTCCCTTAAAACAAAAGACCACGGTTTCAGTGCCAGCCAAGAGGTCCTCTTGAAGAATTAGCATTGACATATCCCAAAACCAGATTAAAATGGAAGTGTTGTAAAAGTGACAATCTTGTTTCAACAGGGCGGAATAATCACATTTTAAAATCCTTGTCAGCATTCTATGTTGGTGCATAGACTCAAATCAATGATATTTTGCATTTTCCTGTAATCGTTAAGCGATTATAGAATTACAGCCATTTTCAGATTTTCATCAATCTACGCGATTCTTTGTCCAGGATGAATCTAATACAACAAGTAAATTCATAGGCTTTGCAAGAATGCATAACCAGATACCCTTCCCATTTCACTCTTCTTCGCTCTGTTCACCTCAATTAATTTATGCCCAAAATTTTTACATCATCATTTTTTAAAAGCGTAAGAAACCATCCATTCCAAGTTTTGCATATCATATTTTGTTAAATGTTTGACTCTGACATTTATCAGGGAACAAGCACTTTTAAGGTAAACTTTTGCAATTTGATTTAATTTGAAGAAGAGTTAAACTTTAACAGTTGACATAGTATCATCTGTTAAATATGCATCTGTTGTTTTCAAAGTATGGAAAGGTTTCCGTTAGACGCTTTCTGCTGTGAACAATTTTTGGGAAAAGACGGGATTCTAATTTTCTACATGATGTGTTAAAACTATTTAAATCATAGCATGAACTATTTTATCAAATAGGGGGATTTTAGTACTATTTCTCTCATTCAAGAGACGTGAGAACTTAAATGCTGTTGACAAGACAAGGTTGAAGACACTTACTCGTCCAAAGACTGTCTCTCCCTTACCATGGCCATACCAGGGAGCAGCATCAAACCAATTTATCCCAGCTTTTACTGCAGCCTCAACAACTGCCATCCCTTCACTGTCTATTGTTGGTCGAAATACACTCCCAAGAGCTGAAACACCTGGGAAAACGAAAATAAATAGCAATTGCAACAAATCGTTTTTATCTTTTACAAAATTGAACTTTGAAAGTGCAATGTGAATGTAATATTAAACTCTTCTAATTAAAAAGGTGTTTGCATTGCTGCTAAAAAGTTACCAAAGCCCAGCTTAGATACAGCCAATCCAGTGTCACCAAGCACTCTGTATTCCATCTTTTTTACCATGCTTGCATTATGGTATCCTTCAATATAGGTGTCTGGTAGCCTGCAACAGATATTGATTTTAAATAAGCAGCCATAAAGCAAGCCTTCCGGGAGAAATAAAATTGATATCGCTATTGGTCTATGTTACAAACATTATTGAATAGTAAATACTTTATCCTCAAAAAACCATTTCACTGAAAACAAAACAAAAACTAAAAAAATGTACAAAAAACTCTCATATCTTCACATTAAAAATACTGAAATTCAGATTCTGCAAAAGTACAGAATAATGTAAACTTTAAATGTTCTTAGCACCAAGAATTAATCAAAACTTATATGCCGATGACCTTTAAATGGTTCAGTTCCAGGAGAAAATTGAGCCTTGTTGTGAAAGAACGTTTTTGGCCAAATGGTATTTACCAACCAATCTAAAGCTAAAACATTCAAATAATTATACGGCCTCTTTTTTAGTTTTATCCATTTATCCTTCAGTAAAAAATTTTTATCTCTTATCATCATTAATAAAATTTCCTTATAATTGTATTGAAATAAAACATTTTCCTTGTTATATTTAAGTATATCGTAATTAAATTATTGATGCTGTGAAAAAGATTTCGAGTTTGAGTTGGGAATTGGGAATGGGTCTCAATTCAAATGAGGGATCTCAATTCAAATGATTAGCCCTAAAATTGTCTCCATGAGCTAACCCTGGAACTATCTAGCATTCTAAATTTATTCTAATAAAGCAAGAAGCCAAAAGCTTTTATGATAACATATGTTGTTAAACATAAACAGGCCTATAAAAATATTAACATAAACAAAAATTCAAATGATTAGCCCTAAAATTGTCAGACGAAATTGTCTGGAGTGTCAGACCAAAAAGCTTTAAGTATGTTGTAAAATGTTTGCTTTTTTCAAAGCCATTTTCAAATTCTGTACCGCAAAAAAATTGTTCACATAAACAAAAACATGAAGTGGAGATAAAATGACGATATTGGGCCTACTTTATTGTGTGGACTTCTCGTATCCCTGGAGTTGTTAACTTGACTGTATTTGGAAAACATTTTATTAGCTTTGTAAACAAGCTTTTTTTAAAAGAAATCGACTTCATTTACCCCACTTCTCTCGTTAGCTTGTTCCGCCTTTGGGAAAAGAAACATATGTTGTTGCTGCTGCGAAAAAAACTGGGTCACATGAGCTCCTGGATCTTCAAGGCCGCAGTGCCGTAGCTAGTCGTGACGTAAAAGACCATTCTCATTGATGGGGTAAGTATAGTGAATTTTCCCAAATTTGTTCTTTGTCGGTCTTTTCATTTTCATTTCCTATTCCAAATTGTCCGATTTTCTTGATGATTTTCAACAATTTTGGGTTGGGGAGGGGGGGGGGGGTGTTGGAGTTGGCAGTTGCACAAACAAACCCAAATAACTTCTGCTACATATTTTATAAAAGCTAAACAGAGTACCAAACGATGGGGTAAAGTCTAAAGTATTCCAATTATAGAATAATCTGACTAGCTCAAGTCTTGTTTCCCTGCCTAAAATTGCACAGAAGTTCTCTTTAACCTTTATTTTCGAGGCCCGTTCCTCCGAAAACATTTCCCATCCCCTGCCGGACAAAAAATGGTTCCTTTTCTGTTCCCTGCTATATTTACCTGCTATCTCCCGTCTTTCACCGTCATACAGGATTCTTTTGGAACAATACAAAGGTCTTCCCCAGAGCCGTCGACAGCCAGCTCGGGCCCGAGGGACGATACACTTACAGGCGTCGATTCCATATGAGTAGCTAAAAAGGTAGCTTTTTCAAACTCAAAATCTTTTATCAGCAAAAAACAAATATTAATTACAATATACCAAACACTCAAAGTTAAAATACAGAAATTAGCAATTTCAAAAATTTAGTTAATTAAGTACAACAGATAAATTAGTTTTTTATGCTGAAGGACACATGAAAAACTCGTGAGAGCTTTGAGGCTAAATATAACAGTAAGAGTAGAAATTAAAAAGTAAAAGAAGAAAAAGAAAAAGTATAGAGAAAAATATAAAGGCGGTAGGCTTGTAAATCAAAGCCCCCTTAATTCCTTTCTGGCTGCTTCACCCTTGCATCCCCTAAATTTCCACGTTATTGTTTCAACATTGAAGTGAAATGTCGAGCCTTTAGTTAAAGTAGTTAGGCCCTGTGCTTGCTGGATAACTAGGTGAATGAGGGTAAATCAACTGATTTTGCATATTGAATGACACCCCCACACCCCCCGGTCGCGACGCCCCTGAATATACAGGGAATTTTGCATAACCATCTAACAAACTGCCTAACCTAAGTTTTTAAAGTTTGAATAATAAAAGTAAAGCCAATGATAATTTGAAGTCTTGGGAACAATCCGGCAAATTACCGGAAGTAGTGTTTCAAAAAGCGTGAAAAATGCCTGGTCAGCAAAACATTGACCTTCGAATTTTTCAAATCTAATGATTTTTTCAGAAAGATTTTGCAAAAATGAGTAAAAAATACTAAAACATCATTGTTTCCTGGCGTAATTTGACGTGCTGGGTAGAATAAGATGCAGCTCCAACTTTAAAACATAACATAAAGCTACTTTTAGACTTTGGTACTTGTGCCCAGGCTGCTGTTGGGTATCGCAGTATAACCTAACAATTATATGCACGTTATTCAACTGAAACTTTGTTTTTGAATGACAGTTTGCATACAATTTTTTTTTATAAGAACCAGTATATGTAAGTTCAGGCTGACTGTTCCTTTTTTCTCTCAAAAATCTGAGGCTGGATTGTTCTTAAATTGTTCTTAAAAAAATAGGGTGTAAGCAGTATGATTGCTAGCTTTTTCGCTCTAGGGAGGTTGTCAGGTCTCGTTTGCCAACAAAATGAGTGAAACAACCTTCATTTTCCTACAAGTTTGAATATTCGCCGAAAAAGCACCCACACATGGCCAAAATCTCATTTTTGAGATGAAACGTTGTTCCAAATTGTATTTTGCAGAAGCTCAATCTTAGCTTGTTCGTAATTTGTTCTTAAATTTTGACCAATTTTGAGGCTCGTGTTCTTATAAAATTGTCCTTACAAAAAAAGAGTGTATTTGAAATCAAATTTTGTCTTCCTATGTTGTCGTTGCTGTTTGGCCGTTCCTACAACAGTATGGAATATATCCAATCATGTTGGTAGCGCTCGGGGTCAAATAGGGAACGGGGTCAAATAGGGAAATCGGGGTCATATAGGGAAATCGTTAATAACTCCAAAAATTGGACAGATATCTCAAAACCAACCTCAGAATCGGATTCGGCATGCCTCAATCTACCTTTTAGATGCTTATTTATTCAACTATGGCAATTTTTACAGAATAAACGATAATGTTTTTCTTCTGCGTTAGCTTGATGCGTGTCTCCTCCGTAGCGACGGGAGCAAATAGGCAAAACACGTTGAAAAGCATCGATTTAACTAAAAATAAATAGCAAAAGGTAGAAATATCAATATAAAATACACATTCTCTTCATATTCATCCAAATTTCACACATCCTGCAACGAGGGTTACAAGTTTTCTCTAAATAAATCAGCTGAGTGATCGACGCGCTCGGGGTCAAATAGGGAAATCGACATTTGGGGTCAAATAGGGAAATGACTAAAAACTGCAAGAAACAAGCACGAAAAAGAAAACTAACCTCATTGCAAGGCAATGAGTAATTAAATCTGCTCTTTCTATCCGTTTGTCTGCTAGAAATCAAGCTATATCGATAGATAGATACAATTCAGACAACGTTCGACACGCACTTAGGCCCTTGTTTACAGATTGATCTCCTCCACAGTTTCGGGGTCAAATAGGGAAACAGCTGCCTACAGCAATAGACAAAGGTCTGTTTCTGTGTAAAATAAGGAAAAATTCGGTTTAAACTTTTCAGAATCCCTTTCTTGTTTATTTGCTTCCGATGTCATTATTACAGCAAAAGCTTTAGTATTTTTCAAATGTTTGCTTTTCCAAAGCCATTTTAAAATAAATAATCTAACATCTCTACATGACATGATAACAACTCTTAAAGGCTGATACATAATTAGATTTTCAAATGTGAAATATCTAGGTGATTGCGCTTCATTTTGTACTTCCTTTCAAAAATTTGGAAAATATTTTTTCCAGCTTTCATGATTATTATGTTTCATCTCAATTTCTAGTAAAAGTTGTTTGTTGTCGAGGTCTCTTGGTCGTACGGCCTATGATTTTAACCCTTTTCTTTGATTCTTGCTGCCTAACTGCTGCTAAAAATAAACTCCTTTTTTCCTGGTGTATTCAGAGGCGTCACTTGAGGGGGGTAGGATGGGGTTGTTCACCTTTTCGCAGGGCAAAACTGATTTTTGCAGGGCAAATGTTCTCTATCAACGGATCTGTTTTGTTGCCTTTCTTATGCAACTGTAGCAAGAAAGTAGGTTATGCTTGTCATTTGTCTACTCCAAAAGTAAAATGATACAGACTACCAGTGACACGAAGTAGAAATTGCCAGTTTGAACTCGGGCTAGATGGAATAGATTTTTAAATTGATTCTGATTTCCTTTTACCTTAAGTGTTAAACCCCTTTGTTTATGTTTGTGTCTTACACCCCTTGGTTTATTTTTGTGTCTTGTTTAAAATCCATACTAAAAAGACCAGCACCGCTTGCCAGAAAACTAAGACACTGTAAACGGGGCTATATGGGTAAAAATTTGATGGAATAGTTATGCATATTTGGGTTGCGGATGATATAGGGTGTATTGAATAAATTCCAGTAGGTTTTCAAGCTTGTGTTTGCCATATGAAGATTATGTCATCGATGAATCTTCTTAAAACATTCCACTACGCCCCATCGGGGCATTGCTCAAGATATGTTGTTCTATTGTTGTCATGAATATGTTGGCAAAATTTGGGGCAAAGGGCTTCCCCATTGCGGTGCCTTAAGGGAGGTTAATAAAATTTACCATTACACTCTTCTTTATAAGAGCCAGTAAATTGCAGTTCAGGCTTGTTGTTCTTAATTTTTTCGAAAATCTGACGCTGAATTGTTCTTGATTTGTTCTTAAATTTATAGGGTATAAGCAGTGCGATTTCTAGCTTTTCGCTCTAGGGAGGTGTCCAGGCCTCATTTACCAAAAAAGTGCGTGAGAAAACATATATTGGCTGCCATGTTTAAATATTCACCGAAGAAGCATCCAAATATGGCAAAAAACACCAATTTTTTTAGATGAAACATTGTTCAAAGTTACATTTTACAGTAGCTCAGCCTCAGCTTGTTCTTAATTTGTTCTCAACTTTTGACCAATTTTGAAGCTCATTTTTTTATAAAATTGTTCTTATAAAAAGAGAGTGTAAAGGCAACATAATTATGTTTGAGAATAAAAATCACCATCTGTTGTATTCGATATGCAGCTGCAGTGGCTTGGTTGCAGGGGGGGCATGGGACCACGGCCCCCTTGACTAGGGGAGCAGTTGGAGACATATGCCAAAAATGTCTTCTATTACTTTGCACTCGGAACGCCAAAAAACCTGAGTGTAAGCTAAAGATCTTCTGGCCTGATTACATTAAATGCACCCTGGCAATCAATATAGCAGTTTCTTGTTATTAACATCGATGTGAACCAAAGGTCACTCTCTCTTTATCTAACGCATGAATCCTCCCCTCCCAAATTTTTTGAAAAAAAATCGATCGAAATGTCTACTCTGAGCGGTGTAGTAATTTGTGAAATTTTAGTCTGGGAGATGCATTTTTAGCGATTCGATTTCGTGGCACCGCCTCTGTCCGATTCAATAGTGCGATTCAATGCTTGAAACTTACAAGAAGTTGAATGATTTAGTAACTACTAAAGAACAAGCCATATTTGTATATCATACATTCGATAAATACGATGAGACTAAGCTGATACTAACTAAGGATAAGTATAAAACTAAGGGCTTAATAGTAGAGATGGGCCCACAGCAACACATCTACAATAGAAGGAGTGGATGTTGGTAAATCTTTTAATTAAAAAGCAATGAAATTAATAGAATGGTGACACTGATTACTTGATGATGGATAGATTGTAAGATATGAAGATAGACAAACATAACAAGAGGAATCATGACAATTAAAAAATAACAACAAGATGAGTCATTGACAAGTGAAAATTGCGTGTTCTGCTCATGACAGATTTGTAAAATTTAATAGAAAGGGGTGTTAATAAGCGAAATGGGGGGGGGGGGGGTGCAAATTCTTCTGAAATTTATACACCGGGGACCCGTCTATTAGAGACAATAGAGCAACAAAATGAAGAAAATATTTCCCCAATAATCAATAACCAATAATACAATTCTTGGCTACTTTTTATGTACATTTGGTAACTTGAGATGAAGAAGAACCAAAAATTTTTTATCTAAGGCACTCCGTGTTTAATTTTTTTGTAAAAATGAAACTGATGAAAAATAAGCAATACAATTATTTCGTAAGGGGGTTGGATTGAACCTCTCAACGCCAAATAAACACACCAACGTCCAAGGTTGTCTCAATCATTGAATTGTTTGCAATTATCCGCAACCGTGAAATGTTTCACCAATATTTAGCCTCCTCCTAAATTCATTTCAAAACTTGGTTTGAAAATAATAACAAGACAAATGGCACAAATGTCAGAAGACAGGGCTCCTAACAATTATTGGCTTTAGGCAGCTGTTTCCCAATTTGACCCCGAAACTGTGGAGGAGATCAATCTGTAAACAAGGGCCTAAGTGCGTGTCGAACGTTGTCTGAATTGTATCTATCTATCGATATAGCTTGATTTCTAGCAGACAAACGGATAGAAAGAGCAGATTTAATTACTCATTGCCTTGCAATGAGGTTAGTTTTCTTTTTCGTGCTTGTTTCTTGCAGTTTTTAGTCATTTCCCTATTTGACCCCAAATGTCGATTTCCCTATTTGACCCCGTCGCTACGAAGGAGACACGCATCAAGCTAACGTAGAAGAAAAACATTATCATTTATTCTGTAAAAATTGCCATAGTTGAATAAATAAGCATCTAAAAGGTAGATTGAGGCATGCCGAATCCGATTCTGAGGTTGGTTTTGAGATATCTGTCCAATTTTTGGAGTTATTAACGATTTCCCTATATGACCCCGATTTCCCTATTTGACCCCGTTCCCTATTTGACCCCGAGCGCTACCAACGCTGCTCAATATATCAGCGATCATAACCACGAAACATTTACTGCTCGAGCTGCATAAAAAGGCAAGGCACGCCATTCAAACCTACAAGTACGTATTTTGGTCGACGAGGCACGTCCGTCCGTGATGCCTGGGTAAATAACTTACAAATTCCTCCGTACCTACCCACTGTATTGTAATGCCATCGCAGTCGACTTCTCGACTACAATCCAATATTTTCCCTCCCTGCAACAACCGTTTTACTCAGGCCACTTTGATTCAACAGGTAACTCTTGCAGTCATCCAACAGCTTCCTTTGAAAACTAAAGTGATGTTTACCTTAGGCATCAAACTAAAGAACTGTAACGAAATCATACCGATTTGTAACACTAGAAAACAGCTCAGTGCTTCCTGCAAGGTTCCGCTAGTCTCCAGAACCCCGAGTTTGCGTTGCAGTCCCCTGTATCGTTACTAATGTGATTCAGGTGGATGTTAGACAGGAGGTCATTGTCAGCTTTTTTATTCAATTTATTTTTTGTTTGTTTACACAATCATAGCCAATAAACAGCTAATTAACACCAACTGCTACTAAGATTTGATTGAGAAATAAATGCTACTAAGGACAGAGCAGTGCGATAAGGGTAATCTAGGGGTACTGCCCCATCCCCTGAACTATATCTTTCTGTGTTCACTTACTGTGTACATTTAGGATCAAAGAAAATTATTTCGGCTTTTCTTGCTCTACAAAGAAAGAAATATTTTCTCATTCAAATCTTCGTTCGTTTGTCTTCATCTTAGAAACGTTTTTGTCTCTCATAAATTCTAAGTGAGTTTTAATGCCATTTTAAAAAACTTGTAATACGCTCTTTTTTATAAGAACAAGTAAATTTAAATTCAGGCTGACTGTTCTTAATATTTTCGAAAATCTGACGGTGCACCTTAATTTGTTCTTAAATTTATAGGGTGCAAGCAGTGCGATTGCTAGCATTTTCGCCCTTGGGAGGTGTTCAGGCTTATTTTGCCGACAAATGAGCGAGACAAGCTTCATTTGCCGACAAGTTCTAATACTCACCGAAAAAGCAGCCACACATTGCTAAAAATCCTCCTTTTTGAGACGAAACGTTGTTGAAAATTGCTTTTTACAGCAGCTCAGTCTGTGCTTGTTCTTATAAAATTCTTCTTATAAAAAAGAGTGTACATGCGCTTCGCTGAATGCTTGAGAGCCATGGCTTCCGTATCAATTTTCATTCTACCTTTTTCAAGTCTTCGATTAGAATTAAAAGGCTTTAGTTTTTCATGATGCATCAAATTGAAAGTGTTTTCATACGATATTGAAGGTGGGTCATGCTTGCCAACCGAGACATCGAAAAAAGTCCTGGTGGGCTCCTCAAAGTGTTTTCAAATTGGCCCTGTTTGTAAGCTAAAATTGGCCCTTAACCTTGAATTTTCACGAACTTTTCAGGGTACTTTTTTGCTGACAGCACGCCCCTGTCTAGAAGGGATGGTCCTGAGTTTTTTCTCGGCTCTTGCCATCATGCTCTCTTTTCATTTCTTCCACTAAAGGTTCTGTCTAGATCATCCAATTAACTGAGAAAAACTGTGAGACTGCAGCTCACTCAATGCAAATATGAAAAGAAACAGTAAAACTTGGCTAGTTGCTGTGAAGTCAAAATATTGCACGAGCAAACATGATATTTACTTCCCGGCCCGGTAAAAACAGATGAAAACAAATTCCACACTTGGAAATCTATCAGGCCCTTTAACAGAAGTTGCAGGATAACACTTTATTTATCAACTGATTAAATATTTTTACCGCTAAAGGCAAAGTTTGTTTCTGAATGTTTTTGACTTCTTGAGAACTGTTAGCGTCAGGTGTAGAATAATAGCAATGAAAAGTATTGCAATTGTCACCCCGGGCTTCAGCATGACTAGTTAACCGAGTAATTGTGAAATAAATTTGGTGATTCTTAAATGATATTGCCTAGGCTCCGGCCAGGCTTTGTCCACTATTGCCCTTGGTATATATACTAACGCACTTTCTTGATTTGCTTAAACTATGCTGAAGTTACTGCTTTTTTTCATTCTGCTAAAAAATTTCGACAATCACCAAATTTTCAAATTGTGACATGCTGGCTGAATCTAAAAAAACGGCTAAATGGTCATCAATTTAAGTGAAAAAGAGACTCCGATGATTTTCAGACCCCATTTTCCCCTTGTATAAATTGATGCACTTTGTGGTTGACTATCCCTTCTTCCCTGTCAAAAGTACGCAATGTTTCACACTTGTTTGGAGAAAAGAGCCCAAGCAGTTTAATTCAAGATACCATGCAAAATGTACGATCTGTAATTTTACAGCATTACTTATATCATCATAAGCAATATCTTTTGGTGGTACAAAACTTGAAAATGGCTTTGAAAAAGCATGCTTAAGCTTTTCGTCTGACACTCTTCAGAGTTTAAAACGTCAGATCATAGATCGAAAACTCTACGCTAGGAAATATATGTATCCAGTTGTGGATCGAAATAGGCCAATCAGAAACGCGATCACATGACTGTTGAGGATGCCCAATCATTGCCGCTTGCCTGTTTAAAATGTTACCGATGGAGTCCTAAGGTGAAAGCGAATACAATAACGACTTTTTGTGTTTAAATGATGATAAACCTTAGCAATATCATGGTATGTTGTAGACACAGGGTTCTCACGTGACTGCATGTCTCTATATAAGTAATAGGAAGTTGATGAGTAAATTACTTTCTTGTAAGCAAAGATGTAATGACAGTTAATATGAAATTATTATCGAAATGTTTATTATCGAAATAAATTGTAGATTTCCTTTCCATTGTACACTGATACAGGATTATAGGAGTACCTTCGTAAGAATATAGTATCAATAAAAATCATAATATGAATACATTGGAACGAGGTAGCCAACTTTGCAATTTTGCGAATCAATATGACGAGAAATCGCAGCTGCACAACAGCAGCAACTCGTGTTGCGTAGGCAATAATTGAATAAATTGTCATAAATAGTCAATTTTGCTGAAGTAATCTGGTTGTTTTGCTTGAAGCTTTATCGTGTTGATTAAATTTCGATTTACAATCAAAGTTTAACATTGCTAATATACTAGTCATTAATCTAACGGCGCATACTCAGCTAACTGTTTGCGTCGTTGTGTGAAAATAGTGAAAAACACCACTAGCACTGTTGAAGATTTTCATAAGTAAGTGTATGGATTTGGTAAGCTTGTTCATCGTTTTTATCAATTGACTATGCTTAATTATTTATGGATAACAGATACACGTTTTCCCACGAATATTTAGAGTTCCCTCCGAGCAATGATCAGAATTTTTTCCAAGGAAATGGTACTAACACGTACTAAATAATTCTCTGTTGGCATTTTCTACAAACTGTTTGCTTCCAATCATTTGAAATGCTTAATTTAGTTTTTTCATTTCAAGGTCTCTTCCATCAAAAATCGTATCTTTGGGTGGGTATTGACTTTATTCAAATAAAAATTCTGCTACGTGTGATATTATGAGAATGGATTATCTGCCAAGTCGAATTATACAGAAATTTTCGAGAAAAAAACTTAGTAGACGAAACGATTTCATGAAACTTTGGCATTACAATGAATGACACGTTTTTACCGGAAGTTGATATCTCGCTAGGCCTTAAAGCAACTCTCGAAAAAACTACTTGGTTATTGTTAGTAAATGAACTCGGTAAGTTGCTTGATTGTAAGTCTCCCAGTCCTATTCAAATCTCGACCAAAGACAATGGAAAGAGTAAAAAAATGAGAAAATACAGAATGAAGTAAGCCCCAAAATTTACAGTATGATTATCGTGGAATGATATTGGTGTTTACCAATAATCATGACATTTTAACTTCCAAACCATCGACTGAGCTTTCATTTTAATAAATTCTTAATATTTCAATAAGGCAAAGATGCCTGTGATAAACATCCGGTCTAGCATTTTACCTGTGTAAGAATAAGGAAAACCAAAATCACAGAAAACTGGATTTAATGTACGATATTTAGATGAAAAGAGTACAAATTCAATACAAAATTCAAATGCACTTAATAGTGAAACAAACAAATAAACATCTCTTATCAATATTTAAAGGTAGCTAGAGATGGTGCAAATTTAGTCTTCTTTCTCAGTTCATTCCACAAGTTTTCCCCACAAAAAGTAAACTCTTTGACCATTTTCATCAACAGAGGTCCTTGCAAATTGTTCCAATGGAGAAATTAGAAAAGGTGAGAAAAGGTGAGCACTGGAAGTGTATCTGGAATTTGTACATATCTCAGACGACCCAGGATCACATCTTTGATCTACTGAAAGCAATGGCCATGGGAAAAAATTGAGACTTAAGCAACAGCGCCGATTAAAAGAGGTAGAAGAGGCTTTGTAAAAGTTGCGTTTGTTGATGAGACGAATGGCTTTTGAGTTGGTTCAAGACTTGGTCAAGACTTGGTCAAGACTTGGTCAAGACTTGGTCGAAACTTGGTCAAGACTTGATCAAGACTTGGTCAAGACTTGGTCAAGAAGGCATAAAGAAGAGCCCAAATATGAGAGCAATAGTTTGGAAAAAGGAAGGGCTTGGGACTTTTAAATTGTTAAGAGTTATGGTCGTAAGAGAAATTCACGTGCTCTAAAGAGGGACTAAAGTTATTGAAATAAAAGTTTAGAAATAGAAGAAATTTAATGTTTGATTTCCAATATAATTATTGAGAATTATTTTGAGAATCAGTGGAGAATGAAGAACTCAGATAAGTGTCATCAGCAAAATAATGTGTACCTGAGGTGGGGGAAGATTATAGATCATTGATTAAAATGATGAATAAAGCAGGAGATTTGACAGAACCATTCTGAAGGTCAGCATTAATAGACCAGGCGGAGCATAGGGGAATGGTCGCCCGAGAGCGAAATTTATGGCACCTAGTGCTTTTCGTCAATTCGAGGGTGCTGATCTTGAAAATCAAGGTTATACGGGGATTTTAGGGGGCCATCAACCTCTTTTTCTTGTTTGAAGTCTCGTTTTTACGTATATGAGAAAAATGAATCAAAAACAGCTTGAATGAAAATAACTAAAAGTCTTAAAGTTAATTAAGTATATTTCTTGCACATAAATGCTTAAAATTGAGTTATGGTCTGTGAAGGGGGCCAAATGCCCCTTTTTACGAGAAAATTGCGTAATCTCAAAAGCTTAATACATCTTTTGTTGGGAATAATTTTTGAATTGTCATCCGAAGGAACTAAGCAGCGTTTTCAATTACTAACTGATAAATAACACTATGAAAAACACAACAGAATCATCTAAACATAGTTTAATCGTTTCAAAGTTCATCAAGATCATCTTCTGAGTCACTGCACACGACACTCTAAGCGCAAAGTTCTTTTTTTGACAATAGAATCCTCATTCACCCCAATCATGATCAATCTACTAGGAAGTCCAACTGAAGCATCAAACCACCTTGAAAATCATGGAGATATAATTTGCACACAGAGTAAGAAGCCTTCTGTTTTCTTTTCATGGCGGCAGAAAACTTATGATCTCTTTTTGACTTTGGAACTTCTGCACAAACAACTTGTGTCGGAGAAGATTTACTCAAGATGTTCTTTGATTTCTATAAAATACACGACAAACCTCGCTTAATCATTGCCCGGCTTGTCCGCTCTCAATCAGTTGTGTACCCATGCTCATACAAGAAATACAAAAAGACCCCTTTCCTCTGACTCTATGTGAACGTTTTATTCCCTTTTTACTGAGATATAATACCAAATGATAATGAACTTGGTACAAAAGAAGAAAGTGAACAGGAGTTCCTGCTCTGTTACACTATGATTCTGTTACACTACTTTGACTAAAACTGTACTTATTGGAGAATGCCGGAATTTATATGATTCTTATTTTTATTGGTTTATAGGTTTATCTAGAATGATGAAAAGTGAAAAAAGAAGACATTGTCAAGCAAAACTGTCAACATTTCTATTATTATAAGTTGCAAATGACCTTTATACATACAAAAATCTTGTCTTGCAAATGTTGTATTAAATCAAATTGAGGCGGTGCTCTTTCTCAAAAATCTTTGAGATCCTGTGATATTGTCAATAAAACGCAATCGTGATCTACGTTGGTTGTAGAAAGCACCCTTTTTCAGTGATTTTTGCAGATTCAAAAAGTATCCCTTTTTCCAAGTGTACCAGTCCTAGGTTTAAGGAAAAGACCACCCCTTTTAGAATAGGTTCCAAATGAGCTTGGGTACACCTGACGGTGTCGGCGGGATTTATCAAATGACAGTTCCCTCGAAAATACTCACTTTCTATTTTTAAATGAACTGGAAACAAAGTCGTTGCAACCTTCAAGGATTCGTCAGTGAAAATAAGCTGAACATTAAAGGAATAAAAAAGAGTTTTTAGAGAGACATTTTTGGCCTTATAGTTGTGCACTCGAACAAGCACGATGCAGGCAACTATGTCAACGCCTCTCAGCACAGCAGATGGTGCCATTAGAATGACTGTTAGAGATAAATTGCATGAAACTGCCACAAGTGACCATCGTTAGCTCCGATAAACTATCACCTGCAGAGAAACTGAACAGGTACGGCTTGGACCTTGCTGCAGCCAAATATTTGGTTTGCCCTACATCTACCAAGAAACAAATGGAGACCGAAATACCAGAATTGCTATCATTCCAGACCAGTGCACAAAAATTGTGATTATCTTTCACAAATACAAGGACAACAGCATATAAAAGATTGTGAAAGAGTTGAGAGAGGTGAAGTTAGCTATACGCCTTAACGACTCCTGACATTAAGGCGCTATGTGACTTCAACAGCTTCCATATCAATGAAGAAAGCAGCATTGTTTAGTCCTTTCAGCATATCAAAGAAGTATTGTTTAGTCCTTTCAGCTAGCAGTTGTTAAGGATCGTAGTCAGCTCTTTAGCAGGGCAATGATCATTTCAAACAAATCTCAGTGTACCAAAGTTACAGAGGATCATGTTGACGTTCTCAAAAACTGAGCAAGTGACCATTCTAACAATATCCTTGTCCCATGAATTGGGTGGAACCAAGATTTTCACAGATTCTCGTGGTACTTGAAAACAAAAGAAGATAATAGACATGGTATCATGAGTTCTAGAAAAAGAAAGCATTACTTGGCCTGCACGCTTTTTCTTGCTATAACTATGTTTCTAGCTATACTTGGTCGTGTATTTTATAGAAATCTTGAGTTTTCTCCGACATATATTGCTTGTGCAGAAGTTTGAATGACATTAAGATATCATAGTTTCAGTCTTCTGTTTCCATGTAAAGAAAACACAAGGCTTTATATGCTGCATGCAAATTATATCTCTATGATTTTCAGGGTGGTTTGATGCTTCAGTTGGGCTTCCTAGTAGATAGATCATGATTAGGGTGAATGAGGATTCTATTGTCAAAGTGAAAAAGAGCTTTACGCTTAAAGTGTCGTGTGCATT
The DNA here is from genome assembly GCF_057945365.1 of Rhopilema esculentum. Classification (NCBI taxonomy): domain Eukaryota; kingdom Metazoa; phylum Cnidaria; class Scyphozoa; order Rhizostomeae; family Rhizostomatidae; genus Rhopilema; species Rhopilema esculentum. Next base: position 15,205,110 of record NC_142830.1, read on the forward strand.
GACTCAGTTGTGTGTTAAACGATTAAACTACGTTTAGATGATCCGGTTGCTTTTCCATAGTGTTATTTATCAGTTATTAATTAATAGCGCTGCATAGTTCCTTCGGATGACAATTCAAAAATGAGTCCCAACATAAGATGCATTAAGCTTTTTAGATGTATATTTAAGGATAAATTTTTTAAGATTACGCAATTTTCTCGTAAAAAAAGGCTTTTGGCCCCCTTAACAGACCATAATTCAAATTTAAGCATTTATAGGCAAGAAATATGCTTAATTAACTTTAAGACTTTAAGTTATTTCTATTTAAACTTTTTTTCCCTTGTCTACTTTCATATACGCTAAAAGAGACTTCAGACACAAAAGAGAGGCTGATGGCCCCCTAAAATCCCCGTATAACATTGATTTTCGAAATCAGCACCCTCTAATTGACCAAAAGCACTTCGTCCCATAAATTTCGCTCTCGGGCGACCATTCCCCTATTCTCCGCCTGGTCTATAATTAAATGGAGAATGGAGAAGAATCCATCAACTCTGGAGAGGTGGCCGTCGGTGTATTACCGGTCTTCAGTTATACAGATCTTTTTTTATTCCTGTCACACATACTTTATGCTATACCGATTTTGAGTTATACTGGCATTTTATTTGCCAATCTTGTGTTATACCGATCTTCTTTATCCTGTGTTTTTCGGTTGTATGCTATACCGATCTTCTTTATCCTGATCTTGTGTTTTTCGATTGTATGCTATACTGATCTTCTTAACACAAATCTTATGTTATATTAATCTTCTATGGAAGAACGGTTAAACGTATCAAACCAAGCTTATGTTGTACCAATCTTCTTCATGAAATCTTATGTTATTCTGATATTCTTCATACCATTCTTATGCTAGTCTGACATCATATCATACCAGCCTTATGGTATAGCTATACCAATCTTGTCTTATACCGAACCACTGTTGAACTTTAGCTATACCAATCTTGTCGTATATACCGAACCATTGTTGAACTTTTCATACCGATCTTATGTTGTACCGCTCTTATGTCATCCGGGTCTGGTGTTGTACCGAGCTTTCGTTATACTAATCTTAATTCATGTCATATCGATTGAGTCATATCTTATGTTATACCTTTCATACTGATTTCGCTTTTACCAATCTTCTTAGTATCGGTTTTATGTCCTTCTCAGTTCTTTTTTACTTCCAAGCCATTGAGCATCATTCATAAGTTTAATTTAATGAGTCGCCTTCACTTCATTCTTTTTGGGTGTAAAATGATTATGTAGTTGGTTTTCTTTGGGTTAGGGCTTAACTTGTTAATTCTTACATATTTTGATTTTTTCTTTTACTAATACTGTACATTTTTAATAATTCTCTGATGTTGTCGGAGTCAATATGACACTTATATCATTTGAACGAAGTGCAGCTTATAAGAATTCTGAACTTTTACAAAGTCATTAAGATATAATTGAATAGGAGAGGTCCTAAGCAGTACCCTTGAGGTTTACCACGGATCACTTTATGAAGATTAAATCAATTCCTGTTAAAGCAGCAATACTTCTTCCTGTTGCTTATGTAGGAGATAAACCAGTCCCCAGTGATGCCTCAGATCCCATATGACGGTAATTTCACTACCATAATTTTTGTGATTGACAGTTATAAATGTTGACTTGAAAACTAGGATGGTATTTGCTAACTTCAAAATGTCCTGAAAAGTTCTTAATGCTAACTGGCTAATTTATCACAGCGGCAGCATCTACTGCTGCGGAAATTTTATCTAGTTTTTCACATTGCGTGCATCATCTTCTTTGTAGACTTGAGGATAAATTGCTTACCTACTGATTCAAACTTCACTTTATTTTGGATTATGATCTAGAGATTATATTGGGTCATAATCTGGCTTGAATTTATGCCATTGGAAAGTTTGGGGCCAATAGTGACAGCATCACCTTCCAATGCTTTTCGTTGCGATGCTTCTCGACCGGTCACTGATTAGCGTGGCCTGGTATTTCATCGATAGAACAAGAGAAAATATTCCTATTTTGTATCAATTTCTTGTATTGATCTGCTCATAGACTAGCCTTCTTCCAATGTTCTCCTCCTAACACATACTTGTAAATGTAGTGATTGCTGTACATCATTTTGGCTCTGCTCTATTTCTCAAGCAGATTGACCAAAGCCATTTGCAAAAGCTTCTTCGTGTATCCCAGTGTCATCAAGTCTGACGAATTTGGCTATTGCTTGGTGTAGAACTTTTTGAACTGTGTCAGTCTTAGTTAACAATAGCAGATATTCTTGCAGACGATAAGAGATCATTCCAGGCCTAAGAGGACATTTTTTTCTTCTTCTAATTTCTTATAGCCTTTTTTAAGAAATCTTAAGTTATGTAATGCATAGCTCGTTGCTATTCGACACAGTCTTAAAAATCCCTATTGAATAGTTTCTGAGTTGAATATTTTTTCGCAAGAAGAACCGCTTTCAAAAACTTTCTCTAATTCTATTTAACAAACCTCTAAAACTTGCAGGCAAAGAACTCATTATCAGAAGAGTTTTAGGGTTTGAAGGGTAACAAAATATCGGAACAAAATATCGGAACAAAATATCGGAACAAAATATCGGAACAAAATTGCAAAAAAGCTAAAAGATTCTGAGGTACAACTATTGGTTGTGTATCAGTGTATGTCCTTGAAGATGTCATAAGATAAATTTCTCAGTTCAACCTCTTAATGTTTACATTTTGACAAGACAAACAATAATTGATTGATGCATTCTCTTTTTATTCTATCATCTTTACATGGGTAACGTTGTTTTGGAATGCTAAAAACATGATCGATTTTACAGTTATCAACTTTATATAATTACAAGTTAAAAAGTTCTTGTATCAAGATTCTGGAATATTTTTTCTACTTTGATAGATTGTGTCCTGTGACAAATAAATTGTATGTAGCAAATTGGGAGATTTCTGCTGACATATCTAGAGAAATTATGGTTAGCACCATTATGTGTTAGTTCTTCGCAGATTTTCGAATGGTTAAACACAAATTGGCATTGTTATAGCACAAACGCACTTGAGCCTATGGCATGCAAGTAGGTCTCGGCCGCACTGGCAAGCATTGACAGAGTCGGTGGCCGGATGGAGTCGTTGGACTGTGGCTGAGTCGTGGCTCGTAAGGCTTGAAATGTGCAAATGATCTTGGCATAGGGCAACAACTACATAACGGAATTGGAGGAGGACCCTGTGTCCTTTGGCCATCAAAAGGTGGAAAAGGGACCATCGTGTTTCGTCTATCGTATCTGTGTAGGTGAAAGTCACGGCGAAGCTGTCCATATTGATAAACAGGGCTGGCAAACCTCAAATGCAGTCCTGAAGCAAGGGGTGGCTTGGGTATACTCGTGGGGGAGCTTCTAGACGCAGTGGCAACTGAAGTACAATATTGTTGCTTCCACTGTTTTCTTGCCTTTGCTCTGCGATTTTGAAACCAAACCTGAGATTGAAGAAAGCATATATAAACTACTGCCTTCTTTTGTCATTAAGTTGATAAAACGCTACTAATTGCACCCAGTTTGGTTTGTTGCTTTGTATGCAATGCTGCTCTTGTAAAAGACTTTGTGTATGAATCTACATTACAGACAACCTTCGTGTTTTTAAGCATTAAAATGACGGAAAACTAGTTGAATATATCATAAGAAGATAACAAATATATATTTAGAGGTCATACTTTTTGCAGGATTGCAGTTCAACAAAAAGATTTTCGACTTTATTTTGAAGATTTACCAGGTCTAAAATGGCGTTGGTTATAAAACTCATGCGAATTATCCGCTAATGGTATAACATTACTGGCTAATACCTGGACGCGATCATTGGAGACTTTTAATTCCTGTGCAATCCTTTTCCTCATGCTGGCCTCGGGGTAAATCGCCTCCATGAAACATCTCTCGAGGTATTCCAATTGCTCCGCACGGAAGCAGCGTCGAACCTTTCTTCTGTTGACCTGACTTCCTGTTGAGTCTTGCGCCGTTTCTTTTTCTTCTTCAACTTTTTCTAGAACTAAAGCAAATGCCAAGGTTAAAACAGCACAAGGAGTTTCTATGATTAAAAAACGTTAGGTTAACTGATGACTGAAGATAGGTCAGTCATGCCATTCTCTGTTATGAACATGGCAAAACAGGCAACTGCAAAAAAATAATATATGAGCTAAGGCTGAGCAATATTTTTATAATATTCTTGAAACTTGGATGATTCTGAGCTTGAATATTCTTATAAACATGATTCTTATAAAGGAAGAAGAGTGTATACAAAAGGCAGAATTTTCGTCAAATATTTTAAGCTAGAAAATAAGGGAAATAAATTATAAACTACTTAAGAATATTCCTTCTGGTAAAAATGAATTCGGAAAAAGTCGTGAGCAGCCCATTGAAGAATTTTCAACTCTAAACATTCTGACTCTCTCATGTTACTTTTAAATTATCACACATTTTTCATGAAAAAATTACTTTTCATTTCATTTTTTTCTCAACAAGAATTTAATGACTTATGTTTCAGAAAGGGATATACACATATTTTAGCAGAAAGTATTTTTCCTGATGTTGTTTTTGACATCCTGCGCTTTGGTTTTGTTGCTGATAAAGAATGAAATAGAGAACAAACGGATTTCGTATTGACTGAATAAAAGTTCCTGCCATGACTAACCTTCAGCCGGAAAATTCCAGGTTTCGAAAGGAGAAATAAAGCTCTTTTCTAGAAATTTCAACTAAACGATGCCCTCAACATCTTTTAAGGGTTTTTAAAGACATGAGAGCAAACAAACATAACAAGCATAACATATAGCAAGAGGCTGTAAGAGAATACGGTTTTCCATGAAGCACCTCTACTGAGTTGTTCTTAACAAATCTAGCAGGCAGATGACTGTTGAATAACTCGCAGAAATTTGCTTGTAATCAAGCTTAAAAAGAAACACGCCCTGAGACAACAGGACATGAATTCGTTCACACATAATATTAAGTCTGCTGTTCTTCTGCAAGAATTTTTCACTTCTCTCATTTATTAACATCTAAGATGGTTGTGAATATCAATGTTAACAATGCGCGCAATTTAATTTTTATTATCAACCTCAACAGAAATCGTGATTAATTTATTGCTTTTGCACAATACAGTTGTGCGAAATGCGCACATTTGATCATCTTAAAAAGCTAGTTCTTATGAAGCGAGCTACTAACGCCAGGTGTCAAAACTCTTTTAACAATTACATCATAAACTTTCCAAGTCTATTTTATGCGTGAGCCCTTTAGGCTCTACTTCACCTCTTCCTCACATCGAGGCTGCCTGAAACAGCCTCTGGTCACATGATTGAAACCCCTCGACGTCACGAAGAGGCAGCCAGAGCTCTCATCGAGTCCGCATTTCGTCAGCTCCTCAAATTTTTGTTTTCTGCCCTAACTTTCGCACCTATTCGACTTCGATAGAAGACTTCTAGCAAATCTCAAAAGCAACTGACTGCAGAAGACATGAAAGCATTAAAATTGATAATAAATGGCAGCATGAAATAGAATGCCTCATTGCCTGAAATTTTTTGATAAATATGGGTGGAATTACCTCACTATTTTATTACTCTATAATTCAAACAATCTTTTGGTGGTACAAAGAGTTTTCGGTCTATGTTCTGACGTTTTAAACTCTGAAGAGTGTCAGACGAAAAGTGTTAGTTTACTAAATGTTTGCTTTTTTCAAAGCCATTTACTTTATTATTTTATTTCTTTACTTTAGTATTTTTTCTATTAATCTTGTTTTTATTTTTATCTTCTCTTCATTATTTGCTTGTTTATCTTTATATCAAGAAATCAATAGTCTATGAGATCAAAAACTGCCAATTTTTCAACAATTGTACTTCTTTCGGCAACCAATCAACCAATCAACCAACCAACTACATTTTGCCAAAAGAGTTTACTACGTTCCTAGCAAAATATCTTGCAGCTACTTTTATGCTCTTATTGACGCTTTTGTCAAACTCTGGACATGCGCTTTTTTCACTCAATTCGAAGAAGGGTGCCGGTTACTGGCATTCTGATAACAACTATGTTATTTTGGCCGAATAGTTACATAATTGATTTAGCTTTAAAGTTGCACTTATTGCCTTTATATATTGGGGGCAATGTATCACTGTTTAATTGTGAAGGAAGAACCTTAGCAGAGCCGCATTTTCAAACCTGACAATAGGAGGGAATCGATGTCCAGAGTCTTTTTAGACTTATATTGCAAATGAAATTGGCCGTAAAATTTATTTTGCATTTGTTACTACTTGAGAATTGCTTCTTTAAATTGGCATCAGAAATGTTTCAAAATAAAGAGCATTGGTTTGCGAATGACGAGTCTGTATTAAACTAAGAAAGTGACACATTCCCGTTTGTGAACATTGGGAGGGAGCCAACCTTGACTTAAACTTCCAAAACAGAGGTCCAAAGCTTTTTATCATATTCAACAGGTAGAGGTGGAGTAAAAGAACCCCAGAGGTGGGCGCTTATAATTTGCCTAATAACAAGTATTCTATTTCAGTTCACCGAAATCAACCCAAGAGCAGCTTTCTGAGAAAGGCTCGCTAATGACGTAACGAAATAAATTCACAGCTGCTGAAGTTCGATGACTGTGCCAACAAAAACGAGATAGGTCGACACATTTAAATTTAACAGATGCAATGTGTACGCTTTGAGACAATTTACTTTACAGGATTTTTGACAGAAAAGCTTCAGTTTGCTTTTTTTCTTGAATTCGTCTAGAAATTGTCACTTTGCCATCCATGTCACATTTTTTTCCTTAAACGGGGGATGTTCTGTAACTGCGCGACAGAAAATTCGAATACATAATGACACAGCCACAAATGGCAAGATTTAAAAATTGTAAAAAACTTGTTTGATCTTCTTTATTTTGATAACCCAACTCTTTATATTGATCTTTTTTTCAGTGGCAATCTATCCCTTGTGTTTTCTATTGTATTGTCCCTTGTTATGCACAATCTAACAATTGTCAAAAACGATTTCTACAAACGTTTATTTTAGTTTTCTCTCCCCCCGATCATTAATTGTTGGGCTCACACGATTGAGCTAGTGAAATTAAAGCTTGCAAACAACATTCTAGCAGTGCAGAATTTAAAAATGGCTTTGAATCGATAAAACATCAAGCCTCGTGTTTTATACCATGAAGAGTATCAGGCGAAGAGCTTCTCTTTGTTTTAAAATTAAAGTTTATAGAGATCACTCAGTTTGAAGACAACCAATTGTCGTAAAATCAAAATCTGTATATTCATTCACATTAGAAACATTTGATACTTTGACTAGGGATAATTCACCCTCGATGCATTCAACTTAACATTCCCGACCAAATTTGTTTGAAATTGTTCAGAATCGAATGCCAGAGCTCAGAGGCACAGAGCTCATATTGTTTTTATTCCAGTTTTTATGGAATTCAGAAAGCAACACTTAATATAGTAGCCTTGAAACTAGAACTGCTTTTAGAGAAGCAAGAAAAAAACGTTGAGATTCGAATGTTGCATCATAAAATATTGCGGAGAGCAAATGAAGATGAAAAACTGAAAATGAGCAATGTTAATTAAAGCTAGGTCTGATTCTTGTTCACACTGGCAAGAAGATGAAGGTTGAAGGCTAAGGACAAAAGTATATCTCTTTCCTACAGCAAGGGATGTCAAGAAAAGTTGGTTGAGCTCTGTATTTCCAGTAAACTAGTCGAGTTCTAAAATGCTAGATACACGCCTTTAGACATAGAGGAGGTACACGTTGGAACAGAAGCATGCACCCTTTTGCAGAGAAATGACCCTGATGAAATCCTGATGAAAAGGATCAGATGTGTCCTACTTCTGCTTCTTTTATCTAATTAGCTGCGTTCACAAAAAGCTATTCTATACCCAGCAATTATGCTTGTTGCTAGTCCCAATTGTTTTAATATTCACAAGGACTTCAACAAGCGCTTCAACAAGGGCTCTTTAGTTTCTAATATATCCTTCTTCGAAGATATACATGCATCTGTTCCTTGAAAGACTCTTTGTGATCAGACAATTGGCAAAATCAAAAATCTTATCGTCGAAAAAAACATTAATAAAAGCATCTGCCTCTTGCCTGATATTACAAAAGCAAATTTCAACTGAGATTTCGAATATATTTTGTAGTTATCAGTTTTCAATCAAATTGTACATGATTTTGAAATCACAGTTGCCTGATGATTGCAATAAGCGTGAAACTCGGAGTGGCAACTTAGAAACGTCCTGTTCTATACACCAAGCGTAATTTCCAAATCATATTATGCTATGAAATTTTTCAAACAATTCGATTTTAAAAGCTGTTTTTCAACTGAATAGCAATACAGCATATTTAAAACAAAACATTGAAGTTGCATGTAACGAGATGTTTTATAATCGAAGATTTTTAGCATAGGTAATGTCTTGATTAACTTGCCAGTCAAAAAACTTTGTTATTAATATATCGATTTTCATTCATGTTATCGATTTTATGCAGAATAAATATACTTGGCAATTCATTGTTATAGAAGATAATCTTTTGATGATGCTAATTGTATTCAGTTCTTTTAAGTCTGCTTTTAGCAACATTTAACACTGTTGATCATTGCATGATTTTGGTTCGTGGCAAGACAGAAAATGTCGAGAAAAAATCGCACTCTGAAGGAGAAAAAGGAAGAAAAGAGCACCAATTACCATTTTAATACATCAGATTTGAAGCTGTCTTTCTTATTTTCTTTGATATGTTCGGAATACCTTACAAATATTCGGTCTCAATGCTTTCACTTCTATGAAATGTTGATAACAACAAACAGCCGATATTATCCACAATGTTATCTGCAACCCTTGCTTTTTAGAATGTTAGTAAACTTTGCTACTAGATAGCCCATTAACAACCATCAACTGTCCTGCATTTTATTCTAAAGGGAGAAATTTGCTAACCGATAGTTTGATAAAACCGACTACATGAGTGCCTATCTCTGTTCCAAGACATCGTAGTTTTGATAATCTTGCCTAGATTTGTATACCTTACAGTAATTGAAGACCTTTTTGACTTAATGCTTGGACATTACGTAGTTTGACTAGTAAGGGGGAAGAGACATTGGTAGACTTAGCAAATATTTCTTATAGGCTTTCTTCTTTTACTTTCGTCGATTGCCGCAAATGTAACTTATTGTATTTGCATCATTTGATTAAAATATTATACGACCTTCAACCGACCATACTCACACTGCCACCATTTTTCCACAGAGAGAAGGAAACCCGATTTCTGAAACAAATTGAGCTAGCAAACCACTTTCATTGCTATAGCGAAACATGTTTTTCACGTTATGCACAGATAACATAAGATATGTAAGAACAGAACTCACAGGACAACCCTTCGGCTCTACCGATCCCCTGCTTATGTCCATAAAGGGTAAGCAACTTCACCGTGCATTGAAAACAAAAGTGGTTCTATTAAACTGGCCGTGGCAAAAATAATAGCTGGCAATGCGCGGCTTATCAGATCAAAAGTTATTTCTCGCAATTACCTTAAAAGCACAAAGTTATTGTAATTATAGGGTAACTTTTCAGCATAGAAAGCATTATTTTCAACGACGAGATCTGTTGTTAAGCTGGCTGAAAAAATCTGCTTAATAGCTGTCCTAGAAAAAAAACATCCTTAGCATTGACTATATAAACATTTTAGTTCAATGGCGAAATATACATAAATCTAACTTTGAAGTCTTTGATCTTTGAAATCTTGAAAGCACAGGCTTTACTGCCAATCAGCTACTGCGACAAATTGTATATTTTGTTCATTCATGTTAAGAATCTTGTAATTTAATAGATTTAATACCTTCTTGGTCCGTCTCAGTGTCTTCTGTTTCACTTTTAATGTCATTTTGCTCTACATCAGGCGTTTCATCATGAATCTCCAGGATGTTTTTAACCAGAAATGGCTTAGACGATTCCATGACTTTGCAACTCTAGAGCTGATTGAAAGTGGTGTGGCCAGGTGAATGTCGAGATGCAATTGGCGTAGGTCATATGCTGGCCGCTACTTCACGCGGGAGTGGGAACAAATTCAAATGTCTTGTTACTATAGCGAGCAAGCATGAATAAATTGATGACTGACCGAGCTCGAGGCTAACATTAACCTACGCCTATCTTCATGTATAAGCTTTATTTAAGAATAAGAATTTGGAGATGTGCTTCTGAGATGTTCTCTTAGAATGCTCGATTCGTTTGCATATATAGTAATACTGGCAAAAAGAATCAGCGAACAAATGTATGGTCACGAATCACAATCGCATGAAGGCAATGCTCACATTAAGGGGTGTGGGAAACGCTAAAATCCGAGCTGTTCTTTCTGAATCTTATCGTAAACTTGATCAAATAGAGCACGCTTGATTTTTTAATGGCTTTAATAGTTTGCAGTCAGGTTTAATTATTTGATATGCTTAGGCAATTTACATAATTAGCACTTGCTAAATAATTGATTAAAAAGATATAATCTCAGCAAAATCAAAATAACTTCAAAGTGACATATTCCCTTCCTTAACTCGTATTCGCCCGCTAATCAAACTACCCTTGCTACGCTACTTGACATAATCAACATAAAACAGACAACAAACACACTTTGACCTATCAGTTCTTGTTATCATCATTTGTCAGAATAATCTGAAAGCTTTTATGCTGAAGAAAGAAGGTAATCAAGGTTCGAAATGTCAAGAAAAATTAATAATCAGATTATGTTACGGTGCACGTTTTTCAGAAACGTCAACAGCAAAAAACACTGAGGCAGGAATTTGATTTGTTGACCATATTATTTTCTTTTAGAAAAATGTTGCTGTTTGTTTTTAAAGCAACATAAAAGATGATACTATTTTGAAGGATTTTTCACTTTCTCCAGTTTACTCATATTTATGATGATGACTTCTCGGAAGTTTTTTCAGGTTCTTGGTTTTCACACAATGGTTAACACTGAGATGTTTCTCAGCTGCTGCTGCGATATCTGTGAATTTGCAAAGTCATCGTTGATAACGTAACAGTCAATCAGCAAATTCATTGCAATGATTTTTTCTTACTTCTTCTTTTTTACTTGATTTCTGGTGTTTTCCAACTCTCATTACAACAGGATTTTTTCAATTGGCATACATGCGCTGGAGCAAAGAGCCAAAAGGGTGTTATCCTGTCCTGGAGTCTTAAGCCGGAAATGACACCCTGTTGGCAGTCGCATTCCCGGGTAACCAGGGTATTAAGTGTCCCCCTCCCCAGAGGGTGGGGAGCAAAGTCTATGGTCTGTATTTGCATAATAAATCACGAGTTTTGGTGTTCTTCAAGGATCTTTTCCTACAGCACTGCTGCTCTTCACTGACATTTCAAGTAACACTTCATTCTACCTCTAAAATGAAACATATCAATGATAAGCAAAACCAACAAAGGCAAATACAAAGACAATCCATCTGGACGATCACTTTGAAAAGCAGAAAGAATGATCTTTGATCCCATGTAAACATGGAAGTAAATAATTTTCATATAGCTCCGTGAAAGAGTTGGAAAAGCTGAAGCGGAATAGGATTGAATTTATTTTCAATCTGGTATGGCTTCAAATGTTTAATTCACCTTGAAATTAGTCTCTTGCCATTCATGCATGCTAAAAGTGGAATTGTGCAGAAAAAGTGAAGGCTCCGATAAAAAATCAATCTAAGTTTCTGAGTTTTTATTTACTATAATGTTGGCAACACATTCAAGAAGATATGCTTTTGCTTGGGATGCTACTGAAACTTTGGAGGCTATGGGTCTTACAGACAAACACTGTCCCCCACCCCGAAAAATGACTATAAAAGTTCACCCCTGCAATCAAATATTATGAATATCAAACAGAAGAGAAAGTGCCAACCACAAAGTTTAATTTGCATGGAAGTTTTACTTATGCTTTTGTAATGCGAGCCATTCAATAATTTTTCTAAAGTCTCCGATGAGTTTGATAGCAATTGATAAGCAAGGGAAATATAATGTGTTCAGTTCAGTGTCAGTTCAGTAAGAAAGATCTGAATGAGAATAATGTGAGAATGTGATGAAAGATCTGAATGAGATCGGGTTGAGTAGTAATTTTGAGGATAAAGATGGAAGAATATAAAGCAATTACCATTCCCAGGTTGCAAAGTTTCTTTTGTTTCTCTACAAGACTAACTTCGATCTAAGTATTCATATATTCATACAAGGATTGAAATTATTTACACATTTACACTGTGGGTAGAAAACTAGAGGGTTGACCCCCCTTTTTTAATGCCGGAAAATACCCCTCTTCTTCTTTTGCTATTGGTTCTAAGAAATGTACAGGCGAAGGGCCTCTTGTAATTTTTCATTGCTTTCCGTAAAACATTATAAGATTAAGACCATCTGTTGCTATCACGGAAATTATGTTCGGGGGCAGGAAATTGCAGAGAGAACCTCTGGCTGGAAACACGTTTTGCCCACGTCAGTGTGATGCTTACGATGCAATTTTGTACAATCTATTTTTAGCTTTAAAAGTTGACATCATCAGGGATTCAGAATCGAGGCTGGGACAATATGCAGAAAAAAAGGCGAAGTCGACGACGCGGAGGAAGAAGCACAGGAAAGGCCTCGCCAGTAAACTGAAAGCAATAGCCCTATCAAGATGTCTTCATTGCTACAAATACCGCTTAAGAAATCTCAAAATGTAGAACTGATCAAACCATTTTCGAATTACATTAAAAACACATTTTCAGAAGAGAAATTGAGGGATACAAAGGATGCCCTAGCCGAACTTAGTCAACTAAGGGCAAACGCAGTTGTAAAATCACTGGATAAGCATGAAACATCATTGGAAGTATTACAAAGGTCATTTTGCCTTTTAAATTCTTTAATGTTCTTGTTGCTATGATGATGCTAACCAACCTTTAGCGTTGGTTGAAGAGTCAACTTATATCAAATTCCCACATTGTGCAAGTCCAGTTCTGTTTCTACCTGGAAGTTAATGATAGTAAAAGATAGATATATAGTAAGAATAAATCCAAATATAAAGTTTATGTTGCCCAAATTTTGTGTAGACAATCTGAAAATCCTATGATGCATTGTAATGTTATTCATGATCTTTTCAAAATCTGATGCTTATAATGATAATGATAATACCCTTTTTATGTTGATTTAATTCCACAATATTGTGAGCACTACCCTATGCAAACATTAACAAAATTTTAGAGATTGCATAATGGGTTCTGTAATGACGTAAAAAAATCTGAAATGCCTGCCTAATTGACCAAGCCTTTACAATCATAAACAAAGTTTACAAATTCATACCACCTTTTTGGTAATATGTGTTTTTTAGTTTTTAACCAAAAACCAACGCTAGCATATCATTAAGTACAAAGATGAAATAATTTTATGCATAAGAAATACATGTATTTATTTTGTATTTCATGGTGACCACAGATGATCATGATAGCATGAAGGAACATGCTTTTTCATAAATCCACAAGCATTAATTTGGTATGCAACATCATATTGCCACGTGCAACAACAATCTTGTTTGTTCAATTGCCATATTCTGCGGTGTGCCGAAAACAATATGAATTACTTGTTTTCTGTAAAATTAAGCTATTGCTCATTGAAAAAAGGTAGTTTGGTAATATCAATCATGTATTTTTAACTTATGTGATGTTTATATAGCAAACTTATGTGATGTTAAGGATGTTACATTTTTAACTTATGTGATGTTAAGGAAATAATCTGGACAAGAAAAGTTAATAAAACCATGATGTGAAACAATGTGCTTATGAACTGATAAGAAGCAAAAGACCTAAAGAATGAAACAATTTTTTAGATTTGATTTTCTTAACTACCTCAGAAATATTAGGCTTTTAGAAAAGTAGTGTTGTTTGAATAGGGCATAGAAAGGTTAACTGTTTAACATTTGTTTTTGCTATTCTGTTTTGCAGATACTATGACCAACTCTGCTCAATGGAGGCTAAGCTTCCTATTACAGAGGACCAAGTATGCATTTTTCCCTGATTACTACTTTCATTATAATTGAATTTGTAACCCTAAGACAAACAACCAGGAAATACAGAAATCCATCAGTTTGCTAGTTATAGTAATGTTCAATTATGCCAAGAAAGATCTATGATCAAATTGCTTTGATAAAGTACCATATTTTTATATTTTTTAAATAGATAAGGATAAGTTTTACATGGCAAGATGCATTTGACAAAGGTGGAATCTTTGGTGCAACCAAAGCATGTAAGGAATTTATCATTTCTTTTGGATTGTTTGATTTTCTTTCTATCATATTATGTTAAGAGGGTTAATGGAAAGTTAGAGACAATATATGCCACATGGATTGTAAGTATTGTAGCTCCCGTTTCCATTACTTTGCTTCTGTATGTTGCAGGCTTTGTTCATTTCGTTTCCTCTTGAGCCCTTCCCATTGCTTTAGCCTAAACTGTTTTTTAAAAGTCATTAAAAACAAAGGTGTTCCCATCATTTTGTTTTTTCCATTTTCATATCCCTTTTTGAGCTCTCTTTGAAACTGAAAATGGATGAACTCGTTTTTAAATGGCGCTGTTTTTCAATTTCTTGTTAAAACAATTTGTTTTACAATGATTTTGTTCTTGAATGACTTTGTTTTCAATGGCTTTTAAAAATGGGTGGTTTTTCAAATACCTCTGTTTTGATTGAAAAATTTGATTCAGAATTGTTATCAATGACTTTGTTTTTGTGCGATGAAATGATCATTTGTGGAAATTGATCTCTTTGGAATAAAGATGAATAGGAAAATATCATCGAGAGAGCTAGGAAAACTTCAAATTAAAAAGGAGAATGAAAGAAATTTAAAATAGCATCTAAACTTCAAATAGAATCGAATTTCCAACTACAGCTGATTTGACAGAGTCAGGTGGTGATGATAGAATCTAGAAACTTGGCCTCGTTCAGTGGAACATGAACATAACTATACGATGTAGCATTTAGTTCATTTTAAAATTTCATTAATTGTAGAAAAAACTTTATTGTTTTGTGTATTTCTACATCCTAATAAAAAAGAGTTCATGTATACATATTCGTCCTTGCTATATTTACCATTCCTGTTTATTTTTCTAGTTTGCACTTTTCTTTTGAAAGGAATTTCACTTCACTCCAGTCCTTAACAAAAGAATTTCTGATTCAAGTTTAAAAATATTACTTTTTAATTATTGTGCATTGTTCTCCCAAAAATTTTTTTAACATGCTATTTTGAGGACACTACGCTGCCATGTATTGTAGTTTAATGAGCAGTAAAATAGACATATAGATTTTCCTATTTTTTCTCCCTTCTTTGCAATAACATCTTTTTTGTATCTACAAAAAAAGCGTGAAAGTTGTAAAATCACTCATTAACTTCTCCTCAATCTGTCAGTTACCAGTTACCTTTTGTAATTATATTCTGTTTAAAATTTCAGCATTGATAAATGGAGCATATGAAAAATGCTGTGTTCTTTTCAACATTGGCTCGTTGTTTAGCCAGATTGCATGTTCCCAGAACCTAGGGACAGATGATGGCATGAAAACGGCTACAAAGTATTTTCAACAAGCGTCAGGGATTTTCAGTCACCTAAAAGAAGTAGCGTATCCACAGCTGAATACGTTACCTACACCTGATTTTGCTGTTGACTGCCTTGCTACCCTCAGTGCTATCATGCTAGCACAAGCTCAGGATTGTTATTACCAAAAAGCATCAGAAGGTGAGGCTGTTGTTTTGGGCAGGAAATCAGAACCGAGGATGCACCAGTGGCAGATGCCTCCCAACTTTTCAAATATGCTCCCTTTCCAAAAATTATTCTCTTTATGACTTTTTGGAAAAGTACCCCTTTTTGTGAGACATAGTGCCTTCTCCTACCTTTTCCCTTCCAACTTTCAAATGCATCTGATGTGTCAAAGCTTAACAAAGAGATAACTTGATATTTTCATTGTATAAGAAGTAAGAGTTTCCTTTTTTAGAGAAAATTATCCAAAATTAAACTAGAATGGTATTTTTTTCCTTTGGACTAATGGACAAAAGAATGACCTTGTGGCATCAGCTCTTGGACTTAGTCAATTATTATTGCAGCTCTATTTTAGTAGGTTGTATTTGATTGCTTTAAGTTTTCCTGTTTCTGAAACCTTACCTGCCAAAATGCTAAGCTGTGATAAAAAATTGAAGCTGTGCAAAAATCCTATCATTTAATTTTCATCCATTAATTTTTGTATACATAATATGTATAAATATTAGTAGATATATTTTTGTTATTATATAAATCATTATATTGTAGATATTGTCCTGATTTATTTCAGCAGTGTTGATGTTTAAAAATTTGTTTTGATAGGGAAAATGAAAGTGGCAAATTTAGCAAAAATTGCTGCACAGACAGCAGACTTTTATCAAGATGCTAATCGGTTGGCCACTTCACCTATGGTTAAATCTATGTGGGAAAAGGTAAATTTGTCTTTGTGCTTAAATTTTACCAAATTTTTTGTTAAAGTTGTTTTTTGTTGTTGTTGTTGCTATTGTGGTTGCTGTTGTTGTTGCTATTGTTGTTGTTGTTGTTGCTGTTTTGTTATTGTTGTTGTTATTCGAATTCCCTTTGGCTGTTATGAAGAACTTCAGTGAGTTTTTACCCAGTTCCATAGCTGATGTCAATGAAAAAGTTAATCTTCAGCAAAATGCTCTCAGCAGGAGAAGGAAAGGAAAGATTCTGTGTTCTTTACCTTTCCTGTTTTAGCTTTAACTTGTATTTTAGGAGTGGATTCCTATTCTGTCCGGAAAGCAAGCCTATTTCACTGCAGTTGCAGAATATCACCAAGCCAGCGTTTGTGAAGAGCAGAAAAAATTTGGTGAAGCAGTTGCCAGACTACAGGTTTGTGTCTGAGAAACTGTCACTTTAAAGCTTCCAGTTTATACAAAGAGTTTAAAGCTTTTTTTGTTATATTTAGATAAAGATATCAACAATGCCAACAACTTCAAATTAACTGTAATATTACATATTAAACACTGTCCAAACGTTTTCAAACTTGCAGAAAGCGGAAAAGTACATACTCGATGGCATCCGGAATGGAGACAAATACTATGACTGTAGAGTAAGTTGACCAAAGTTTAACCTCAGAGTATCAACCTTTTACCTTTGAAATGGTTGTGCTAGTATTTTACTACTTTTTAAAATGTCTGTCGTTGTTGGTGAGGAGCTCTTCAATATACTGATTTTATTTATAAAATTTGCAAGGCCTCATTCAGATATGATGAAAGTTCGGCAATTGCGGATTGCGTTTGAGTGATTTCTAAAACGAATGTTATATAAAACTTTTAGCTTGATCGTTATATTAAACGATAGCCGGGAGGAAGTTACAACGAGGTCATGTAAAGAAGCGCTGAAAAATCGTTAGAAGGTATCCTAGCTGGGGCTGTTCAAATCTTGAAGGGTAAATGAATCGTCCAACCTAGAATAAAAGGCTTCCGAGTGAAGTGTAGGCTAAGGACTTTGCTCTGTGCTTCTCTACTTGATATAGGGAAAGATGGTTTTGCTTTAGAACTTGTTTATTGAAGTAAATTGCAAGTGTTCTTTTTTCAAATTTCCAAGCTTGTGCCATAGAAAGATTAAACACTTGATTTATTCCATTTTTCTGTTGCTGTACATTTTTCTTTAAAATGTTGCTGTACATTGTGTAAATGTTGTTTTATAGGAAATGGCAGACAGCATCAAGAAAAAGCATGCAGGCGCAAAGAAAGACAACGATATCATATATCTGGATAAAATTCCACGACATGATTCTTTGGACTCTATCGGAAAAGCGGCGCTGGCTAAAGCTACCAGTGTCCAGTCCCCCTTGTCTAGCTCATTCACAGACCTCTTCCCTTCACTGGTGCCTGTTGCTGTAAACCAAGCAGTAGCCACATTTGAAAGTAAAAAAGCAGACTTAGTAAACAAAGAGATCGGTCGATTAAGAGAGTCTACACAAGTTCTCAACGGGTACGCGCAGCAGAAACATTTCATTTGTTATTTAGAACCATGGCCTCTGTTACCGCCCTGTGCATCCAAGGTTTTTCTCTATGTTCTTTCACGAACCAATTTATGCCAAATCCTCTCCAGTTTTTCCTGCTCATCCCATTACTAACCTGATTCGTGTTACTAGCGTATTGATGTCGTCAAGTATCCTTTTTTTCATAAGGGATCTAGAAATGGTGTGGGTGGACTGTCACTTAAGCCCTTTCAAAAGAAATTTCTCATTCAAATCTTAAAGGACCGCCTTTTTCTCGATTGTCCATCCGTTCAACCTGCTACTCTTCTGTCGTGCTATAATCCCTCCCCTTGCTTTCTTCTATCTTCGTTTGTATTTTCAAGGATATTGGCATCGTTAAATCTGCCTGCAGCCATCGAAGATTTATCAGGCGCCAAGGTTCCTCAGTCAGTCCTAGACAAATCTACCGCGGTGAAGCAGAAAGGAGGCCTTAACAAAATTGATCAAATGATGCAGGACCTACCAGATCTGCTGAACAGAAATAAAGAAATAATCGACGAGGTTAGGTGATTAAAGTTTAAATGTTGAGCTGACAACATCTTGAGTTTACAGCGACAAAACAAAGTCACCAAAGCTTCAAGCCTGCAAGATAATTTGTCAATATTTTCAACTTTTTCAGTTTTATAAGATAAATAAAATAAGAAACAAGCAAAGATTCCTGTACCAATCCGTGTTCTTAATCATTGCCCTGTTTTCGAAAATATCAAATCTTGTTCATGTTGCTTGTAAGTATGGAAGCATAAATTCGTGAACAACTATTTTCAGTATTTCGGAAAGAAGGACATAATTCTCTTTGGTCAACAGCAAAGAAGGACACAATTGCAATTAAGTCTGATAGTTTTATGTGTAATTAAAAAAACCCCGTTAAAATTTCTATGTTTGATATTGTAAGTATATGATTAGTAACTTATTAATTCTACAGACAATTCGAATGATGGATGAAGAAGAACAAGAAGATACTCAGATGAAAGATCGGTTCCAAAGCAGATGGAACCGGACTCCTTCGAAGCTACTAACCGAACAACTTCGAGCTGAAGGTGCTAAGTATATGTCTATTTTGAACAATGCGACGAAAGCCGACGCGATCGTCAAGACGAAGTACAACGAGAATAGACGAGCCATGGATATCCTGTGTAAATCAGCGGTAACTACTTGTCCTATTTCTTTACATTTATTTGCTGTTGCTAATATCGAAGGGGAATTTTTCGGAACTGAGAACACTCTAGAAGGAGACAATAGGTCTAGGATTCTTTGTTTTCGATGACAGAAATCCCAACACGCTGCTGTGTAAAGACCGATTTCCGCTAAAGTCATGTGACTCCGGCAAAAGGGAATGAACGAATCAGCGAATCGGCGAATGCCACCAGTCGCTTAGTGCGCATACGATGCGAAAGAAAGAAAGTAAAGCGCATGCTCAAAAATGCATTTGGTCGATTTTGCGGCCAATGAATCAATTTGAAATCACGCCTAAGTAATCCTAGAATAATCCTGCCACGCGATCCTACAATGGCCTTCCCTGCTTGATGTGCTGTGACTTCATTATTTCATACACAATATACAATCTGTTCTGCTTTGCAGCATTTTTTGACCCCTGTGACATTATTTTGCCAGATGAAAGTCGTCAGCAATAAATATTTGCTTTGCCTTCGCACTTTGCCGAACATATTTCGAGTGTATTTTTCGATGAAAGGTCAAACGAAGTTTATTACACAAGAGAAAATGTCCTGCTCATGTGATAGCTTCCTCTTTCTGACTTTTTTCCTGGCACATCACTGTTTTGATTGACTAATTGAATAACCCCCATCCCCTTCCATCATCCTGTCTTTCCCTGTCTTGTCAAGAAATATACTGCAACTCTCCTTTTCTTGGACAATTTAACGACTTGGTGCATTCTGGGGGATTTACTATGCTGCGGTAAATCTGTGTAGCTACCAAGAACGTCTTCTTCTTCTTCAGTACAAATATACCACAAGTATGTCCAGAAAGCAATAATCAAAGTGCTGTTTTTTCACTTTGTTCTTAAATTCTTTGGCATATTTGGAACAACTATCAGCAGATTGGTAGGATGGTCCTTCCTGACGAGGTTGAATGAAATAGCGCTATGTTATGGCCCCTTTTCAAAGACCTCCCCCCCCCCTGTGATATTTAACCTAGTAGTGAATATTGATAAAATATATGCAGATAAAAACGTTTCCACATTACCAGTTAGTTATCTGAACTTATTTAATCCATTTTCCTAATTTTTGAAAACATTATTTTTCTGTGTTTAAAAGAAAATTTAGCACTAAAAATCTTAACTTTTACGCCTTTTTATGTGCGGACAGTTTTACTGAACACACTTAACTGGGTAGCCTTGTCTTATCAACAATGCATGTTTTTTTATTTCTTTACTTAAAGCTGGTACAATTTCTAGCTATGCGTACTCAAGCTAATTAAAACCAACTAATTTAAATTATCAACGCTAAATATAATATAAATCAAATATAACCGATTGTGCTAATGTATTCCTTGCAAAGATTACAAATACAACTGAATGATGTAAATTCTGAAATTTTTTTCTTGAATATTTGTAAAGTAGGGGAGTCCTTTATCTCGTTTAGAACTGAGTTCCAAATTTGGCTATATCTGTATGATGCGGTATTAAATCCATATATTTTTCAATGTGGCTCCGCTGTTTTGAGTTTCTTAAGTAATATGGGCATTCATTGACGGAAAATATTTCATTCATAAAAGATGGATTCAAACCGTGTAATGTTTTGTAAATTTCTATCGCAAGATATTGTAAATTTTTCTTATGAGAGGTTATTGTTTTATTCTTCATTAAAAGTTGTTCAAAAGTTGATTCATAATCATCATGAGCTATTCTCATTGCTCTTTCATGAATCTGGTTTATCCGGCAATTACATTTCCTTCTGCAAAACATCCAAATAAAAGGACAATAGTTAAAATATGATAATATGGACGTTTTCATTAAAATGATTCGCTTAGATTTGTCCATATACGAAACAATCCTGGCTAGAGCGTTTACCTTTTTCCCAGCTTCTTCACAAAAAACTTCAATATGTTCTTCTAATCTAAGTTGATGGTCTAGTGTTACTCCCAAAAGTTTAACATTCTTACTTTCTATTATAGTAGAACCATTTATTTGAATTTTAGATTCCTCTAAATTGGATCGATTGGCTTTAAATGTTATAAGCTTGCTTTTATCGCCTTCAAGCACCAACAAATTTTCATAAAACCATTTATTAAGAATAGCGTCTTCCGATTCTAAGTCGTCAGTTAGTTCATTCGTATCAGTACTTGACAGCCAAATTGTATTATCATCTGCATAGTTGCATAAGTTGCTTTTGTTCAAATGCAGAAAAATATCGTTTATGTAACTATTGATAAACAACGGGCCTAAGATTGATCCTTGAGGAACTCCTTGCTTTGTTTCCATCCAATCACTAAAATCTGAGTTTATTTTTACTCGTTGTACTTATTTATCTAGATAACTATACATGAATTTCATTGATTTGCGTTGCGTTGTCGCTGAAGCCATAAGATTCCAATTTGGCTGGTAAACAATCAAATGCTTTTGATGAATTCATTAGTACTGCACAAGCCACATCTTTTTAATCCAGGCACTTTTTCAAGCCTTCAATAAGTCGTAATTAAGCGTGTTGTGTGCTATAACCTTTTCGAAATCCACAAATAAAAGGGAACAGTTTAACACCGATGTAATTGTAGATTTGATTTAACATTATTCTCTCAAATATTTTTGAAGCTGAGGGGAGCACACTTATTGGTCTATAATTCTCTTTACTAGTTGAATCTCCTTTTTTAAAAATAGGGCACACATTAGCCATTTTCATAAGAAAGGGAAATGTTTTATCAGAAATAGATCGATTGAATATTTCAGCTAGTGGTCCAGAGACAACGTCTATTGCCATTTTAAGAACTTTCGGGGGGATGTTATCAGCTCCTGTTGATTTGTCTTCCTCTAGGTTGTAAATGTTCTCTCTTACCTCCTTGGAAGTTATATTTTCAAAGTTAAACTTGATCAAACGTTTCCTTGTTTTTTCAAATACTACGGTGGTTTTCAAATCATTTCAATTGATCTAATGGTGACGAGGCTGTCCTTTCGTCAGACGTCTGTTACACATTATCAGATAAAGGTCAGGCTATAATGAGGCGTTCAGTAATATTTACGAAATGATTATTCAACGTTTGTGCTACTATTTTGCTGTCAGACAGGATTTTATCGTTCTCTATCAGTATGATTTTATTTGGTTTTGCATTTTTATCATTTAATAAAGGCTGGATAGCTTTCCAGAATTTTTTATTATCGTTGACGAATTTAACATCTAAATTTTCGAAATATCTTCTTCTAGTGCGTCTAATTAATTTAACACATCTATTTCTGACTTGTTTGTACCTCTCCCTATTAGAAACTTTTTTATTTTTGTTGAGCTCTCTTTTTGCCTTAGATCTCAGCATTATCAATTTTCTTATATCTTTATTCATGAAAGGCGCATTGTTTGCTCTTACAAATTTTTTCTTTGGAGAGGCATGTTTATCGAAAATTTAAATCAGAGTTTGATTGAAAACATCGTACGATACATTTTCTTTAGGTATTTTAGCTAAATTAAATTGAAGATCCTCGTTAAATTGATCGGTAGAAAAAGTTTTATAGCATCTGTATGAAATAGAAGTGGGTTCAGATTTCACGAATTCAGTTTTTAGTACAGTATAGGTTAGTTTATGGTGGTCAGACAAACATGTCTCATATGTACCTGTATTTATATAGCTGTATTTCTTGTTTGTTAAGATCAAGTCATAGCATTTAGGCGGGTTACTTTTGTAGCATGTTGGCTCTTTCATCAGATTATATAGATCATATAATTTCCCATAAAAGTTTCCCATAAAATTTTCTATGTTAAAAGAACCAGGTTCCATATTAAAGTCCCCAAGTATTAGAATTCTTTCACAGCTTTGTGAATAAAAATCCAATAACTTAACTAATTCATCAAAAAATAGATATCATTTTGGAGGGTGATAAATTCCAATAATTATACATTTTTGTTTTTTAAAATTAACTTCAACGGAAATAGTTTCTATGTCATTTGCTGGGTTGAGATTTCTTGCGGCCTGTTTTACGGCCTGTCTTACTGCCTGTCTTACGGCCCGTCTTACGGCCTGTCTTACGCGAGTTTTTGAAAATAAAGTGCTGCTCTGATTTCTGTGAAAGTCACCCGTGTGCCATACAATCCACGTGAAGCTAGATTCAAGTACAGCAAGGCTTCCAAAGCAGAGATTTAGGTGCTCTGCTAGTTTGTCTGTATGGTGCATGTTACAGTTCAGATCAGGACGGCTGGTAAATATTTCATTATTTTTCTTTTTTCTCCATTTTGGAGAGGACAACGGACAGATTAGTTTGGTGCTAAATTTGTATTTGCCTGTTGAAAACATTTATAGAAGATTTAGCGAGTCATTAAGCAAGAATTTGTTGAAAAAGGGCGGAGATTCACAGTTTGATGCCAGGAGTTTTAGGTAATAAATATTTAAGGAGGCAGGAATTAGGCAGAAAACGATGGTTTTACAAGCTATCAAATTGACATATACACGTTTTGGTCGGTTGTTGAACCTGCTTTAATGGATTCATGCATCTGTGTCCTTTCTCAAACTAAATGCCATGGGAAAATTCAGCCTGTTGAACAAAGATCAACTTAAATAATTATATTTAATACGGGTGATTATTATTGAACAGACTCATTTGTTTTTTAATGTTTTGATGAAACCCCTGGTTGCAAGAGCCTGGTCAGCGTAAAATGATGTGAAAAAGACTTGAAACAACACGTGAATCAATCGTTGTTAGTCTTTTCGTGTCAAAATGCATACATTTTGGAGAGATTAAGGTTGAAGAGGTGGAGTGATTGCTTAGTTTTCAGATAGTTTGTACTTTAAGCAGCTTGATCTTCATTAAACCTTTCGGGTCACACAGTCAGGTGACCAGATTACTTCTCTTTTTGACTGATTGGTCGCTGTGTGGCTTTGCAGATTTCCCACATATAGATTCATCACATCTTTGCTAACCCATTTGGACGTAGCTCTTTGTGCATCAGTTAATCCTATTTCACGAGAAGCAGACAAAGCTGATACAATGCTGTTTTTTATTATTTGTTAGAAACCAAATGGAAAAATGTCAGTGCCCTGCATTGCGAGCTGCATTGCGAGCTGCATTGTGCCCTAAATGGCCTTCCACTGTTTTATTTGCAGTGGATTTAATTGAACTGCATTTACTTGTTTCTCTATTCTATCTGCAGTAGATAAAGTGAAGGGTCTTTTTCTTGCATCTTTTTGTTTCAACTCCTAACTTAGAAAGAAGAGCAATAGTTTCTGTTTGTCACATCTACATAACTTTCTTTTTATGTAATATGTAAATAAATTTGTTTGATTCGAAGACTAATTTCACATTTGCGTTATGCAGCTAACTATGTTTAGCGATATGCGTTGTTGAAGTCGTAGTGTTTCATGAATTCCATAGCAGTGATATTAAATCGTAAACGATTGAATTCTTTGCTACCTGTCTTTGTATTACTTTATCTTGCAAAGGCCGGTGTAAGGGTGGTGTATTAGGACTAGTGTAAAACGTACATTAACGATTTTTCAGCAAGAAATCGAGGCAGCTTTGCCAAAAGGAGGCTCAAATGTTGCTGGAGGTGGACAAAGTGCGGTCCAGGAACTTAGGAAACTAATGGCTGATGTTGACGAAATGAAAAAAGAAAGAGAAAAACTCGAGGAGCAGTTCAAAGAGACGCCTTTGGACATGGCCCCGAAATTCCTGCAAGCTCTTTCAGCCGAGGGATTTATTGACAGTGAAAGAATCAGTAATGTTGGCTTGGAGGAAAAGTATGGTGAATATCAGAGAGAGGTTGATGAGAGTCTGAACCAGCAGGAGGCTCTATTGGCAAAAATCCAGGTATAGAGAATTGATTAATGGAATAAGTGATCGGATAAGAGTTAAAGAATATTTTTTTATTGCCGCTGATAGTTCAAAGTTTTAATTCATCTTAAACTGTTTTTCTTCAGGAAAAAGCAATAAACACAAATTTTCATTAATAAGCGCAGGAGAATTATCAGGCCATTATAAAACCTTTATGGTAGCATTATTGTACAGTTAATGATATTTCATGGAAGAAGAGGAGCTGGCCTTGTAGATTGTGACTTCTGTGGTGATAGTTTCACAATGCAAGCCTGATTACAGTCTTTTAAACTTGAGCAGCGCCGCGTTTAAATATGACACAGCATGTTTATGACTTTTTATGGTTTTTTAGGATGCTAACAACCGTTTTGTTGCTGAAAAGCAAAGCAGTGGTGCGGCTAGTCAACGGGATCAAATGCTTAAGGAACTCGCTCAAGCCTATGACGCGTTCATTGAACTTCTCGGTAACCTTCAAGAAGGAAGCAAGGTGCCTTTTTATTACACTTATTTACGAGATACGAAATAAACACGGCTCTTTGCATCTAAAGAGACATTGTTTTGTTAAACATTTTGAGCGGATAAGACAAGATGCTTATTCATAAAAACGCCCAAAAAACTCAGATGCTAATTCTCAAGTATTTAGTTTCCATTCTAAGAGGGTGTTGTTAACGTTTTTGGGGGATTTGTAAATTTTCATGGGTAAGAAATTCAAAACTTCAATGTTCATACCAGTTTTATTGAATACTTTCTAAAATTCCAAGGAAGCCTATGATTTTTGGCCATTTGCAGTCTATTGCCCCCTCCCCCTTATTATGTAACAGGCTCACTCTCCTGTCACATGTCACGCATGCGCTGTTAATTAATAATCACATGACTTTTAACCATATATATTGTAAATAGAGATTGAATTAGTAGCAGAGTTAAGTTTTTGGCCATTTGGAGTCTATTGCTCCCCCCCCCCTTCATTATCAATAATCAAAACAGAGCTATACACAGCTTTCTTCACTTGTTTAAGCAATCTAACAAAAAGCAATCGTCATCTTCCAACTTCATCGACAATTTTATTACAGCCCAGTTTCAGCCCTTAATTAAGTTTTTTTATCATGCTTGTTTGCATTCTAAAAAGCTTTCATGTGTGCTCGAACCTAATCTATGTATCAATCAAAGTCCAGCCTTGCTTCGAAGCCTTGGTGACGTTTTGAAATGGTTCTTTTTAGATTGTATTTTAGAGGTTGAAAAACTTGATAATAAAACTGATTTTTTCGTTATCTTTTTCAGTTTTACAACGATTTGACGGAAATTGTGTTGAAATTTCAATCCAAAGTCAGTGACTTGGTTTTTGCCCGGAGGACGGAAAAGGACGATCTTTCAAAGTAATTTGAATCTTTAAATTTACTTCGTTACAGTAATATCCACTTCATTACAGTTGCCTCTGTTCTAGTAACCTCCACCTCATTACAGTTGCCTCAAGTTCGTTTTAGTAACCTCCATTTCATTGCAGTTGCCTCTAATTCAATTTAGTAACCTCCTCTTAATTATAGTTTCCTCTTCCAATGTCAGTAGCCTTCTTTAATTTTTGGTCAACTGCAATCAACCATCCATGATGCATGCTTTTTTAAAAAGACTCTCTCTGATAACATGACTGTTTTCAATGTTTGACATAATCTGCTAATAGTGGAATATACATAGTCAAAGTCAGAAATTTTAGACTCAAGCTGTAAGCACCATTGGCTGTTGTCTTAAAGCTCATTGCTTAACCTTTTTTGCTCAGTTTTGAATGCCAAACTTGCTGTTTTGGTTATTAAATTCAAATGTGAGTCAAAACCCCATTGCCTTTTGCAACAGGGACATTCAAAACCAGATCGCGAAAAGTGCGCCTGAACGTGCCCCTGCTGTTCCATCGCACATTCAAGGTATGTATGACGCCTGAGTTGTAAACTGTTTCGTTATTCAAGTGATCTGTTCGTTTTTTTCGCCACATTTATTCATTTAATCGCATTTGATTTCTGCCCACCCGCTGCCAGTTGCTAGTAATTTCATCTTAGTTGCTTTACTGGACAGCGGAAGCCACTGGTACCTGAGATGCAGATTAGAAACTTTAGCGAAATTGCTTTGTTTTCAAGCTGTTTTATAGTTGAACAACATGCGATTTCTCTTTAGAATATCATAAAATCGTTTGCTAGGTGCAGGTGCTGAATCAAGCCTAGATTCTTTGTCTATGGATAATACGCACGTATAATGGAAGACCAGCCTCTATAGAAGAGCATCGATCCTTTTTAACAAGAATAAAAAATTAAAGGATTTTTATGTTTGATATCTATTTATCTTGATTTGCAGCTCAAGAAAGATCAGTGCCAGACCGCCCGCCCCCACCGAGGTCATCTGCTCCATCCCAACCACCGGCGCAACAACCGGCGCAACAACCGGCGCAACAACCGGCGCATCAACAGTTTCAACAGCCTCAACAATACTGGACGGGCCCTAACGCTCCAAATGCACCCTACCCTACCCAGTCGTACATGCCCCAAGCAGGCATGTATGCACCTCCTGGTGGTATGGCTGGGTATGCTCCAGCGTACCAACATGCCCCCCATCCACAGTATCAAGCGCCTCCGTATGGTCAGCCCTACGGTTATCAACAACCGCCTGTGGGCTATTCGGGGTATCCATATCAACAGCCTCCACAGCAACATTGATTCATAAGGGACTAATTATAATCAATATGGCACAATAATATCATTTAAAATTTGGAAATGGGCATATTTTGAGAACGTCCTAATTATTTCTATAAGATAATTGTCTGTAGAACGAAGAAATTACCAAAAGCATAGACTTTGTAGGCATTATATCACGAAGAGGGAAGCTGCAAAGGCTGAAGCTTCTTGAATGTCTAGATTTTCTTCTCTTCATATCCTATCGTATTTTATCTTGACAGCTGTTCCTTTTTGTAGTTTAATCTTTTCCCGACTTCAGATCTTTCTAGTTTCGGGGTTAAATGGTTTAGAGCTGTCCAATTTTGTATTTTTTTTTGAATGGCGTTCTTGTGTTTACCCTAAAATAAAGGATTTCATTTGGCGGTGTAATTTAGATCTGGGACATTTCTCCAGCCCCACCATACCCTTACAGTTTCAGCATGTGTTCGATGTTCACTAAAGACTAGTTATAACGTAGTTCATGGATTTTTTCTTTATGTTGTAACACGGACTAGCTCTCTAATTCTAATTTTTTAATTCAGTCAGGTTTGTAATACGAGTA
Organism: Rhopilema esculentum; assembly: GCF_057945365.1. Lineage (NCBI taxonomy): Eukaryota > Metazoa > Cnidaria > Scyphozoa > Rhizostomeae > Rhizostomatidae > Rhopilema > Rhopilema esculentum. The sequence goes on from NC_142830.1 coordinate 15,233,380, forward strand.
TCTGTTGACCATAATTTGATGTTGTTTTCAAGATTTCCACCTAGATTGTTCTTAGTGATTCCAATATTAGAAACTTGCTGATAGCACTTTGATTTGTAAATTTAAGTGATTTGATTATATAGTAAAGCTGTGAAATCCACTTGCACTGCAAGAAATTTATGACTGCTTAACTTCTTGCAAACCCCTGTAACAAGTAAAATCATATGTTTTCAAATTGATATTTAGCAAACCCCTAAATGTTTTCCAAGGATGGCAACTTGGTGACAATAGGCTGCTGCATGTCAACGCATGCAGCTGAAACCAACATTTATAGTATTGAGTTTTCAAATATTATGGCTCGAGTTTTGAGCAAGAAAATATCCTAGAGAAGTCTTGAAACTTCTTGTTTCAAATTCGAGAAAACAGAGGATAATCGTAAGCTCTTAGAATCATGATTTTGTACGAAGAATTAGTATGCTGAGCTTTTTAGGTTTTTTAAAAACAGGGTTCCTAAAAACATTGGAAGGCCCCAACAAATGGCTTTAATTTTCAGATAGTGATTAGGTTTTGGTTTTGCCTTCATCAGTACAGTTGGATCAGGAAACCGCATACTGGAGTTCATCAACGCTTCGTGAAATTTTCACTGATTTTAGCCAAACAGGGCCTGGATAATCTAAGATTTATCACCGTTTAACCTTCAGTAAATGTTTTTACTTCAGCAGGCTAGGCTGAGAACTAGCCTGCGCCGCAGTCCACAAATGCTGCCGCATAAATAAAGCAGCATTTGTGAACTGGGGCACAGGCTAGCTGAGACCTTGCTGCAGTTTGTTTTTATATTCACCGTTATCTCTACATAAATACTCCTGACTAGTTTTACCAACCGTTTAGGTATTAGTGCCGAATAACAGAATAGCTATCAGCATTTGATCGGAACTTTTAACGATCGCATATACGACTTTAATCAATATAAATTCATTCAAGAGAAAACATTCTAACGCTTCTCCGCTCTTCTGTTCTATTTCAGAGCTCGAATTCATAAAGCTCTGGTACCCCTGATGATAGATTCACTCTCTCTGGATTGTGTACGCAAAATTTGAATATACAAAGCTCTGGTCAAGAGTTTTCCTTTCCTTAAAAGCAAAAAATTTTCTCAATCTTTTGAATTCGTGATGCAGCTTTTCTGCAGAGTTCAGAAATATGAGGTTCAAAATTTTGTTTGTAATCTAGCTAGATACCTAGCAATTCTAAGGTTTCTTCAATCAGTTTACCTTAGATGTGGAAATCTTGTCCATTGGTATTTGTCTGCTCAACTTCTTTCTCCATTACCTCAATCAAATTTGATAAATTCATGGAAAAATAAGCAAGAGTATTATCATTGGCATAATTATATAATGTTGCTTGTTTTATAAACCAGAACAGATCGTTTATGTAAAAATTGAATGAGAAAGGGCCCAAAACAGAGCCTTGAGGTACAACCTATAAAATGGTTTGAAAATGGCTATGCGTATTATTGATTCTGCCTTTTCAGATAAGAGTATATAAGGACGAGAGCGTTTTCAACTATTTCATAGGCATTTTTATCAAGACATGTTGCATGCAATATGATTTTCTGTAAGTAGCGATGAAAAGCAAAGGGTTTCATCTAAGTATGGAATAGGTTGGTTTTTCAAACCTTTTTCATAAACTTTGGAGAAGATATTCAGTATAATATTAAATTAATCAATTGTTATGGCGTATCTGATTACAGATATTGACGATAAGTGACTTCCAGTTTCCCCTGTCATCAGCTTTTTGAATTAAAGTTCCAGCATCTTATTGGTCAGCAGCTTCAGACTATCCATTTGCCTTCTCCTGTCTTATTTACCTTCCGTCGATAGCTGATGTTCTAAACCTTTCTTTCTGCATAAGTGTCCATATACTAAGAGGACATACGATTTACTTCCCCCTTTCCTAAAGGGCTTCTTTCATTATCTCCTTCTCCGTCTGCTGTTTCTCCAAGTTAACTTAAACATCTCCCCTTCTTTATCTTCTGTTTCTCCTCTTCTTTACCCTCTGCCTCTCTTTTTCTTCATCTTTTGTTTCTCCTTCTGCTAAGTTTTCTCTTCCTCCTCCTTCTTCCTTGTCAAATGTTTCTCCTTCTTTGTTTTCTGTCTCTCTTCTTCTTCATCCTCTGCCCTTCTTTTCCTTCATCTTTTGTTTCTCCTCCCGCTAATTTTTCTCTTCCTCCTCCTTCTTCCTTGTCAAATGTTTCTCCTTCTTTATTTTCTGTTTCTCTTCTTCTTCATCCTCTGCCCCTCTTTTCCTTCATCTTTTGTTTCTCCTTCTGCTAATTTTTCTCTTCCTCCTCCTTCTTCCTTGTCAAATGTTTCTCCTTCTTTATTTTCTGTTTCTCTTCTTCTTCATCCTCTGCCACTCTTTTCCTTAATCTTTTGTTTCTCCTCCCGCTAATTTTTCTCTTCCTCCTCCTTCTTCCTTGTCAAATGTTTCTCCTTCTTTATTTTCTGTCTCTCTTCTTCTTCATCCTCTGCCCCTCTTTTTCTTCATCTTTTGTTTCTCCTTCTGCTAATTTTTCTCTTCCTCCTCCTTCTTCCTTGTCAAATGTTTCTCCTTCTTTATTTTCTGTCTCTCTTCTTCTTCATCCTCTGCCCCTCTTTTCCTTCATCTTTTGTTTCTCCTCCCGCTAATTTTTCTCTTCCTCCTCCTTCTTCCTTGTCAAATGTTTCTCCTTCTTTATTTTCTGTCTCTCTTCTTCTTCATCCTCTGCCCCTCTTTTTCTTCATCTTTTGTTTCTCCTTCTGCTAATTTTTCTCTTCCTCCTCCTTCTTCCTTGTCAAATGTTTCTCCTTCTTTGTTTTCTGTCTCTCTTCTTCTTCATCCTCTGCCCCTCTTTTCCTTCATCTTTTGTTTCTCCTCCCGCTAACTTTTCTCTTCCTCCTCCTTCTTCCTTGTCAAATGTCTCTCCTCTTCTTTATTTTCTGTCTCTCTTCTTCTTCACCCTCTGCCTCTCCTTTTTTTCATCTTTTGTTTCTCCTTCTGCTAATTTTTCTCTTCCTCCTCCTTCTTCCTTGTCAAATGTTTCTCCTTCTTTGTTTTCTGTCTCTCTTCTTCTTCATCCTCTGCCCCTCTTTTCCTTCATCTTTTGTTTCTCCTCCCGCTAACTTTTCTCTTCCTCCTCCTTCTTCCTTGTCAAATGTCTCTCCTCTTCTTTATTTTCTGTTTCTCTTCTTCTTCATCCTCTGCCTCTCCTTTTCTTCATCTTTTGTTTCTCCTCCCGCTAATTTTTCTCTTCCTCCTCCTTCTTCCTTCTTGAATGTTTCTCCTTCTTTATTTTCTGCATATACTCTTACTCATCTTCTGCTTCTCTTATTCTTTTTTATTTTGTTTCTACAGCTCTTCATCTTTTTCTGCTCCTTCTTCGTCGTCTCTTCCTCCTTCTTTATCTTCTGCTTCTTTTCCTCTTAACTAGAAAGATCTCAATATCAAAAATTGTCACCCGAACATAGCAACTAAACAAGAAAAAGCCGATCAGCTGAACATTTTCACGAGTTATCGCGTTCTAGTTTCTTGTTCTATTGTAGGGTTCTACTTTTTTACGATAAATTCATCTTCAAAATCGACATCAACATCTTCCTCTACTCTCATCAGATCTGCGCTGTTTATGTCGTTTTACCATACAACTATAAAATTTAAATTCGAAACTAGTGACATGGTTTATTTTTGCTCTGAATTTTTAATGTTCGCTTATTTAAGAGTTTAAACAGGTTCTCCTGCTTTAACACTATCAATTTCGTGTTTCGTGTTTTTGGCTCAAAAACGATATAGCGACTATGAAGTTTCGCAAAAATTATATTACCTTTACATCGAATGTCTTTCTATACAGGGATGGCGCCACCGGGGGTGCTTGGGGGTCAGGAGCCCCTCCGTCGGCACTTCAATTTTGAGAAATGTCGGCACTTTCATAACTTCCACTTCTTGGCTTTTTTTATTTTTTTTCATTGTTTGATTTTTTTCATTTTTTTTTCATTTTTTGAACTGGAATTACCACAGCGGAAATGGTGTTATATTAGATCTTTGTTGGTGGTTCACTCACTGTCGGCACTCTGACATTGCAGCCCCCCCCCCAGCATTTCTTTTCTGGCGCCATCCCTGTTTCTATATCTATAATTTCTACATCCCAATGTTTCTATAATTTCTTTATATAATTTCAATAATTTCTACAGGTCTTTGTTTAATTTGGTTTTTCTGACATGCTGCCTTGGGGGGTTGAGCCGAATTCTGAGCTGGTGCTCAAGCCCCTAAGTCCCCACGAAGTCGGTACCTATGAGATTGAGTATAAAGCAACCAGTATGGTTTTGAAGATTTTGGTAATATGTTGCTATCTTTGTGCTAAAAGTCCACGAAAAAATTTTGTCACGACGAAATTCTGAGAAGTTATCCAAATTTTTTTTTCGACGAAGTTTATCCGCGGAAAATTTATCTGAGGAAAATTTTTGTTGTTAATGTACCTCGATTGAGCTTTTGTGACGTCAAATTCGTACTTTGACCCTAAGATATGGGACGCGCCATGCCAGTTACGCACTTATGCAATGAAAGGCACATGAAAGGGCAGCTTTCGGAGTGAAGAAAAGCAGCGATTTCCTTACGAAAACTCGATAAGTTAAAAGAAGTAGGAATTATTTTTGAAAAGATGAAGCTTTGGTCTTCGCAGCATATATTTGGGTAAGTCCTAACCAGTAGAGATAGCTTGTTACCACTCTGGTTAATGTCTGGCCTAGTCAGTTGCTTGCTAGGCCAAGAAAGGGCGTGCTCAAGACCGCGAGAGTACAGTTCTAACCTAACTACAAGCGTCTTTATGTTTTATGAATATATTTAAAGGAGTTTGGTTTATAAGAGTCGAAGAGGTTTCAAGCTGGCTTTGAAAATTTTTCACAATTTTCTATTTCAGTCGATCTGTAACCAGATGTAGGAAGGAGAAGCATTACGCCCCATTTACGCTTTAGCGTGGACAGTTCTGTCTTTAAGACATAAAAACTGTGCAACAGATTGACTGACAGCATTCTTCATTAATTACATACTATATTCAATGTTAAATTTTCGCATTTTATTTTGATAAGCAAATCAATCAAGGGAAAAGTAAGAATGATTGCCAGACCCTCCTAAAATCATTGTTCATTTTTTTAGACACACTTGGGATCGTGTGACACAAGCAATATGGAGGAAGTATCCAAATAAACTAAATCCAAATGTTGTTGCAGTAGATGTAATTGATAGAAAGTTGGAAGAGGATGGGACGCTGCACACTGTCAGAATGCTTGGCACCAACTGGAACATGCCATCATTTGTAACTGCAATGCTTGGCATGCCTGATATGTGTTATGCTTTAGAGTATTCAGTTGTAGATCCAGTTTCAAAAACAATGACCTTAAAGACTGTTAATTATACATTCAGCAGCGTAACAGAAGTTATAGAAGCAATCAAATATTGTCAAAACCCTGAAGATATCAGCAAGTAAGTAACAGGTTTTATATTTGAGTTTTTTTATGGCTATGATTTCACACAAATATTTGGTGTTAACAGCCTTCCTCTAATTTTGATCTTAGAAGGGTTCTGGAGAAGGTTTTCTCTTTCTACAGCCTGAAATTTCATGCTAAATTTTTAGTTCTAGTATTATGAAGAAGCTCGAGTTTGCAAATGATGTTAATGGAAAAAAAATTGGCACTTGATATGTGACTGTGACTTCTTATCAAGATTTGTCTTATTCAACGACTGGAAATATTGCTCATTCATCAGAGTAAAACAACACATCAAATACCGTTTTATGCGAGTTTACATGGAAATCTTGTTTTGCTAATATATACCTTTTCTTTGAAAAGTACAAAAAACTTGAGGCCAGATATTTTCTATCTGCATGTTACAAATCCAAATTACTAATTCTCTTCCTAATCCAAAATATCATTATATACTTATATATTTCTGCTTTGTAGTAGACATTGATGTGAGGAAAATTTCTGGGTTTCATAGAATTTATACGGCTAGAAGTTGTGTGAAACACTAAGAAAATCTTACAACACTTATGTTTGTGTATATCTTAGAATCTAATCGGATACTTGACATTCTCTCCACAAAAATTAGGAATAATAATCTTATTTTTTTTTCAAAGCACGCTGATGACACATGATGCTATAATAAAGGTCAGTGGTGTTCGATTCAAGGATTATTGTGAAGGACTTATAGCAAATACCTTTGATACAAATGCTAAAAAGGTATGCAATTTTTTTAAACTTGGTAGTAAGTGACATGAATATATGCACCTTCAACAGGATGTAAAGCAAAAGTAGTTTTTTTTTCATTGCGTTGGTTAATTTAAAGCTGTGGCATTATCTTGACATTTTTAAAGATATATATATTTAAGTAGGTATATATTTAAATAAATTGGTTATACACTTGTGAAAATAAGTATTGCACAGGCTGAAACAGAAATGGCTGCACTGCAGCAAAAGATTTTAATGAACCAAAATTAAAATGGCCTTAGCAAGTTTCATAAAAGTTATAATATGACTTTTTAACTGGAATATGTTGGAAAATTTATCAAGGTTTGATGGTAAAAATATATAGTAAATGCATGAATATTCTTGATTTTTGCCTATTTATAAACAATATTGACAAGTCGCAAAAACACAAAAATTGAGCCATGATGATTGAAGTACCTGTGTAAACATTACAATAAACAAGTTCATCTTTGCACCAATTTGTGATATCTTATTACAATGAACTCCAGGGTACTTATTTTTTTGGGGGTCTAGAACTGCTCATTTTCCTCACTTTTGTTAGAGAATCTGTTAAATTTGGTCTAAAATTTTGGAGCCGCAATGAGCCTAATTGCAGCGGCCGCTTTGTGATATGTTGCAGCAAAATTGAATCAATAAAATGTGTCACAATTCGTAAAGTCCATCTTTTCCAATTGATTGCAATTTTGTAATGGAAACAAATAATGCTTAAAATTGCGTAAAATAACATTTTGTCCTCTCATCAAATGAAAATTACCAAAATTCCCGCGATAAACATGTTCACTCAAGTGTCCCAATAGCTGTTAAAAAGTAGGCATAATAAAATGGCTTGAAATATGCCACTTTCCACCAAATACATGGCCGTTTATGATCTTCAACACCTAAATGTGATCTTGCAAATGATTTTCTGAACTTATCATGTCGCAATTAACAGAACCTGTTACTAAACTTTTGATAAAGTTTTAGCAAGTTTCACAAAGGTTTCAAAGCTGGGAGACTGTCCAATAAAAAGTTGAAATTTTTTTCAACTTTTAAATTAAAATTAAATGTCAATGGCTTGAAATTTGGTTTGATTAGATTTTAACCATAAAAAGACACCTGATGGCTTCACAAAAATGGTTTGAATTTTGATCGCTTTGTTGTTGACAACGTGGTCGCCATTACTGAATTGTCAAACCAGTGCAATACTTTTGCTTACTAAGTGTATATATCACATTTTCAGTTTGGTCTGTTTCTGCTGGGAAGCCCTGCAAATCTGCATATATATAGAATTATAAGCCATCTGACAAAATTTTGTTTTTATTTCCATTTCCTGCATTGTAGGTTCTAATACTTTCAGAGAATTTTCAGAAAAAAATTTTTTATTGGCTTGCTCTTTTTTATGTTTTGTTTCCTTCTTTTTTGATTAATTTGATGTATTAGAATTTCAGTCAGATAAAAGATATTAGAATTTTCAGTCAGATAGAAGTTGCCTAAGCATATTTGAATAAACAATGACCAAATATATATGTATGCTTCTTATCATACTTTGCCTTCAAGGATTTTTTACATTCCAGTTTACGATTCCCTCAAAACTTCAAATCATAAACAGCTGTAAATTGATGCTAAAATTCCTAAATTCTTCCCCTAAATGTTTAAGCATTTATTTTCTAGGGACGGCAAGCAGTGGAGCAAGTAATAGCAAAAATAAGTTTAGAAACTATTGCCCAATCAATTAGTGAACAAATGGACGAATTAGCAAAAGATTTTGATATAGCACTTACCAAGCTAGACAGTGAATTTGGAGAAATTACAGCTAAGCTGAATACAGAATTCTCACAGCTGATCCAAAAACTGTCTTATGAACTGGATCACATGACCATCACTATGAAGACAGATGACAATGAACATTCAACCAATTGTCTGCATGTTCCTAGTTTAACAGATGCAGTAAAACAAGCAGGTTTAATGGAAACATCATCAAGTTGATTTTAGCTTATCGTTTAGATAATGGAAGAATTTTTTAAATCCGACAGTTGCCCAACAGAATATGGTCCCAGAAAGGATATTACTTTACTTATGGGAATGTTGATCTTAGAGCTTTATCTTACTACCTATGCCATTTTTCCAGTCAGAAAAATGTCACAAAGCACAAAAGAGCCAAACCCCCCATCAAATATCTTATAGCTTTTTGGTTGTATTATGAAAGTGAGGTGTGTTAAACAATTTCTTTTAAAGTTGCAGCTTTACTTCAAAAGGTAGAGTGTCACATGTGAAGTAATCTTTTGCTATGGGATCATATTTTGAAATGTGCTGATACTTGAGGTGGCACAAAAAACTGCAAGTAAAGCATTTTGGTGCTAATCACATTCCTTCCCCAAAAAATTCACTTGTTTTTTGTGTCACAAATTGTTATACTGTTAAACACATTCAAATCTCTTAAACTTATTTTTGCATTTCATTTTATATTTGTATTTAAATGAATTGAATTCATGAAGTATTATAATAAAAACATTGTTTAAAATTGATATTAAGTAAATGTGAGTATTTGTCGTTTTTTCTGTGTTAGCACTGCTTGCCTGAAAAACATTCACCTTGAAAAGTTTTAGATTATGATAACGAAATAAAGCTATGAAAAGATAGAGGTGAATCTGGGTCTGGTATGAGATGTGTGGGTAGAGAAGTGCCTCATATAAGACTTAAATGTGCCCAAGTGAGGTCTTAAGGCTGGAATACACTAGGCATTTAATTGCCAGTCAGCTAAATGCGGCAATTAAATGCCTAGTGTATTCCAGCCTTTTGAGGAGCTCTGTCTGTGACCTGTGTTACCAAGGATCTTGGTTAGTTTTAGCGAGAATCCAAATAAAAGAGGATCCAAATGCTTTCAAAACATCTATCTTATCTGTTTTTATCAGGACGGCCAATACGGTATGGTATTGTTAAGGTACCTGCTGCTATGAAACTGGAAAGATTACTTTTAGCAAATCATCTTGTGGGGCAACTGTATTTTTTAATTGTGAACCAGTTTAACAAGGAAAGCTGTTAAGAAGGTTTACATTCAGATACAATGGAAGCAATTTAAATACTGACAGATAAGCAAGCTTATGATCAAATCGTTACAAATAAATACGGTTGAAACAATAAAACTCTATGTTGCTATCTGTTCTTCGGTTTTTCCACTGCTTTCCTTATTCATTTTGTTTTTGCTGGTATGCCAGTAACTCTACCGTTGTATCCTGTTAAGTCGTACCCTGGATTTCTCGGACTGATTTCTCCAAGTCTGATTTTAAGTTCAAATCGAATATTCCTACTTTTCAAGTCAACAGGAATTCCCATGATAAGTCGGATATTCCTAAAGTATAAGCGATCTCCTTTTCCCCTTCCTCTACCTTAAAGGTCCCATCTTGCGGGATTGAACTGGATCTCTAAATTGATGTTAATACCTTTATGCTTAAAATAAATAGTAAAACGGGTTTTAACCCTCCATGTGCTCCTTTTTTCATCAACCTTACACCAACTCTGTTGAAAGGAAAGCACTATGGTGAGGGTACTCAATACTCGATAAAACACTAGCCCGATTCCCGAATCCCGCCCACAAAAATTTGCCAGTTTCCGATTCCCAACCCCCAACTCCAAAAACATTTTGGCTACTCTGGTAAATACATTGGTCACTTTTGGGTAGTAAACACGTAATTTGCCATTTTATGGCACAATATATCACCGGTAGAAAACTGAAGAAAAACTTTATGCTACTGTCGTTGTCCCCATTCAGTTTACCAGCAGGTTGTACTCCTATCTTTATGAGTTCAACTTGGATGATAAGCCGATACATGTAACCAAACGAAAATTGTTTATGACAAGATAGATCCACGATGATTAAGGAAAACGAGATAGATCCACGATGATTAAGGAAAACGACCAAAACAAGTCAATTTTGCGTTACCAAAAACGTATTTGGTTATTAGGTCATTCTTTCAGTCAAGTCTTCACAACCAAGATGATTAAACCACAAAAAATTTTCAGATCAACTTTCCTTTATTTTAAAAAGTTTTGTTCAATCAGCAAACCATTTTAACAAAGAATAACGTGTTTGATCCTTGTATTTCGATTCAAACAAATCTTAACGTTCGAGAGATACTAAAAGCCAAGACAGGAACAAAAACTCGGTAACAGGATTTGGAGAAAACAGACAAATCCAAGAAACTTTCATTTTTTTGCCAATGAAGATCGAGGGTTCGTCTAGATTTAAGCTACAGAAAGTCAAACTATTCAAAAAACTTTTCTTAAATCTAAGATTTTTCTCCTAGCAAAATCTCATACAGTCCAATCTGCACCTTTGCTGTGTGTGGTGTACCAATAACATTTGAAAGAAACCATTTAAACGATCAGGCTTGCAATGACTTCTACATTTTTACAGAGAAAAGCTTTTGCAAGCAAATGTTTGATACGGATGGTCTTGTACAACGAAAGGGGTAGGTTAGTTAGCCAGTCACTTTATGTCTCAGGACGAGCTTCGAATTCCCAGAGCTTGTTCCAATTCGGCCCTCTTCTGTTGTACCTACGACAGAACAAAGATAGCTTTATAACAACGTAAAATACTTCTCGCAAGACCTTCCTCAGAGTAAAAACGTCGGACAATGATCAAAGGTAAGGAGAACATTTATGTCCAGACGGCAACTGGTAACCTTCAATCTAGTTGAAACATCCAAAAAAGAAAACCAACTTTTCAATCTTAAAAAGTCCGTTTAATTTGTTTTGTGTAGATTAAGTCTGAAACACTTAAAAGAAAAGACAACGTTGCTTGTCATTGTATATTTTGTACGTACTCTTGATTCTAGAGCAAATGCTGGCCCATTTCCGAATTGCCTTTAATTTAGTCTTATTTATTTTCGCAAGAGACTGTGGGTCTTAAATAATCAATCTATTGCAATGAAAGAATGCAAAGTTTTTAAATACCTGTTTGTAGAAATATCGATGAACCGCTTCCTGAGTCCACGGCTGATTAAAAAACTCAGAACGTCTTTCCTCCTCCGCATTCCCAGATACATCAGTCATCGTCTACAGCAAAAACAAAAACGACAACTCCATAAGAGAATAGTTGGAACAGAACTGTCAGTGCACTAGAAGCGAATTCGGGGTCGAGGGCAACTGGAGCATATCAAGTCATTTCACAATGCAGCCAGTCCGAAAAAGGTAAAGATCTTGAACTAGGTCACATAGTAGAACTACAAGGCACTTGTCTTGTGTTTTTCAGTCTGTAAAACCTTTTATTGAAACATAAATGTTTACGATGTGGTTTGGATCTAGTTGATCAAATTTCCTTTATGATATGCATAATCATTTTGTTTTGTGCTGTATTTTTACAGTTTCACGAATAGAAATGGGAAACCTTATTTGAATAGAAATGGGAAACCTCATTTGAATAGTAATGGGAAACCTCATTTGAATAGTAATGGGAAACCTCATGACAAAATTGATACTCTGAAGATACTGAAAAAGGTGAAAAAACAAACCTTTAAATCTTTGCTTTGAGAATAAAGCCAGTCATTGATGAATTTCTAGAAATATGGTACAAAATTCAATGAAAAGTAACATTGCTTTATTCGAGATATTAAAAAAACGATTACTTTTCATAGTCTCTTCCCATGACATAAATTTTCTACAAATGGGTTAAAAATAATTAGCCATTTCTCGCCAATTTCTAAGCCAATTATCCAGCCATTCAATAGAATACCTGTAGCTACTTACGACATTAACCTTGTTATTTCTTTCTATTTCGTCTTAACAGCTGCATCAAGCTAGTAAAATAGTATATATAATATATTTACCTGGGGGTCATTGGCAAACGATAAAAAGAAATCTCTCTGCACTTTCAGCTGATTGATTCCCTCAACAGTTTCATGAATCTTAAAAAGGAAGATATCAATTAATCACAACAATTGATAATAAAGGTATTCAAAAAAATAATCTTATGTAATTGTTAAAAAAATTGTGAATCTGAAAATACATACTAAACAAAACGTAACATGTTTATAAAAATTCATATTTACCAAATCATATTTTTGAATGTGCTATGTTAGAGTGCAAGGCAAATAAAATACTGCGATTGAAATGAAACTCTATTTTTTATGACATATTTCTCTATATATTAGAAAAAATAAAAATGGATTAAAATGGGCTTTTCATAATCGAAAAGATTCATCCCAGAGTTAAAATTCACTTGACGAAACACATTATACAAACAATTATGAGCATCGTGATCAACAGGAGGCTATCTGCTACTAGTCAAGAAACGGGTCCGCTGCGTGGGTGCAAAGGCATACAATACCACAAAGCCTATACACAGGGATACTGCATACAAAAATAAAGCATTTTCGGTATACCAGCTTATCCTATTGAGAATAAGAGACTAACCTTTCCATCAAGCGCAGATATCTCCTGCTGGCTAGCGGTAGACAGTAGAAAAGATTGCATCATCTCTCGCAGTGAATCATCCTTTGAAATACAAGATTTTGACATCAGATCTCGATTCATCAGGAAGCCAATCAAACAAACGACTTTCATAAAATAACATCGAAAAAGCGTCGGTGATTTAATGTTTCAAAACAAAGGAGAATATCTTTGGAATGCCTATTTAAGTTTATAGAGATAAAAAAGGAAGGGGTTTCAACATGTCACTTAGAAAATTAATGCTGTGAAAACACTCACCACAGGAAATCAAAGAGGATTGAAACATAATCCACCTGCTATATTATCTTGTTCTAGTTCAAATAGTTACTCGATCTTGTTTTTGCTAGTATACTTACTGTTAAGCTTTTGACTATACATTTTTGTTAACGGCCTAATCTAGAGAACATACTTTTCTGTGCTTTTCTTGGGTTTTATATATTATATATTAATCTACTTATAAAACTGAAGTATATAATACAAAATTGAACTGAAAGTGGAGCAAACTGTATTATGGATTATAAATAAATTATATAAGAAGGAAGAGAACTTACGATTTCAACATCGATGTTGTAGCAAGTGGCTTTTTTCCCATCTTGCCCAACGATTCTACAAAAAAGACCGAATCGAAAATACTTATCTTATACAACAAACGATGTTTTTGAAAAACGTGAGTTGCAAATTATATAGTAAAAAAGAGTTGCAAAAAAATTACTTGATGTTGTGCTGTATAATGATTGGGTCTGGGGGATGCAGGAGCTTTTGAAGCCTTTGAGGAATTTCACAAAACTTCATCCTCTCGCACTCGAATATCTACATAAAAAGAAAACGATGCTTAGCATTACCTGGTATTATCAAATCGAACACTTGCTTTTCCAAAAAAAAATATCGCAAAAACAAAAAAGACGATTCTTGAAAAAGCATTGGTGCAATGCACTAAAACCTCGAGGAAAGTTACCTGACGCAAATATTTATCGTTATTAATGTATTCTCTTTCATTTGAGTCTTGTAGGTTGTTGTTCTGCAACGAAATAAACGATATCTTATCCTCACAGAACCATAGTATCGATTATCAAGTGTTTAAAAGGAGAAGGTTCGAACAAAAATACATAAATTGAGAGTTGGTTACAAAATGTTACAAAAATAAGCCTCGAATCTATAAGAAAAATATGCGAATTGACACACCATTAGTCAAAAATTGTGGAGTTAGGTAGCTCATGCTTTAGATTAAAATACAAGGTAAAAGTGAAAAAACACAAGGCGATAGTGAGAAAGTAACCCTACACAAGAAATTGAAAAGAGAAACAAATCGCAGAGTATTCGGCACCACTAATTTGCAAACAAATCGCAGAGAATTCTTACCTTCACATACTGCCACAGCGCATTGACAATCACTGGTCGAGTTTGGGTATGAATGCCAAGAACACGCCCCAGTCTTTCATCAAGCTTGAACTGAGGGGGCTGTGGGGAAATGATGGGAGGAGTCTCAAAACATAATACTTGCGTTAGAAGGGGTTAAGGCTAATATGTTATCATTAGCTAAATGAGAAAAGAAAACAAAAGCACATAAGAATAAGATTGAATTGTTCATAAGTACCAAAAAACAATCATAAAAAAGAAGAAATCAATTCATAGCCATTATGGCCTGTACCTGATAGTCAAGCAGCAAAAAGATGGTACATTTGACTTCCTTGTCACCAACTATTGGCCTCTTGACCTGACAATTGCAACAAAATAAAAATAACACAACTATTTCTTCTTGAAAGATATGTACGCGTCATAAATATTGTTTAACTTCAATGAATAACCAACCTCAGACATTTCAGTGGAAATAAACACGTGGAATTGGAAATTTCATATGGGGAAACTTTTTCACCTGGAATCCGTCCGTCTCTTGCGTTGTTGCCGTTCTATGCCACTGAAACAGCAATTTAAAAGTTAACAGAACAAAAATGATAACTGAAAAATGGATTTTCACTAATAAATTAAAGACAAGAATTACATTTAGGATCATCGAGATTAAAAAACATCCTTTTACAGATACATTTAAAACTGAATATTATTTAAAGAATTCAAACTGGGATTTCTGTCTTTTTCTTCATTGGATGTGAAATATTTTACCGAAAATAATCCATTAACATGGCAGATGCCAACCTTATTGAGAAAATTACAAAATAATTATTAGCAAGAATGCTCATTTTTCTCTTTTCACGAAGACGGGGGCAAAATTATCAAACTTCGAAACTTTGTACATTATCAGAGACTTGATCATCCAAGCTTGGTTGGTTTGTTAAAATATCGGATGAAAACACGAATACAGTTTTACAGAATACAGTTGAATAAAACCATCTTTAGGCCAATTCAAGCCATCAACCTTTTCAGGATAAGAACTTGTGCTTGTTCGGAGATAAACCAACATGGAAAAAGTTTATGAAGATAGTTAAGTAACGATTTCCATGGTACATTTCTCAAATAATAAACAGTTTCTTTAGACACACATTGTAATCAAAGAACCATTGCGACTAAGAGTCGGCCTGTACTAGACACTAAACAAGTGAAGAGAATCCAGAGGTGTTTATCAAAATAATACAAAACAGTTTCAAACCTCGACAAGATGATTGTCAGGTCCATACAGCTCCCTATCGAGCTCTATGACCAGGTTCTTGAAAAATGAAGAGAACTTTCTCTTTTGTTTGGGTGCGATGTCCTTTGGTCCAGCAGGGTCTTCTAGCAACTTCCCTTCAACTCGGATTTCCCACTGAGGGACAGCAGAATTTTCATCTGCCTGATAAAAAAGATTTTCATCTGCCTGATTTTTTCTGCGTTGTTAAACTATTCAGCATATTTGTATTAATGATAACAATCAATGAAAGTATTATTTCAAATACGCTGTTGGTACCGAAAAATGACAATAAATGTGACAAGAAATAGAAGAAAATAAGCATGCTAAACTACTTTTCGCGTGTCACTCTTCAGTGTAGAAATGTCGGATAGTGACCGAGAGTAAGCAGATTTAAATTTTCTAATTACATTCAGGAACTATCTGATGTTTGTGCTCCGAAGAGTGTCGGACAAAAAGTACTTTACTCTGCCATGTGTCCACTATTTCGGGCCAACTATAGATTCATATGATCTACAATAGTTGCTATGATATTAGATATTTAGAGGTACAGCAAATTCAAATTTCAAACAGATACGTCACTGCTATTTTTTCAGGCCACACTGCATGGAGAAGTCATCTATCAATGCCTAGGTGGTGTTATATCGGCGATCAGCCCCTTTGCAAGCTAGTAGAACTTGTAAAATACATAGCCTGTATCCTTAACTAGCCCCCTTCAAATGTACGTTTTCTAAATCCGAAAGTATTGATTCGAATTAAATACTAGTGAAAATTACTCTGTTTTTGAATCAATGAGACTTCCACAAAAAGAACTAAATATCTTTGTCCCCTTCGAACAAAAATGCTGTCTGATTAATACAGTGGGGTCAAAAGTAGTTCTTAAAAGAACTACTGTAGTACCTAAATGAAAGCATTTTGAATGTTTCAAAAGCCTACAATTTATTTCAATTTTATTTCACATATAGGAACTTCATATTAACAAAATAATAAACATTGGCTTTAATTATCGAAAGTACATAGGCGGTAACAAATCCAGGAGATTTGTAATTGAATTTAAAGACGATGATTTACCTCATCCGGTTTTGGAGAATAAAGATTTGTAGATATGTACACTCTAAGCTTGCGTTTTTGCTGAAATAAAAGTTACATTTTTGAAACAGACATGAATAATTTTTACATAGATGTTTACCACAAAATCCCTGACAGTTTGATTATTAATACTTCAAAAAATTTTAATTTGGGAAAAATCAATACGCTTCAAATACAAGATATATACAACTTTGACCAAGCATTTTTACAATATACTTGACAATTCCTAAATTTCTATGATACAACCTCTACTTTCGTCTCAAACAACATAATTTCTAATGGTATTTTTGGACAGAACTTACTTTGATTGGGCGCTTCAATGCCTCCTGAATATCTAATCTTTTTCTCATAATTGTTGCATCCAATTTATTTTCAAAGGCTAGCAAATCCATGTAAGCCTGTGACTCTGGAACTAATTCAACAACCTGAAAAATTGTAATGAATATTAAGAGAAAAATTTCTCCTGCTAAAATGTATCTATTTAAAATTTCATAACTCAATGCTATACTAGTCATATTCCTAACTCATCATATTTCCTCTGTCTTGCAAATTTTAGCTTACAAAAGTCCAGTTCTATAAAAAAATTCACTTACTGTAAAATACCGTGGAGGCTTATTTAACTTTCAACTTGTTAGGAAGGGCACTTATTTTGACAGGGCACCTACTTGCCTGGGGACTTATTCCAGCCCGAGGGCTTACAAAAAATCTAAGGATCTTAGCTTTTGGACACTGTTGTCTTGTTGGTTAGCAAAATTTAGCTGAAAAGCTCAATTATACAAAAGGTGACAGGAAGGAAGCACATGGCTACAAAAAGGATGGGTGTCAATCGAGATATCTACCCTGATTAAATATTTTTTGAAGGTAAATGAGAACTACCTGTTCCACTTATTTGAACATGGGCACTGATCAGACACAGATGCTGACTAAAACCATTTTGTCTAAAGGTATGTGTGAACTAGAACATTTATGAACTAGGAGCCCTAGGTGCTTAACTGGTCATTAAGAAAACCTTAAAAATCTTACATCAAGTTAATATACAAGCAGACTGCTTTAATAAAGATTTACATTAACAAATTATAGCAAAGACAGTATAGAAAAAAAGCCCCATATTTTTTTCTATCTATTGAAACGTTTTTGAAATCTTGAGACTATAGACACTAAATCTAATAAAAGTGATAAATTCTATTGAAAATATAGTTAACACTGAGTTGAATATCAAGAGACAGAACCCTTAAAAATGCACAAGATGGTCTTCCAATGCCTTTACTATGCTGATGCATTATTTGGCAAAACTATGGTGTGAAATTTTGAATCATCAAAGCGTAAACACAGAAACACTTGCTGTAGACATTTGACACCTTGACCTCTATTGAAATTTATTTATTTCTGTTTCCTTAGATTTTCATTTTCTATAATAATCATAACTGTTAATACAAAAAACAACCCTTTAGTCACAAAGTTTTAATTGCTCAAGAATGCAAAGAATCATTAATAAAAATATTAAAATGTTTTTTATAATTTGCAAACTTTGCATCAAAACAATGTATAAGAAAAGAACAAGGAAAATAAACACTAACCTGCTGAGTGATAACTTTATCTTTCACTTTCTTCTTTTTACTTGCACTTAAAAATTAATAAAACAAATAAAAATTTGAGCATATAATGTAATAAAAATGCTAAAGCCAATCTTTGTTAGTTAAGGAATGATTTAGATATAGAATATTTTAGCCACTCAAATATAATTAATGAGGAGGTGAAGTCAAGAAAAATATATGTATGTATGAAAAACTAAATATGTAGTAAACTACATTTACAAAATGTGATGATATGTTAAAAGAAGGCTAAAAGGATGACAATTATGGAAACATGTACCAAAACAACTTTCACAGTAGCAAGGTCCCCAAGGGGTTCTGTGCTCCTATTTCCCCTAAACATTCTCAAGTATCTTCCTTCTTTCGAATAATGTTTCTTCAATGTTCCCAAATAAAAGTATGGAAATATTGTCATAATGTTCCCTTGATCCCTGGCAGTAGCAAATAGCATCTGAAGATTGACTATAAAGGCTATCAGATAAAACTTATTTTGCAAGATTAGAATTACAAATATCCTAGGAAGCTGCCTAACTACAGCCTTTGTGACTAGTTTTGAATGTATATTTCAATCATATGTTCCCCAATTTTGCATTTTTTAAGTTAATCTTCAGTTATGAAAAAATAATTATTGCTTGAATTATTGCTACAGCTGACATCGTTTTTTGGCATTTTGAAGGGGTCCTGTAAGCCTCACAAGCTCACAACAAATTAAATATGCCTAAAGGACTTCGTATCTGGGTATTTTCAAATTTGTATACTGTTCAAATATTAATTTTAACTTCAAAAAGTAGAATGATTTCTTTTGAATCTTAGACTTTAAACAAAGTTGAACATCAAAGGTGTACAAATAAATACTAAAAAACTAGCAGCAAAATGATGTGGGGAGCTTTCTCTCTGCAGATCTACAGCATTCAGTCTCTCTGTGTTTCAAGGCAGAAAAGAGGGAAGGTACTAACTTAAACAGATTATTGATCAGAACGGTTATGTTAGTATTGCCATGAATTATATTACTTAAAACATTGAGTATACAGTCACCTTTTAGATCTTGAAGATGACTTTGGATCCAAAGATCTTTTGGCTCCCTCTGGAGTTCCTCCTGCTTGCCCTCTTGCAGCTGAGCCGGGGTTTGGCATTGTCATTCTTCCTGGCCACTGGGCATTCATTGACTGAGGTGCTGGAGAGCCCTAGGTAAAAATGCTTTTGGTAAACTTGCATAATTTTTAAACAGATGAATTGAGTAGCTAGCTAACAAATTAGCTAAAAGATGATTGCCAGAATTTCTGGTTTTGTACCTTTCTACAGAAACTGGTATGCCAAGAGTAAATTCATGTTAGTCAGAGACCATCAAGTGTGATACATTTGTCAATACTTAAGCTTAACCAGGAATTGAGCTTTGCCAATTATCTACTTGCTCTTGGACTGTTGGTTTTTTTGTTTGGTATTTACACAGAGGAATCTTTCATCAACCTACTCATTTTATAGAGCATAGTTGCCAAGTTTCCCGGATCTGCAGTGAGACTCACAAATCTAAAATTGTCCATGTCTCACAGATACTGTTAGAAATTTCATGGATCTAAGGAAGCTTCAGCCAGTTTTCTACTTGAGTATAATCATTTGCCAAATGGTGTGATGAAGTAAATTTTTTACGTAAGTCTGCCAAATCAAAATAGTAGTTGTGATAATTTTGTAGATTAAAGCAAGAAATCTTGTCCAGGAGTTGTTGTTTTCAATTAAAAGACAATCTGAAAACCCTAAAATATTTCCAGGGAGGCATTTGGCCATTGAAACAATACTAGAAACTCTTAGTCTCACGTACTTTGGCAACTATGTTTAGAGTGATAAATTACGTCAATAAAAAATTGAATTGCGCCCATTCTCATCATGCTGGCTTTTCCCATTCTCCGTTTCGGGTTGACATCATTGGTTTGCATCTCGCTATCTATGGACCTTTCTCAAAAAGGGACTTCAGAATTGAAATCTTCATCTTTAAATTAGTTTATCCTGAAAAATTATGTTGTTTGGACCATTTGGCTAAGAGTTAATTTGTTTCAAATATTTAGATATTTCTTTAGATTTGACCACAATTTGCCGCTGCAGTGAGAAAATTTCACTGGAGCAACAACTTCCAATGAAAGGTTAAGGAAAGCTAAATCTTGAAAATGGGTTAATTCACCGTCTGTTGGCCCAAACAACTTTATATTTTCAACACAGATTAATTTTCACATGAAGATTCCAATTCTATGATCCATTTATGATCCAATGTGAAGATAAAATTGCCCGGATCAAAGAATTGAAAAATACTCTTAAGTCTGAAAAATACTCTACAGTTCATTCCTCTTTACCAAAGTATACTGCAACAGTTTGGCTAGCATTATTCGTTTCTAAATCTGTGAAAAAATTTCTTTTCTAAACTTTTCCTTCGATTTTCGTAAAATATTTGACTTGTAAAATGAAAAGAGTAAAAACCTTACCAGGAATATACACTTTTAAACGTTAAGTGTACGATGCTTGCTTTGATTTAGTAAAAATTATAGCTATCAGCAACAAATTTGTAGACTTTATTATTGTAAAAACCATTGATGCTGACAAAAGTTTTGAGTTCCAACTTTCAAATCAAGGTGTGTGAATGCAAAATTACATACTCAAATGTAGGTTTTATCAAATAATCTTAGCAAGATTAGCTTTCTACGAAGGTAACGTACTTACTTGAAGAACTGGCCTTTGGTACATGGTTTCAAGTTACTAAAACGACTGTAATTGTATAACCGACATAAAACTTGCGGTATGCCGCCGATCAACAACAACACCACTTTTCAATGAAAGGAACGGAAAGGAAGAATACTTTTGTTTTAGCCTCGTTTTTGACTAATGCAAAACTTCAATTTTGGAGGCTGGGGGACGATCACATTCACTGTTCTAAAAAAAGACTGGATCGAGCTTCAAATGTGACCAGAGTGTCACCATCTGAGAAGAGGGCCCCAGAACAGTCCGTGCGAGGAGACGGCCTTCTCTGTCACCCCTAGCAATGTTTACAGCTACTCTGGCCTTGTTTTTTTCAGCAATTATACACACACCATTGCAGCTCTCGGGTATCCATAAAGTTGAAGTATTGGTTTTGAGGATTGGCTTCCCGCTATTGTTTGGGGCCCTCTTCCTTTTGAAATTCAACGGGTTTAAAACTTTGGTGTTTCAAGACAATAGCTCGATCCAGTCTTTTTTATAGATCAGTGGATCGCCTTCGCGAACTGAACTCGCCCTCGCGAGATCAGTGGATCACATTAGCAGGGCCCGCACCACGTTTAAGACCTCGTTCACACGAGACCTGGACCAGATCCACAAGTATCTGGATACTTTTTGATCCGATCCCTGAAATGGCAATGCGTTTACACGGGATCCGATCCAGAACCATTTGCGTTTACACAGGAGGTAACGCTAAAAAGGATCGGTTCTCGTGGACTGATGAAAAAACTGCGCTACTTTTAAAAGATGTATTGGACTACAAAACTGCATAGCTTGCAGATGGGCAGGATTGGGATACTGTGAGGACAAAGTACGACGACATATCATCAACAATTCGTAATAATTCTTCAACACAGTAGACTGTCAACTTATTGTTCGGTTTTCTGGTGCCAAAAAGCCACGGATTACATATTCAAACTACCTCGAATTAAAAAATATTCTGTCTCACTTTCGACAAATAACGTAGACGGATCCGATCTGGACCAGATCCACCCATCTACACGACACCCGGTCCAGATCGGATTTATACGGGATCACCTCTGAAAGCGATCCAAAAAGTGTTCGGATAGCGGATCCAAAAGTATACGGATCTACCAGTTTCCACGTAAACGCAAGACCGCAAGATTCGGAACGGATCCACTCTCGTGAAAATGGGGTCTAACTGGCCCTGATCACCTTGGCATTCTATCTCATAAGTTCGAACAACATGCTTGCAGCGAGTAGGAAGACTCGTAAAAGTCTATGGCGCACTAGTTGTGAAAGTTGTGTAGAAGCATTGGAGTGTATTACCGATTTTGGATCTTATCAAGAGCAACTTACATTTATCAACACTAATAAATTTTTTCTAGAAAATTCTTAACATTTACAAAAACAGGCAAATCACATTTCCCATGCCTACTACAGCTTTCGTTCTAATTCTGTCGTTTCCAGCTACTGCTCTTTCCATATTCCTGTTCAATTGTCTTTTCGATATGAAACTGTAACTTTCTCAACATAAACTTATTTGCCACTGGTCTTTCGATTTTTTTGCTGGTTTGACCAATGGGTAAAGTTCTGTATAATTAAAATGGGAGCTCGAAACAAAAGAATTCTGTTTGAAATTTTCCAATGAATTTCAAAAGATACTTAAGATTAGCCTATGCCTTTTTGGATCAACTGCTTTTCTAGTTTGACCCAAATTTGAGACAGAGAGTAAATGTCTGAAAATCTTGCCAAATCATCAGGAGAGTCTTAAGGTAAGCCCACTACCAAAACTGTTTCTATTTATCTCAAAATGCAAAGGTAAGATAGCTAGCAGACATATCCATGATGAAATGGGGTGCGAAGATTAGATCTAAATTATTGCACCAATTTTTTTAAATAACTGTGAGTTAGAGACGTGGTTGCAAATCTGGTAACCCACTGTTTGTCTACTAGGCAGAGAGAATCGAGGGTTAGCTTGTGCCAATCAATGGGTCGCGGGTTTTAATAAGGGAAGTCAAAGGTCGTTTACGTCATTATAACAGGGTATGAAAGCTGGATTTACCATTTTGACATTGACGAAAACAATGTCAGTCTTGATTTCTCATTCTGTCAGTCGCAAACCTGAAGTTCTGGCAAAAGTTAGTTGCATCATATTTCCTCTGTTAAATGACACATTTCTACTATCCTGATGATCACTGTAAACATCATCTTGCATTTTAACCAAAACATCCCACAGGTTTGGATGCTAGGGGAATTAGTGCCCAAGAGCAGCTTTCAATGGGGTCTACATTGGCACCCTGCTCTTCTCATAAAGTCCACTGCATTGCAAGTTAATATCTCTACGAACATGCTACAAAAGTAATCCACCAAAACGTTACGACTTTATCATAACAAATAAGAAACCCAGTGTTAAGATGTGAAGGAGATAGAACAACGCATGTGCTCGAAAAAAACAGAAAGATAACTTGATATTAACTTCAATGGCCTACACACATAACTGTAATATTACAATCTGAAAAACTATAGAAACATTGGTCACATGAACTCATTCTCCTGCGCAAGGTCTACTAGGATACTACACCCAGCCGCAAATGAAACAGGTTTGACCGACTATTAATTAACCTATACTGTATCTAAAACTAAATGTGTCAAATATAAACCAATTACTATATCATATATAAAGTTGCTATAAAAACTTTTCTGCCGATCAATTTAGCGAGAGTCTTCAATGTTATTTAGCTACAATACTTAAGACAATGTCACATACGACGTATTCAGCAAACACTGGTTTCTGCTCTCGATAAACATGTCTCTCCTAAACCGAAAGTAGTGAGATCATATAACGTGCCTTTCATGAGAAAAGACATTAGAAATTGATTATGCTGAGATTCTTAAGCGAAAAGAGAGTTCAATAGAAATAAGACAGTCTCTAACAGGAAAATGTGCAAAAAGAAATAAAAAATATGCTAAATTGATAGATATGCTAAAATATGCACGTAAAGAAAAACCAGATGTAAAATTTACTAATCTTTATAAAACCCGACCTTTTGATGAAAATACAGCTACAGCACGATAATGTCGATCAAAATCCTTTGATAAGTATCGCAGTATTATAAAAATCAGGTTTAACTTTAAAAAAGTAACTTCCAAAGATGTACAAAGATTTACGAGAGATAAACTACAGCCCAGAAGAAAACAAGTAAATCTATGGTAAATAGCATTGCGATAATGTTACGTGAAAGTTCTTAGAATGTTGCTTATGGGCTTATCAAAACTTCAAGAAGCCAAATCATATGGCTTTAGCGACAACCAGGGGCGCAGTGGCTGGGGGGGCAGGGGGGGCAGCCGCCCCCCCTGGCAAAAATTTTGTCGGATTGTCGGAAAATCCAACGTTTGTCGGAAAATTTGAAATATTAGACAAAATGTAAGGTTTTCATCGATCCTGTCTAAAAGGTCGCATATTTTTTTAAACCTGTCGTAAAATAGTGCATGATCAACCCTTCTTACTTATTTTCATTAGAGTATTTTTCGGAATCATCGCATTGCTGAAATTTGTAAAGGAAATTAACGCTCTGGTCTCAGTTATTTTATAAACTCCCATTTCCGACAGTTAAAATTCAACTCAGTTCATTTCGAAATGAATTCGCTGGTTTTGTAGAAGACGCAAAAAGTTATTATTTTCGCCATGACTTAGAAGAGGAAAATTTTGTCGAGCGACGAATACGCAGAAAGAAAAAGATGCCAGGGGAAAATTGCATAGATGAATTAGAGGGAAATAGGGAATCCGTATATCATCGTGATAGTAGATACAGCTATCAGCTCAATGAATACAAGATTCACGTCTCATAAGGCAATTTTGACAGATTTTGCCTTACTCAACCCTGAATGTTTTCAAAAAACAATTGAAAGGCAGTTCTGTACAGTGTAATTCAAAATTAGGAGGTGAGTACAGCTCTTTCGCCAATAATTACCATAAATTTTGGAAAGTTAGAGAAAAGAGCAACCCTCTCCCGGCTGCAGGAGAAAGAGAAAACTTTTCAGTTCCATTCAGTTCTTCAGTTGATGATAAGTATAACCTGCAAAGTGCCTTTCCACAGCTGGTCCTTCTTTACAAGGTTCTCGTCACTTTGCCAATAGGTTCAACAAACTATGAAAGAGCTTTTTCAAAGCTGAGGATTGTAAAAAAATCGGCTACGGTCAACGATGGGACAAGACCGCCTTTCCTCTCTGATGACCAATCAACGTCGAAAGTGATATTTTACAGTCGATAGACTATGGTGACATCGTCGATTTGTATGCTGCCACACCTCTTTTGAGAAAGATGCTGCTTGAGTAACAGTTTATATAAATTCAGTTAAAAGAAAACTATTCTTTTGGACGCGTTATATCTATTTAAGGTTTAGCATAAATAAATGCAAAGTAATTATGATGCGACTTAAAACTTGCCAAAAACTTTTTGCTATAAACAGCTATAAACACTAACTTGACAGTTTATTGTCTAGTATAGCGAGAAGACTTGTGAGGTGTAAATTTATAACTAGTTGCAGTTTTGTTCATAGCGATTTATATTTGGTAAGTTTTGTTAGAATAAAGGCTATTGTTGAACTTGAAGGTGTATAACGAACGATCCATTCGTTAACGATTTCCAGATCCATTCGTGATATTGTAGTATCAAGTGTTGCAGTATATGCAGCAAGGGTAATCTTCAAGGAATGTATTGAGAAAAAATTTGTCGGAAAAATCATAGTTTTATCGGAAAATTTTCAGCTTTGCCCCCCCAAAAAGTTAACTCCCACTGCGCCCCTGGCGACAACGCAATGGAATTTATGTTTAATTATCTTCACAAAAGTAAAACAAATTAAGTTAAATTCAGATTTTAGTAGTTTGGTGGAAACAAAGCAGGGAGTTCCTCAAGAGTCAAAAATTGGCCCATTAATGTGTGAAATTTACATTGTTGACCTATTCCTTCGGTGGAACAAAAACAACCTATTCAACTACGTAGCAATTTGGTGGGTGGAATCAGAATCATCTATAATTGATAATTGGATTTGTGAGAATTTTATGATACATAACGGTGAAAATGGCTCAGATGTTAGAGGGGCTGACAACAGACTCAAGGGTCCGTTGGGTTCGAGGGTTCAAGGTCCAAAGGTTTGAGTCCCTGGCATGACCAAAATTTCACCTAGAGTGAGGAGAGTCACCAGCTCTCTGTAATTCCAGGCGAAGGAATCAAGAGGTGTGGTCACATCGAGAGAAAGGACCAGGACATTGCTCGATAAGCATAGCTTCTCAGTGTCCTAAAAACTACCTTCGAATGCTAGGTAGAAACAAATACAAAAGCAAATAAAATATAAATACAAGTTCTATCAAAGAAAGTAATAATAATAAATTGTTAGGAGTTATATTGGATCAGCAACTTAAGATAGAAGAACACATTAAAAGCTTTTGAAAGAAGCTGGCAAAAAGGGTTTAGCCAGGGTTGCTTCTTATATGATTGAATCTAAGCGAATGCTTTTAATGAGAACATTCATATGTTAATTTCTGTCCTCTTATTTGGAAGTTTTAGGGTAGGAAAAGTAATGGCTAGATAAACAGGTTTCAAGAAAGGATAACGAGAATAGTTCATAACCATTATCAATCAATTTTTGAACTACTAATAACAAAATGCCTCATTAAATAAATTTCACTATCTTGCGATTAAAATATGTAAAACTTCTACTGATTTGAATTAACCTTTCATAAATAAAATTTTTCCCATGAATTATTGTGTACATAACTTAAAATTCGAAACAGCAGATCCATGTCACAAAATATCAAGACTTGAGTCAATGACATATTAATGTAGCCAAACATGGAACTCGATCATTAATGAATTAAATACTTCCCCGCTTAACACATTTTTTAAAAAAAATTAATAATTTTCATCGTTCATTTGTACTTACAAAAGCGGAAATTCATTTTCCAGGTTGGGGGGGGGGGGGCAATGCCCACAAAATAAGCAAATTTGGCGACAAATTTGCATAATTTACCGACAAAAGCGTGTCTTAACGGACAGGCACTTGTCCCCCCCCCCCCCGCAATTTCTGTCACTGTGTACTTGTGACTTTTACAAACAAAACACACGCAACATTAGTTATGTATTTGTAATGATTTGTATAGTGTAATGGGGATTTAATCAGTTGGTAATCAGCTGTAGTGTAGCTAGATATTGTACCAACTTTAAATAAAGAAATAAAATGGCAGCACCTCCTTCACATCGCTTCTCTAGCATATGATGTTTCATAAAATGTCCAGTCTAAGTCATCTCCCCAAGAAACTGATGACATGTTTCTGATTATTGGCAGAGCCCGGTCGTCCTTCCTTTTAGGAGTTTTAGAATCCATAAACTGAAATATAAAAACTGCCATTATGTAATGTAGACACGAGTTCGTTTCAACCCTTTATTTCCAGTGGTGCTAGTCCCAGTCTCAGCGAGTAGTTGTTTTGAATACGTTCCGTTTTAGCATTGTTGCATAAAAGATTGGTAAACGATCCCGGGTGTTGTGGCTTGTGTTGATGTTGAAGAAGAAAATTTCCTTTCAAAGGGTCACTTTATGCTGTAAATTATTAATGTTTCAGTTTGCTAATGTTTATACATCGATATAGTAGCTCAAAATTTAGCGTGGGTAATTAGCTCTCCAAGATTTTGTTTCGTCTTATTGCAAAAGTCAAGGACTGTTTCTATAGATATAATGTACTTCTTTGTCTTTCAAAATGATGTCCCAATGAGTTGTGAGAATTTAACGGATGTTAATAGCTCGATTGCCGTATGGTGTGCTAAAAAGTTGCATGATAAAAAATATCTTTTCACTAAAGTGGCCGTGGTTGTGAGAATTTCACGATTCAATTGAATTCATTATTGACTTATTCCAAACTGAATCCCTGCAGCCATGTCTAAAGAAGCTCTAGTTTGTCTGAATTTTTCAAGATTCCTGATGAGTCTGACGCTTTCTTGACATTTTCATAAACATTTTCTGGCGTTTGAAGTGCTGTAATTTTAAAACATATCTCTGGGAGATACCCATGGAAACCCATCTCTCACACCCTTTTCCTGTCTCAACGTGCTCTTTAAAAAATTATGATGAATCAAACACTGAGCAACTTGAAAAAGGACAAACCTTTATCTAAAACCAAGTTTTTTGCATGATACGTTCATGATTTCAAATATAAATTTTTAACGTGAACAAGATGCTTCTACCAAGCTCAAAGGAGTTTCTGAATAAACAAATCTCTTCAAAAGGCAACAGCCTGTAAATTAAGTATAATTCTTGCAACAATCGTGCAAAATATGATACCAGCATGGAAACTTCTCAACCTATGTAGTCTGAGGTGTAGAATATGATGCAAAGCAGATTCAAGCTTAAAAGTTCCTCTGAAAGCTCTTTATAGAACGTTGAACTTTGTCCCAGTCCTCATAATGAAGAGTCACTTGTGAGCGATTTAGCAATTGGTATGTCTGCAAAATTTGGTATTATGCATGAACACAGATACACCATGAATTTTAGCACCATAACAATTGATTAACAGAGCAATGAAAACCTCATGTATGGGAAAGTTCTTAATTTGAACCAAACGGAACTTCCAACAATATATTGCAAAGTATTTGCTACTATCAGCTGGGTAAGTTGAATGCAACGAGAAGAGGTCCTACATTTAAAACTGGAGCAAATAAGAAACACCGCAATGCGACAAGAATGAACAACAATAAATACACGTAAATTAATGAAGGCTAATATTTCGCCCCGGCATACGGGGCTTCATTAGAGCAAAACTAAACGGACTAAAAATGTACACATTTAAAAGAGGCGATGATGGTGTCGGATTGGGTTTGTTTAGAGAGAGGGATGCTGGAGAAAACGACACACGATGAAAGAACCAGTATAAAATTGCCTTCTACATGCAAAAAGCGCCTTACTTTAACTTGAATTTTGTTGTCTCATTTGATATCCACCAAAAAGGCAGCATACTGTCATTTATTTTTGTTAACAAAAATGAATTAAAAGTAATAGTATCTGATAAAATGTGAATCTACCATGCTATCAAAGTTACAAAAGCTTATAAAAAGTTGGGATTAGCTTTAAATTCATCAAGATTTATCTCAATATATGTCTTAAGATTGAAGAAAAATGGATCAAAGCTTTTTTCTTCACCTTGAAAATAAGGTATACTGGGGATCTCCTGACACTCTACATATATTCTCCAAATCTAAAACTATGGTTTAGAGTTGTGGGGGTAAAAGTGACTTCAATTAATTAATTTGTTTGCCCTTGGATATTGAATTTGCAGCCTTTCTCTTAAAACCTGCATACTTGATATCTTCAATGCTAAAGTATTGTAACACCTTAATAAAAATGATAGAAGATAACTATTTCAAGATTATAAAAGATGATCAGAATAGGGGATTTCTGAATCATTCAACCCATACAATACTGATGATTTGAATGTTGATTGCATAATTTTATTAACAAACCGTCCCAAGCCATTCCTAGACAGCAAATCTATATGCATATGAATCCTTCAAAATAACTCTTAATTTAGATGAATCTGCTGGGCACGAAAAGAGGAGGTTTTATCCGAATCATCGCCAAGAGCAAAGATCCGAACGTCCATGTGCATTATGCAGTGTCAATAACACACGATCACTCTGGAGATAAATTTTTTTTTCTCTTACAATGCAATGCAGTAAAGAGAGAGTCTGTCACAATAAATTAACTTTTTAGCTATACTTTTTAGGTGTATGAAAGAAACAAACGAATTTTCAACGATTGTTAAAACACGTTTACTTTCGCTTTTGCAATGGAACTTGCCTATTGCCTTGATTGTCCGTTAGTAATTCCGTAGTTTAACTAGATATAACTATGGTTGGCTGTAATTCTTTTGTTTTAATTGATTGCAACTTTAAGTTCAAAATTTTGAAAATCCCATTGAAGTTAAGGATAATTTTTTCTGCACACTCTCAATGCACAGTTATAACTCTGAAAAATAAAACTGGACCTGAACCAGATAACAGGACTTCCTGCTACTATTCGCATAGTTGTTTCGAGCTTTATGCAGCATCAAATTCTCAAACAGAACTACAGCCTTAAGCAGCATTTTGCTAACCCGGCTTAAAACAAAAATGAAGTCGAAAATTATCCTTTTTTGCGTTACGTTCTCACTAACCCACTTGAAAAACGGATAAGTTCAAAAACGGGTCTCCGAGTGGATCATTTTTTAACCCAGGTATCTTTTAACCCATTTGTGGGCTAGTGGGAAAGCCAAACCCAGGTAGCTTTTGATCCACTTATAAACAACAACAACAACAGCAACAACCACAACAACAACAACAACAACCACAACAACGTTATACAAATAATTCAAAGACCATTGTTGTAAATCCTGATTTCTCTCACAGCTCAGCGTGATTTTTTCTGTTTATCATGATAGAAAACTGATTTACCCGAAGTGTAGAGGGCTAAGGACACTTTTCAAGCCTGGGTACATTTCAACCCAGCCTAGAGGAAACGATAAAAAACGAGTTAGAACGAGCTTAATGCAAACTTGCGTTGCCATTGACTCACTTTAAAAACGGATACATTTTAACCCGTTTTTGTTTTAACCCGGTTAGGTAGAAGGCTGCCTTAAATGTAGCAATTGGGAATCTTCAAGAAATCATACTGTAGCACAAATATCTTGATGCGTACGTTAACCCATTCACATGTTTAATTGTATCGTATTTCTGGTACTATATCCCATCTAGGCCGGAACAAAGCTGAATTTCAGTGTTCCAAACAGGCTCTACGTAAAAAGCATCAATATATCCTTAATCAAAATTGAAGTATTAATCAGATGGCATTAAATGCAGAGACAGGCCAGAAAAAAGATTGATTGAATGAACTTAATTGACAAATTTAATAAACTTTCATACAACCTTCTTCTTGGTAAATATTTATAGATTTCTAAACAGACCTAAACACATTATTTACCATTGCCATTTACCAAGACTTTTAATGAACTGTAAAATTTCAAAACTACAAAAAGCAACATTTCTCTAGAAACTGACTCTGAAAATAAATGAATAATGGCTGGCCAACCAAATCAAAACAGCGCAAGCAACATGATACATAAAACTTACAAAAAGTTCAATGGGCAAAGATCTGCTACGAAGACAAACATTAGTGACGTCGCGATGAAAGGCCTAGTTTTCTTACATTTGATTTGATTCAGAAATTTTCCTTCTCAAAGATATTGCGAATTTTCAAAAACTTTTGATGGTAAACTTTGGGATGGGAGTTGGGGGTGTGGTGATAGACTGGGTGGCCTAATTTCATTGTTATTTCGAAGTTTTCAGAAAAAGGGTGGCCTAATTTCATTGGGATTAGAACGTGATCGATTGCAAAGATGAGTTTCAGGAGAATTGAACATGAGTGTCAGTAAGGTTTTTTATTTTGTTTAGGATGAATACTCGGCGGCCTATAAGGAAAAGCTAAAAACTTTACATATCTGAAGCTTAGGATTATCAGATCATACTAGGCTGCCGAAAATCAGGAAATACGTTCATAAATGTTAAACAAAGATTAGAAAGCCATCCAGAGGCCATACTAATGTTCAGTGTTTGCGAAAACGTGCCAAATTGCCGAAGGCTAGTGTCAAAGAAAACCCTAAATTCAAGGGTTAGCTGTGGACCCCATTCAATTTGTCAACCCAGTCATGTTAGGTTTTACATCACACTTAATAAAGTTCAACTTTGTCAATCAAACATTTAGTTTGAATTAATTTTTTGTCATGATGGTTGTGGATGTGGAGGGCATAATTAGACAAAGAGCTACATTTGGAACTTCAACACAAATTGATATTGTTGTGATGATTTGATGGCAGCATATGTCAACGGAGGCCATTACAAAAAGTTAACTTGAAGAGAACTCAAGCAAGTAACAAAACATGAAAGGGCTTACACTCTTATAAGAACAAGCAAATTTAATTTCAGGGTGACTGCTCTTAATTTGTTCTGAAATTAATAGGGTGTAACCAGTGCAATTGCTAGCTTTTTTGTCTAGGGAAGTGTTCAGGCCTTATTTGCGAATAAAATAAGTGAGACAAACTTCGTTTGCCACCATGTTTGAATATTCACCGAAAAAGCACCCACACAACACTAAAAATCCTCGATTTTGAGATGAAACATTGTTCAAAATTGCATTTCGCAGAAGCTTAGCCTCAGCTTGTTCTAAATTTGTTTTTAAATTTTGAGCAATTTTGTGGATCGTGTTCTTATAAAATTATTCTTATAAAAAGAAAAGAGTGTAAGCCCATTTATGTTCTGGTACTTGCATAACATTCTGCATAACTGGTCTGCATAACGTTTTTTACTATCAAGGATAAAAATCGATTTGAAGGAGGGCTATGATTTTTAAATCTATCCTTCATCTTGTAAATTTTAAACATTATTGAAATACAACTGAATGCTATCTTACATCTTCAATTTAGGTTACTTTGGAGTCATAAAAAGTCAATAAATCTAATCAGTAGAGCTACCTTACAAGACTATCAGAATAGTTAGACTCAGGACAGGTTTTTGTCGTATACTTCAAGCTGTAGGAGATGACATCAAAACAAAAGCTAGAATTCTGGCAGGCAGCATAGATTATTAGCCGTGGTTCAAAGAAGAAATATTTCATAGCCTATGTATTTATTCAAAGTAAAAATTGCTCAGATCAACTGTTTTCTATCAGTTCGATTGAATTATGACTGCTGTTAGAAAATAAACCTATGACATTCTAAAATGATGCAAAATATACAAAAGACTTATCAAAAATAAATTCTGAATTTAATCTCTACATTGCGGCAACTGAAGATATTTTAGTTCAATCCTAAATCTCTAAAACATCACTACAAACCTCACTGTCTTCGTTATCACTACTTCGCATGAACCCACTGTCCAGACTAGGAGATCTTGTCTTGCTTACAACTAGGCCTCCATTGATCTGCTCTGGCGGGCTTTTCGGCAATGAATGCGTGCTGACTGATACCGACCGTGAGCTTGCAGTATCGACGCTGAGCGGGCATACCTGTGTCCTTTTGAATAAAATAGGCTTTTTCTTGTGTGTCATTATCTCCTGAACGGAAGGAATCTTTGGCCTTCGAAAAGGTGTCGTGTTTTCGTTGAATTTAGGAGCAAATTTGATGTTGGTTGCTACTGACTGTAAAGCTTTAGGAAGCAACGATTGCTCGTAGCGCAAGTTTGATGTTTGAAAGGGAATCTTTGGTCCGCTTTTCTCATCCTTATCAAAGCTGCCAACTTGTCCTTGGTGGGAAGAAAGGCAAGGATCTAAGTTATGTTTTGATGATACTTCTTCGTCCTCAAGCTGGGTGTCTACCTTAAACTTTGTGGAACAGTTTTTAATCTTTTCAAGCGTCTTATTGCGATGGAGTAAAGGAAGTTGAATTGGCGGAAGCGGCTTCAACTTTGCAGACTTCTTTGGAAATGGAGGCTGTGACTTTGGAAACGCATCAAACATTTCTAGACCTTGCTTCACTTCGCATTCATCTGCCTCAAGGCGTTCACGTGAGTCCTCTTTAGGCTTCTTGGACGACCAGTTGCTAACTTTTTCAAATGTTTTTCGAGAGCTAGACTGGGGAAGTTGTATCTTTGGGGGTGGCTTTATCTCGGCCGGTTTCACTTTAGGAGTCCTGAATGTGCTCCAGCTTGTCTTTACAAAATACCTACCACCGAATATGGGCGACATGATTTGGCCTAAGCTACCGAGGCGCTGTCTTGGTGGTTCCAGATAATGAATAACAGGCCCTTCGTATTCATCATCACTGTTTGAACTTGAAGGGTAAGCACCTCTGTAGTCGCCGTATCGATAGTAACCACTGTCCTCTGAATAAATGCTTTCTGATGTAAAGCTTATACTGTCCTTGGTGCTGAATGAACTCGGGTAGGCGGCCTCTTCAGAACTGTCCAGTGTGTAGTCATCTTCTGCTCCCACCTGTTTGCCAATATTTTCCGCAAAATCACTCATGTCGTATAAATTGCTCAATCGAAAGATCACTTCTTCAACTTGATATTCTATCTCGTCGTAGATATTTTCCTACAGCAGAAAGTTAGGCGAGATAAAACCTAAGTCAATGTGTGTACCTTGAAGGTACCTTGACATCACCAACAAAAAGACTATTGAATGACGAAACATGATTTTGGGAGGCTGACAGATTCAGTATATGTATGTGTCTTGTATGGCATATTTCAATATAACAATTGTCAAATTCTCATAAATTCAAATTCAAATTCAAATTCAAATTCATTTCATATTCAGCAACAATTTACAAAATTAGATGTCAATAAAGCGATTAATATTGAAGTATAATTCGCAGATTACAATAGCATATTTTTTTTTTAATAATATAGTTGCCTAGGATGCTAGGAGGAATCGGGACGGTTTTCGAGCCCAATACCCTAAATACTGAGTTGAAAATATAATAATGGTAACAATGAAAACCAGATTATATTACAGTGAAAACTATTGAAAATGATATGAATTCAAATTCTGAGTTTAAGAATTGCAAGGCAAAACAGATTTAGAAACGAAAAACAGATTATCGCCGGAATGAAATTAAGAAAATCAGTTAATTATAAGGAAAAGCTAACGAATTTGTTTACAAAAAATCAATGATAACAAAGTAAAGTAACCTAGTAAGTAACGAAGAAAACTCAAGATATGCGAGAAGTTCTCCAAAGATCAGTCATCATTTTTTCCAAAAAGCTTTTGAAAAATATGCAATAAAAACTAAAGAATAGGCCGTCTAAACACAGAATAGATTGACAAGGTGTCAAATTGTTCTCCAGAAATTCCTCACGGATCAAAAACGGAAAAGCAATAATGCTTAGCTAACCGAGGATTTACCCTGGAGTCTTCTGACTATTATACATCCTAAGGCTGGTCTAAGCAAGGAAGTTTTGGTCCCCTCCGTCATATTTATGAGTTTCGTGAGACTTCGCGACCTTTTCAATACAAGGCAAAGAGGAATCTCCAACAGGCAGCAGATTTTTGATCATTTCACTAGAGGAGTTAAGTTTCTCAACACGTACGCATTGCAGAATTTAAAAAGTACCAATTTCATTCGTATACTATGTCATACTAACCAAAGGAAGATTGCAGGATTTATATTTGTCTTCCTGTCCTCCAAAAAATCTTTTCAGAATATTACTGTAAAGCTGCCACCAGGCTTTTTTGGAAGAAAGCTTTTTAAAGCTGAAAGGAAAACAAACAAATATTCGTCTAAGGAAGCTTGAAATATTCGTCTAAGGTAGCTTAAAAATCAATAAATGTTAAATTTACGTTTGACTTTCAATTTAAGACTAGATATTCTTTCAAAATGAAGAAAGACTATTAAACTAAAATCAAGATAAAATAAGGAATCAAGATAGTCTAACTAAAACCCCTCGATTTACCTCCCTTTTCGCATCCCGATTTTCGGTGGAACGAGCTCTGTTGTCCGAAACAAGACCACCTTTGACAAGTGCAAGCCTTGGCAAGACGAATGAGCCGTTGCTCTTACATTTCTATCATGTTTTAGTACGGTTTCCAGCCACTCTTCCTTCGCCTGTCTTGTACGGTTTTGTATGTCCTTTGCGAAGGCATATTATTGTTAAAGCGCTCAAACGATGGATTCTATCGACACCCATAGCTGTGAACAATCAAACTCGCGGCCAAAAACAGATCACGAATAGATCAAATCGTCACTTTTTATGAATAAGAAGACGAAAACTCATTTTTTAAGAATTCGTAAGAATTTTCAAGGTAAATGTCCAGTCTCTTAGATCAAACGTCATTACTGGAAGAAGAGATTGTGTGATTTTTTTAAGACGAGTGAAATTAAAGTTGTTGTTGATATATAATCGAAAATAAGATTAATTATGAAAATTAATATGAAAAATATGTTGCTAAGTGAAGTATCCGAAAGAAGAATTTACTTACAATAATCCCAGGCTTTTAAGTAACCGTGTCCTTCTTTTCCTTGGAGTTTTTTCTACCTTGAATCGTCCGATGAAAAAAATCGCGGACTAAAAAAGAAGGCACATGATATAATAGGACGACACAAAAAACAACAATAAGGGATCTGCCTATAGGAGGCATGTTACAACGTTAGGACTGACGACATGTTTCCAAGTTGGTGTACAGAATAATGCTGACGATATTTTGATCCTATTAACACACCAATACATCACTACATATCAGGCATACGAACTACCTACCCTAGTTGCAGAAATCCAGTTTTCATGTAAAGAGGAAGAGTCAAATGTGGCAGCAGAAGGAAAAATGCTTCTAAAAATATGACATATTGTAATTGAGACCGACATTGTAGCAAGACCGACATCTGTGGGCCTCTTGTCCACCTCAAAACTGCATTCAGTGTTCGCCACCGTGGTCCAATGCTTGTTGAACAGACGAACAAGAGAAAATTTGTCAATAAGTTATTATTGCGCATGCTCTCTGACTCCAGGGCGGAGGGTTGCCTCACTCAATTGAAGATTTTTGCTCGCTCGTATACCTAACAAAGGCTACGTTGAGGCTCTCTTGAACTCATCCAAGTTTTGACACGGTCCAAACCACTGTAATTCGATCTTGCTTGAAGTAATCCATTAGCAAAAAAACCGTTCTTTTAGTTGCTATAACTTGGTTAATTAGGAATAGATATAACTGATGATACAAATATCAAGATACTCCACAGCTTTCTTTCAGATTGCTTGGTTGAAATTTATAAATCCTAAAAAAGTTTTGTGATGAGACTACACTTTGTAGCTCTATTGACAGAGAAAGCTTATACCAAAAAGTATTCCTTGCTATATGCTATATTATATCCTGTTATGTTTATGTTATGTTATGCTGTGTCGTGTTATGTTTCGTTACGTAACGTTATGTTATGTTGTTTTGGGTCGTGTTATGTTACGTTACGTAACGTTATGTTATGTTGTTTTGGGTCGTGTTATGTTATGTTACGTTACGTAACGTTATGTTATGTTGTTTTGGGTCGTGTTATGTTACATTACGTAACGTTATGTTATGTTGTTTTGGGTCGTGTTATGCTATGTTGTTTTAAGTTATGTTGCATTATGTTATGTTATGTTATGTTTTGTTTTGTTTTGTTTTTTGTTTTGTTTTGTTTTGTTTTGTTTTTTGTTTTGTTATGTTTTGTCGTGTTATGTTGTGTCGTGTCGTGATATGTTGTTATGTTATGTTATGTTATGTTATGTTATGTTATGTTATGTTATGTTATGTTATGTTATGTTATGTTATGTTATGTTATGTTATGTTATGTTATGTTATGTTATGTTATATGTTATGTTATGTTATGTTATGTTATATGTTATGTTATGTTATGTTATGTTATGTTATGTTATGTTATGTTATGTTATGTTATGTTATGTTATGTTATGTTATGTTATGTTATGTTATGTCATGTTGTGTCATGTTATGTTGTGCTATGTTATGTTATGTTTTGTCGTATTACTTAAATCAATAAAAAACAAGAAATTGATCAACTAGAGCTTCATTTCTTATAAAATATTGCGAGTATTTCGAATGTATCTCTGGGTCAAGATGAGACCACACGAATAAACAAGGATCTGAAAATATCCAATATGGAAGCTTAGCCTTTAAAATGCATATCTTTACTCCTTGTACGCACTGTACAGATTACGTAATAAATTCGATTCAACGGCATTCAATCGTCTTAATGAATAGGGCTGTTCAACTTATATAAACATCCACCTTTTGGTAACAGTTTACTTATATTTCTGGTGGTGATCTATCAATTATTCTTGGTATATTTATAATAAAGTACTTTCATGAGTTTCATCTTATATAACCAAAGTCTGTCCAAAGCTTCGTTGGCTTTCAACATCAGATGCAAATGCGCAATAGTAATTAACGACTTAATTTCTGCCATCTGCTGGCAAAATAGGAAGTAGCATGTTCTGTGGTATGGAAATTAGCATCTCGTATCAGAAGAGCCACTGTGAACACGAACCAAAAGAAGAATGAAACTGAATAACGCGAACCCTTGTCTCATGCGCATATCCTGCATTTCCCCTTTTTTGAATAAATTTATTGAAAAAACCCCTACAACAATGGGAATCTACACTCGCTTCCCAACAAGTCACCTTACAAGAACTTTCATGGTCAGTGAAGAACAAGCATTTTAAGTCAAGATTTGAGAGAGCAATAGAGAGGACCGGGTGTAGAGAGCTTTAAATAGGGCAATGACTATTGGCTGAAACCTTAAAACTACTTAGGGCAGTAAATGGCGAAGAAACAAGTGGACATTAGATTAAAGCTAGGTCAATGGATTTCGTATCAGTACCGCAGTTATGTACCGCCCATGCTGGGCTGTTGAGAACTCATTTAAATTGGGCTGCAGGGAATCTGAGATACATCAATTCATAGGTTTTCTTGGCATATGTTTGGAAGTTGACACCAGTTTCTTGGCACCAGCCAGCAATATGTATTCACTTCAAGGAAAATTCTTTCCGGGTAGACAAATTCTAGGGTCAAATTGCTCTTGATATTTTGGCGCTTTTGAATCATCGATTGTTTCTAAGAATTCAATTGCGGTGGCGCTTTAAAAACTTCTCGTAAAAAGCTGTGACATGCTAATCGTGCAAACATTTGCACACATCTACCATCTCCATGATTAAAGAACCTGAGCCACTTTACAGTTAGCGATAGGCATCAAATAACTCCAATTAGAAATACACAACTCGATTTTAAAACGAAAGCAGAAATGTTTTCGTGGCATAATCTCAAAGTGCCACTCCAACCAAAGAGTCTCAGTTCCTGCAAACTTTGAAAGTAATTTCTGCTGCAAAAGTAAGAAAGCCTAAAGTCGCTCTTTTCAGAAAGAAAAACCGAGCAAAGACGAATCGAATAGACGATGTTGCTAATAACTGAGGTACAAATCCGCAGCTTCGCACACGAAGCGAAATATGTTTTCAGGTTTACGTCAATCTTATTCAATAAACTATCAAAATGCAAGCGGTTGTAACTATAAAAAAATTCATAATAAGCAGTCTTAATCAAGTTGGATTAGCTGATCAAAAGGGGATTGCAGGTTTTGGCTGGAGATGCCTTTTAAATGAGTGTGCTAGATTTGATAAGATCATAGACGCAGAACAAACACCTGGGCAATGACCGATGAGAAGAAAATGTCTGTTTTGATTTTATGGTCTTCTTCGATATTCGAAACAAAATCTGACAAAAAAAATGACTTTAGAATTCTTTAGAGACACAAAGCATGTATGCCGATTAATTTTTTTCATTATTTTGCAGATCACTGAATCTTTGACTCAAGTCACCAAAACATGCTTAGAGACTATAGTACATACATATAGAAAAATATAGAAATATAGAAAAAAAATACCAAGAATGAAGCAGATGTAGTATGACCTACCATGAGCCAAAAAGCAAACACAGCCAGGGACGCCAAGATATTATACGCAAAAATCAATGAACTGCACGGTGCAACTTCACCTAATATGGCTGAATGGCCTCTGGTCAACACAGTTGATAGTTCTAATAATGTCGTCTCGCTGTCGGTAAATGCCCATCTTGATCGTCCACGAACCAAGGTTCCCACATGAAATAAAGCGGCAAATAGCAGGCCAAACATTACCTGGGTATAAGAGAAATGATTTCACATAGCGCATATTTTGCAAGTTTGTCTTTCTGCTTTTCTTATTTTTAAGTTAAAAGCTCTACAAGAGCATGTGCAATATTCTAACAGCTTACTGAGCAGAGGTTCAAAATTGGACGGATGTAGCAATAAAAATTTGACGTATAAACGTAGGGATCTAAACAAAAGTAGGGAGGCATGTGAATCAGCCTACCATAAAAGCCAGTAATTTGGGGATTACTGTCGCCAACAAGGTCAAGATAGCTGAGACTCTTGTCAAAACGCGAAGAATCGTAACAGCTTTCAACAGGACTAAAAAGAACAGCGTCGCATAAATGATCCTTGTCACCTGAAAACAAACAGAAAGGTTAGAAACCTCGAAAACATTGTTTCATACATTCACAGACTTTATGCTAACAACCTTTTTTATGGGGCCATCTCAAAAAGCTACATTGTGTCTCTACTTTGTACCATTCTGTCATACACAATATTCCAAAGAACAGACTGTATTCAAAGATCCTTTCTGGCAAAATCTAAAGTTTCAAGTGCACAAGAGTGAACAAGTGTTCAATAATACATCTGATAAAACTTCAAATAAAAAAACGGATTGGGTTTTGTTGTTGCTTCAACATGGTTTCAACGAATATAAAAGAGAACCATAAAATGTCTGCCATTGAAACAGCCAGACATTTCCAGCTAACTTTTCGAATCTGCGGGAGAGAAGGCGCGATTGAATTTACAACGAGTATAAAGGAGTGGATGTATTTAGTTGATTTTGACTAGAAACCGTCAATGGAAACATGGGTTAATCTGGAGGCTGATCCTGTTGCAATTCTTATGAGATAAAACGACAAAACCTGCTCATGTTGTAAAATAGAAATAAAAGAATAGTCTACGGAATTTAAAATTCTTAAACCAAATATACCATAATAATGCATCGGCAACGCATTACACTTCACCTGTCTTATTTTAATCACTCAACCAACTTATGTCAATAAAGGCTTTTCACCGGGAGATTGTAATTCAGGTATCAAGTTCTAAAGCTTCGAGTTGAAGTCATGAAAAAGGGTTTATTTTGCAAATTCAGTTCTTAATTAATAAAAAGAGAGAAACATAAATGACTTGGCATTCCTTGGCTTTCCAAAATGGGTATAGCAATATCAGTTTTTTCTTCAGATGAAAAATCTTGAAACTGTCAAGTCGTTACCAATGCACTGCTTCATTCCTAAGTATACCAGTCAAAATTTCTGTGCAGAAATTTATGACCTCAAACACAGTTTAATGCGTAAACGATTACCTTGACTGATCTCAGTGCGACCGTAAGGTCTAGGAAGACGTCTGAATCATTGATATGCATCGATTCAATTTTATACAATGTCTTCTTTGCTTCAACCGTCTGCCATATCTCAGCTGACAACGCCAGCATCGTGAGGATAATCAGAAGGCCCTTTAACGAAATAAATGTTCTTAATTGTGTAATTTTACAAATTGGCAATCTGATTTAGATCCTATAGAAATAAACATTGGTGCCCAGTGTGAGGATATACGTCAGTGCAAATAAGGTGTTATAGACTAACAAGTTATTGACCTGCTCTTCTTTCAACATAACCAATTGTTGTGATGGAAAAATCTAGCATTGGATGAGAGCCAATGCTTACTAAAATAAACATGCTCTCAAGGAATGATACTGGATGTCAGTAATGGTATCAGAAAAACTGCCAGAAATTGTGATCGTCAAACACATCGGTCAGAGAAATAGAGCTTTAAAATTGAATATGTGACTGCTACAGCTTTAGTTTGCAAATGGACCCTACCTCTAGAATGTTCCACTTATTTTGAAAATGTCTTAGTCCTTTATCCATTAGACAAGACAACTCTTGTCGTATAGAGATCAAGATGAGCGCACAAAACAGAACCTAGGAGAGAAAGCTGAGTAGCTGAAAAAGATGTTTTGAAGTACCGCTGTATAAGGTTACAAGTTTTACGTCACTAGCAGAAATGATACTCTTGTTTTCTGTGCTGATATGTTTCTTATTGAGTGATCTGAAGCACAATTCAAGTAGGCGGTTGCTGAAGTTTACATAAATTGTCTGATTCGCTGTTAAACCATTCATTCAAAACTACTAGTGACATTGAGTTTAGCGTCAACAATCAGGTACCAACTGCTGATGGGGAAGTGCTGACCTACTACGCCAAATATAAAGATTATTTTCAGGTTGTTTTGATGATGTTTCACTTTCGGGAACAATCAGATGGTTTTAGGTTGTCTTCCTGAAGTCACAAATTTTCGATTGACTAGCCTTAACAATAAAGAACAGTAACTAACAGATGTACTGCAGGCCTGGGCACGAAAGGCCTAAATAACAACAAGGCGTGCGGCAGATCGCTCGCAACCATTCAAACCAAAGTGACCACAAAATTTGGATAGCTGCAGACCTAAATCTAAATTGTGTTGTTAATGGGGTAAATTAATTGATTCCTTGTCCTGTCTCTTCTTCTGCATGACATGGCAGATGATACACGACTTAAAAATGAAATCTGCAACATTTTATGCACCTCTGATCATAGTTGGGAGAGTTGAATGTGGTGTACAAACACTGCAAAACACTGCAAAAAACGCTGAAAGTTTCTGCTTGATCTAACAAATAACTGCTTACTTTTGATAGGTTTTATGAAACCTGTTTAGAAAAATCGTAGCTCGAGTTTTATGGTGCAAACACCACACGCCTACACGCTAACATTGCGTGCGATGACAACACGCCTAAACGCTAACATTGCGTGTGATGACAACACACAATCCCAGGCCATTTCTTCTGACCATCCCTGTATTGGACGGGTCTCTGCAGGTAGAAGGCCTGATGAACGTGAACAGGAAAATTAAGAAATAGCTTATCTAATTCATTAACCGTAAGTCAAATTTGAAACGCGGCAAGGGTCTTGTGCAGATTTCTAATATGACCTCAACATTACAGTAAAGGAGAGTTCGATAATCGTACTGACCTTGAAAGCAATTATCACATATCGTACTGTGCCAAGCTGCGTAAAGGGGGTCATGCTTTCTACTTGAACTTCCGTGTCCAGTTTCCCAACTGGTGAAATTTTAGTTGACAGTTGAACATAGCTGGAACGAATAATAGAATCTCCAATAACGAGAGGCGTTTTGATATTTTTCTGAACTGCTAGAATTAAGCTGAAAAAAACCCCTTTATTAAAAAATCATTTCTAACTGTCCTAAAGAAGCCCTGCTTAGGAGTATCTACAAACAATATGTGTCTGGAAAATTATGACAAGTTATAATTTCTAACGTTAAAAACGTTACCTGAAGGTGCTTGATTCCGGATGAAAGTAAGAAAAGGATATCTTAACCAAAGAGGTTTTCTTATTGAACCAGTCAGAGCGACGAAGCAACCTCAGCACTGCCATCATTTGATTCCTAGAATATCGATGATTTTATTTGAGTTTAATGAATTCCGGTAGATACGCATGATTAAGGCGGCGCTGTTTTTAAATTCTGTTCAACTTTAACACAGTCACTGTGCATTTTTCTTAAGGCTATTTTCAGAATTGCAGTTTATTAATTGCAAGGTCGTTTGATTACCTAGTACCAATGAGGAGAACTTTTCGGCCAAATACAGTCACATTGTATGCAGACCTATGGTAAGACAGTTTGAAAGGCTATATTTACGAAACATAA
The DNA here is from genome assembly GCF_057945365.1 of Rhopilema esculentum. NCBI lineage: Eukaryota > Metazoa > Cnidaria > Scyphozoa > Rhizostomeae > Rhizostomatidae > Rhopilema > Rhopilema esculentum. Next base: position 15,276,457 of record NC_142830.1, read on the forward strand.
GAAAAACACGAATAAGTGGATGGTATAAAAATCATAAGGAAGATGGGAATTGAAGGATAGTAAGAAAACAGCGAAAAAGAGGATTTCGGAGAGGAGAATGAATGACAAGGAAGTTAGAAAAGAACAACAGGAAGATGAGAAGATGAACAGAAGGATAAGAAATAGGTTACATAGGATAGGAAGAAAAAATATAACAAAAGATTAACAAGGAAAGTGGATAAAAACAAAATGAAATAAAGACAGAAAATAATGGAAAGAAGAAGCAGAATAAAATGAGGAGAAAATGAAGACGACAAAAAAGGAAGAATGACAAACAAAATGAAGATAAATGAAGATGTAGAAGAAAAAGAAGAAAAGAAGGGTATAAGAAGGGTAAAAAGATAAGAAAACGATAACAAAGCGCCAAGGAAGAGGGAGACGATCAAGAAAAGTTACAAGGAGGAAAAGGACGAAGAAAAAACAGTAAGAGTTAATAAAAAAGAACCAACAAAGGGAAATGAGATAGAATATCAAATGTTAGAACAAAGAAATAAGTAAGTAATGTAAATATATGGTAAAAGACCCAACAGAAACATAATTTTTTATAATCTAACCTGTTTGAAATTTCCGGCATCTCTGCTTTCTTTAAATTGTCTAGTTTTTCGAAGCAAGCTGGCCCAAAGGTGTACATAGTATTAAAATCAGGAAGCTGCAAGGAAAACCTTTGACTCTTGGATATGCTTGTTGAATGTGTGCTTATGAGAGCGAGGTGCCAAGACGGCTTAATGCTTAGGGCCGCGGAATATAGGTCCAAGGGTCTGGGGTTCGAGTCTATGACATGATCAAACTTTCGCCCAGATTAAGGGGAGTCGCCAGCCCTCTGTTATTCCAGGCGTAGGAATAACCGAGGTGCGGTCAAATCGATCATGGCCTCAAGTGTCCCTAAAACAAACTTCGGATGCTAGGTAGAAACAAATACAAATACAAAGTTTATCAAGTGAATGAAGAAAGATGGGCAAGGATTAAGGTAGGGAAGGATGATCGAATAATGGGAGGGAAGATAGAGAGGTAGGAAAGGAAGATTCTTGAAAATCAAGAGCAATGATAGAATGGAAAGATAGCTAATAGGTTAACTAACTGAAGCTTTTTCTACTAAGAACATACTTGAGCATGGCCGTGGTTCAGCGAAGCGTCACGATAGCCGTGCAAATGATGCCAACAATGCCACTGCAGCAGGTCGACTAATTGCAACTCTGTCCAGTCGAAGAACTGTGCTCGTGTCGAAATATTATTGAACGAAATGTTTTTGACTGGGCTAAAGGACAAGAGAAAATAGACGTTGTTAATCTCCAAAATTCATCAGAAGAAACATCAGACCACCTATTAGCAATATTACATTCCTTTGGCATACTTGAAACAAGTAACAAGTAACAAAAAACAAGAACTAAAAAACAAGTACCCACTACTTATTGCCAGTTACAGCGTTGCTTGATTAGATCAGATATAGCAGGGAATTAACTTTGTGCAATGAAAATCACTCAATTGAACTTTATTCATCCCTTTGACGTCAAAAAGCTGCACAACAGAATCTGCGTACAGCAAACCGCCCTGCTCTTGTTATCGATACTGCACCAATATGTTCCATTTACTTTTGGTCTATTGATCCACAACTCAATGGACTTAGAAGCTAAATCTAAACCTATTGTATGCAAAAAACTCGACAACAAACAAAGACTGTTGTTTAACATAAAAAATGGCCTGAATTCGTCAACATCTCTTGGACTTTTTTTGTAAACATTGATTTGTAAACACTGAACCAAAACGCATCATTACAAACAGCAAAGCTTTTGGTGATTACAATCAGCACTTCTTCCCGCGTTAACATTAACTTAGTTCGTTAAAGTTAGTCTGAATTTTTGTTTTATTGCACCATTCTGGATAGATCGGAGTTCCTGATCGATTGAAAGACAAATACATCCAATTAACATCGCTGATTAAGATAAAATAATCAGGACACGTGAAGGCAGCATGTAAATACATAAATATAAAGTTGAAGTATTTCAAAACCCAATAATCAAAACTTTCCTTTCAAATAAGAATGAAAAAATATAAGCAGTTCTGTCTGCATTTTACGCTCAAAATGAATACAACTGATATCACAAGGATAAAAATGTCGGGTTTAAAACGGAAAACATCTATTACCATACCTGGTTACTCTCTCTTCAATTACTGTCCGTTGGAGGAATTCTTCCCTGGTGTTTGAATGCACTAACAGCATTGCCAGTGTTGTTATGTATGCTGAAGTCGTGAACAGGTTCCTTTAGCAAAAGAGCAATAATATGACAATATTCGAAAAGAGGACGATTAAAAAAGACCATTATACTAGCCATTTTTATTCAACACAGTCAAAGTAAGGTCTTAAACGTAGAATTCATATTTAATGAAAACACGAACAAAATAAATTCAGTTCAAGGAAAACAAACAGATTTACCAAGCAAATGAAGAAAGAAAATTCCATCGAGCTGCCTTTTTCCTGGCTTTCCTCAAATTCTCATTCAAAATTGGTTTACTGAATCGAACAAAACGTGCCCTCGCTCTTGCAGCTAGTATCTGAAATTTAATGTAGTGAAAATAACTGTTTTACCAGTCTTAGTGCCCGACGTCTTGTAGGCAGAGCTGTACATATTTGGTATATAGAGAATATAGAAAATGTTTGAAACTCCAATTGTTTCGCTTATTGTAATCGTCAGGCAACTGTTTTATGTGATATAAAATTTAATATACTTGAAAAAGGCTTGAAACATACATCAGACATCATAAGCAATAATTAACATACATCACTAAGACTAAAGAGATAATCAATTTTGATATTTTCCAAATGAGACTGTCATTCAGAGTGGAAAACTTTAAAGCAGAATGTTTTAAACAAAACGGAAAAGACCAGATTGATTTAGCTTCAAATATATATATATATATACATAGATCCTTGGCAGCTTATTAAAAAGAAGGTAAGGTATTCCAAATTAACCAGATGATAACAAAGAGAAGAAATAAAGGTAAGGAATCATCCTGATCACACTCTTGGCTCGGGAGGCTTCCTCCACAACAGTCACTTTGCCTACGTTCAGGTCACATACGAGGATTGTCTTCTAATCAAACTTGTGCAGTGTCACTCAGTCAATATTTGAACCAAGAAATACAAGGTCACATAGGAGAATGGATGAAATCCTTGGCAGAACATGAAAAACCTGGTTCATTACCTGTTTTTCATTTGGTTCACTAGTACCAGTGAACTGATTCAAAGTTGCTTTTCCATACAAACGGGCACATTCCAGGTACATCTTGATTATCGCATTACTTTGCACCAAATACAATTTTCTTAATGCGAAACACATCGCCTTGAAAAATCAATTTCAACTGTCATCAAATTTATTAAAATAATCTAAATATGCGAAAATTGTCTATCTGCTTGGCACAGACAAAATCACAGGGTGGGAAATTGGAAAAGTGTTTGGTTAAAGGCGTCGTATCCACACACGGAGCTTAAAAAACGATTTTCATTTATTAATTGCAGTATAGTGACCATATCAATTAATTATCGTATCAACTTATCAATGTAAAACAGACTATTTGTTTCCTAAACTGTTGCAGGTTTATGTTGGATCTTAAATGGCAATACGACAGAATTAGTTCGAATGTTTCTAAAGGTTGTCAAAGCTAAAATCACACTAGGCTAGGAATCTTAACTGCTAAAGGACTTCACGTCTCATCATGTTGAGTAAATGATATGAAAAATCCTTCTAGAGTTTTTTGACCTTTCTATACGTTGCTATGGTATTAAAAGTGATTTCATTTTATGTCTTAAGATAACACAGTTATTAATATGAACAAGAGGGTTTGTTCAAATTATGCAATCTAAGGCATCACAGAATTGAATCAAGAGTCAATTGATACCTTTAAAACTTCAAGAATACCAGCGCCACAAATAAAACACAACGATAAAGCTTGTATCCATAATAAGACTGTTTTGCTGTCAAATCTGAAAATATTAATCAAATCGAGCTGGTAGAAGTGACATATATTTAAGAACTAACAATTCTTACTCTTTCTCAAACTAAAGCTCGTTTGACTGACGAGAATATAAATCTTTTAAAAAAAACAATGAATTTTTTCTGCGATGTCATATTGAAGTCGATTAATGCTGATTAATTAGACAAATTAATGTCTTTCAAATGCTTACAACAATGACAAAACGCACCAAATTTTAATTGGACAAAATTTACAACTTTAATAAAACTTTACGGTGAGTCACTTAAACTTTAAGCTATTAATAGTTATAAATCTAACTACAGGAATATTCTGATCAATTGCAATTTTCATGCTAAACGAAATTCGCTACGGCGGACCAAAATGTCTTCCTAACAATATGACTATGATATGAACATCAATTAGCACTTTAAGGAGTTTGGTTCCTTGTTGACGAAAATGCACTATGCAGAAGTTATTACTTCCCAATCAAGTATGCACCATATGGTTGTTAAATTTCTCTTCTTATGCTTGCTTGTTATCTCAGTGAACTGACTGAAAACCAAACGAATCCACGAACCTGTTGCTATACCACATTGTGATAGCCATTCCCGAGAAGGAAAACAATACGCAAAGCAAAACCCAAACGTTTTGAAACCAGACTGGGAAGGCAAAAATTTGCCTTTCATTTGTAGCTGCAAGGAAATAGAATTATGCTTAATCGTAAATCGTATATCGAAAAAGGGAGGCAAAATTGTGTTCGCGTCATTATGTAAGCAACTTTAAGCTTTGATTGGGGTCTTCAAACAAAATCTTTCCTCGCCTTATCGAATTTTTTTCCCCCACTTGTCTAGTTTCAGATAATCAACATTTCATAATTTGCATGTGTGCGTCTCAGTCATAAAACAAGGAAGTATCGACAAAGTAGCAAATCAAAGACATGACACCATACCTGGGTAGCCCTCTTTCAGCTCCAAAATACTATCTTTATCATCCTTGCACTAATACCAAGCAAAACATAACTTATCAAGGCATATAACAAAATGCATATAAAGAAAACAAATCAAAGACATTAAGGTAATAAAATTTAAAATCGCTCCATTTCTGCAAAGTATTTTAGGTTTCAATAACACCTTCCAACGGACAAGGAACGTTTCTTTGTTTCAAGGTACCTGCAATCACGGCCAAAATTACTTGGAACACCCAACACTTTGCGCTGTGCTTTTCTATTTTTCATTTGTTTTCCTGAATGCTACTACTTCCGTCCCCCTTTCTCCCAAAAACAATGTTGAAAGCAAAGGAAAATATCAAACAAGCCACAAGAAAAAACATATTCCATAAACCCGTTCTTTTTTCTATAGTAAATCAACATTGTTTTTAGGGGGAGAGGGGGGGATGGTTGAAGTTGCCTTTGAAAATCTACGTTATTGTTCCAAGACTTTTGGCAGTGATTATAGGCCTTCCTGTCCCATCATCTAATTTCTGATTCATATGTTCCATTCAGCAATGAACAAAAAGCTCGAGTCAGTACATATCCGCCTACATCATTAAGAGGCAACTGTGTAATTAACTAGGCCACAGGATCGACATGTCAAGTAGACCTAGGGAATTCTAAAAGAGTGAAGATTACCAGTGCAGGAAAAACTGTTACCAGTCAGGGTTGTGCTTCAACTGCTTGGTTATTAAAATGTAAGAGAGGCTAGATAGTTTCATTCAACCAATTTCAAAGCCAAAGAAAGATCAAAGTAATTGAAAATATTTTCAGGGAAAAAACAGATTCCTAGTAACAGATTTTAGGCAGGTATCGCTTAAGCAGGTTGCTGAATCGATTACACAGGGTAATGTTTGACAGCTTCCAAAGAATACTGCGCAATTTAAAGTTGTCAAACATATGCAAAAATTAGCATTGCTAAAGCGCGGGCAATGATTAGCATCATAAAAAAAACGCAAACAGAATACTCACCAGCATGTTTTGTGATGAATAGATTGCAGAATTGACTTCCATGAAAAACAGAGCCCCTTGAGATTTCTGTTGGTCTAAAAAAGGTAAATATGCTTTGATAAGCAGACATCACTGTCTTTCTAGTACGAATATTTTAACTGAACATTTTAACTGAATATTTTAACTGAACATTTTAACTGAATACTTAAAGTGAATATTTTAACTGAATATTTTAACTGAATATTTTAACTAAATATTTTAACTGGATATTCTAACTGAATATTTTAACTGAACATTTAAACTGAACATTTTAACTGAATACTTAAACTGAATATTTTAAATGAATACTTAAACTGAATATTTTAACTGAACATTTTAACTGAACATTTTAACTGAATATTTTAACTGGATATTCTAACTGAATATTTTAACTGAACATTTTAACTGAATATTTTAACTAAATATTTTAACTGAATATTCTAAGTGAATATTTTAACTGAACATTTTAACTGAATATTTTAACTGAACATTTTAACTGAACATTTTAACTGAACATTTTAACTGAACATTTTAACCGATTTTAACTGAATATTTTAACTAAATATTTTAACTGAACATTTTAACTGAATATTTTAACTGAATATTTGAATTGAATACTTAAACTGAATACTTAAACTGAAATTTTTTCTAAGAAACTATGTGTCAAACTTAAAAGAACTCAGTAAAGCAAGAAATATTCTCAGCTTAGCTGCAAAAATAATACGAAAAGTTCGAATAATACGAAAAGTAAGAACTGAAGTTTTTTTTGACATATCCCAAAAGAAAACGTCAGTAAAATTAAACTTAACCACGCGCTTTAAAATTTCAAAAACGTTTTCTATCTTGATACCTTCTTTAAAAGTGAGATCTTCATTTAATCGCGGCTTCTCCTCCGTTTGCTTCTTTTGTTCGTTTGTATCCTGATTGAAAACAAAATTCTTTATAATGTTTACTCTTTGAGTCTCTGACAATGCCTACTAAAAGCAATCAAAATATTTAATACTGGATCAGTTCTCTTCAGCTCTTATTCTCAATACCAGTAGTATCATACCTTCCCCCAAAGCAACATTCTTTTCAATTCCACACATCAATTTGTAGTATATAATTTTCGTTCTATAGTAAATTGTCGATAAGAAACCGAGCCATAGGATGACCAAAAAAGAATGTTTCGTAAAGGATTGGAAGGAAATAATTCTTTTTTGCAATTATTCACTTACAACTTGTTCAACTGACATTACATAATAGACAGAATTCTACGCTTATTCACGTTCTTAATGCTTCTGAAAAGCAGTTCTTTGGCACTGGGTATTTAAGAAATAAAATCAACAATTTAATTGAGAAAATCAATCTTCAACTAACATAGACCAGGCTATTTCTTAAAAATTCGCTTGCACACTAAAGTGTAAAAATGATACACATACCGTGCTATATCTAAACAATGACTCCAAGATAACTTGAAACGGAAACACAACTGCCGTTACAATGAGGCTCAATACAACAGATGACCATTTCATATCCCAATAACCAAGAATTTCCACAGTCTAGAAAGCAGAGTGATACCGGAAATAATGTCTTCATTTTATCTACACAAACATTGCAATTTGTATAGTTGCACCTACACATACACCTAGATAGTTCATTGCTGAGGTTGGCAATGTGTTTAACTGTAAGATTGAACCAGAAAAAATATATTTGCACCTTATAAACGAGGTCCACAAAAGCCTATAAAAGCTTCTTATGTACAATCCCTAAAACGTTTGCATGTACTTTTCATAAACAAAAACATTTGCACAGGTTTGGATATCTGGGCATATATGAGAGGTGCATTAAAACCTTTTCAGGTGAAATTCACAGGCTAAAGAATTTTATTTCTTGGGAGAAAAAATCGATTGAAAGAAATCACCTGCTCGTTTGCCAGTAACACGGCGATTACCATCATGTAGCCGACCAAGGAAGCCAAGCAAAGTGTCATTCTCTGTGGAAATCAATAAAATTGCCGGCATACGTGTGAAAAATGAGAAAATAACAACAAAAAGGATTTGCTTTCATTTACATCGAAATCGCTCGACCTTAGTAAAGGCATCTTAGATCAGGACGAGCTTTTAAATTCAAAAATTTATTTAAATTTTCAATATCATAACAAAAAAACAACCAAAAAAAGCAGACCAACTTGTTGTTTTGAAAAGATGCTTCGACCAGGCGCAGTGAAGACTGACAGCCAAAGATGGTAGTCTAGAATTCCTTCAAAAACGGTCTAAAAGAAAACATAATCATTCCAAGGAGAGTCACATTGATTCGGGGATGATACAATGAGATGCCACTGAACACAGTGTCGCAAACATATAATGTCAGAAACACACAGTGTTGCAAACAAACAGTGTTGCAAACACACAGTGTCGCAAACATATAGTGTCAGAAACACACAGTGTCGCAAACATATAGTGTCAGAAACACACAGTGTCGCAAACATATAGTGTCAGAAACACACAGTGTTGCAAACAAACAGTGTTGCAAACACACAGTGTCACAAACACACAGTACGCAAACACACAGTGCGCAAACACACAGTACGCAAACACACAGTGTCACAAACACACAGTGCGCAAACACACAGTGTTGCAAACACACAGTGTCGCAAACATATAGTGTCAGAAACACACAGTGTCGCAAACATATAGTGTCAGAAACACACAGTGTCGCAAACATATAGTGTCAGAAACACACAGTGTTGCAAACAAACAGTGTTGCAAACACACAGTGTTGCAAACAAACAGTGTTGCAAACACACAGTGTCACAAACACACAGTACGCAAACACACAGTGCGCAAACACACAGTGCGCAAACACACAGTACGCAAACACACAGTGTCACAAACACACAGTGCGCAAACACACAGTACGCAAACACACAGTACGCAAACACACAGTGTCACAAACACACAGTGCGCAAACACACAGTGTTGCAAACACACAGTGTCGCAAACATATAGTGTCAGAAACACACAGTGTCGCAAACATATAGTGTCAGAAACACTATATGTCGCAAACATATAGTGTCAGAAACACACAGTGTCGCAAACATATAGTGTCAGAAACACACAGTGTCGCAAACATATAGTGTCAGAAACACACAGTGTCGCAAACATATAATGTCAGAAACACACAGTGTTGCAAACAAACAGTGTTGCAAACACACAGTGTTGCAAACACACAGTGTTGCAAACAAATAGTGTTGCAAACACACAGTGTTGCAAACAAACAGTGTTGCAAACACACAGTGTTGCAAACAAACAGTGTTGCAAACACACAGTGTTGCAAACAAACAGTGTTGCAAACACACAGTGTCACAAACACACAGTGCGCAAACACACAGTACGCAAACACACAGTGTCACAAACACACAGTGTCACAAACACACAGTGCGCAAACACACAGTGTCACAAACATAAGCCTGTTTTCCTTATCAAAGTATAAAGATGAACGTTGTACGTTGTCACATACCTGTACATTGTTATTATGAGGTTCTTTCTCTGCTGGAATTTGGCAGTCTGCCTATAAAATACAAATGTAATCAGCAAGGTTCAAAAGAATTCTTCTCTCTAAAGTGCGGTTTTCAGATAACAAAATTGAAATCTCATATATTCAGTTACATCTTACGTGTACTATATGTACTTCCATTATAGCGTAAGAATGAATTCTTTGATAAAATTTTGCTCGGCTCACCCTGGTCAATTCTGTGATTGCCAACCAGTTGTTCCAAGGGAAGTACCTAGGTATGGATAAAGGAAAGTTACTACCATTGTTAAATATCAATTTCAAAGTAATTTTAGGGGCCAATTAGTAAATTACGGATGAGGAATGGGGTACTAAAGTGTTTACAGTATGGCGAAATTTAAAAGAAATCTTATGCGTTATTTGGGGCTAGACCAGGTCAGCCCCCTGCTTTCACGCTTACTTGGCGAGATTTTTAGCAATTACCAGAGTTTTATCATAATTCACTCACCATATTTTCTCCGTCTGGCAATCGACAATAGAAATTTGCTTCAAATACCAGTTTGGAGAATATCCTTCATTATCGTGCCACAGTTTGATCTTCTTAATGTCGCCAAGGGAATCTGGAAAGCTAATGACGAAAAACATGCTTAAGTAATCTGCTCCCCTATTATTTGCTAGTTCAAATTAAATAAAAAAAGATTTGTTTTACCAGCAAACACTAAAATTGTTAGATAACTTGGGGTCGATCTACATACATACGAAAAAGCCGCCATTGTGTAGACAGAAGGAGTGCATTTTCTCTCTTGGAATCCAGTGGTAATTTTTCTTTAGGCACGCGGCACTGATTGAACAACCATACCGGTCTTGTGCTTGCGTTTTTCTGATTGGCCTATTTCGATCCACAACTGGGTATATATTTTTCATCATGTTCTTTCGGACCCTTATTCTGAAGTTTTATGCTCTGACGTCTGACGAGTGTCAGACGAAAAAGCTTTCAGCCAATATGTTATAAAATTTCTGCCATTTTCAAGTTCTATACCGATAAAAAAACTGTTCACATTATATAATTATCCGCTTCTCTTGCACTGATTCGTTACATAACATATATATCAAGCATTTGATGAAAACCATTTGCGCGAAAATTCTGCTATCAAGATAGAAACTGAGCGAAACGTGATAATTTGACTCCTACCTCATTATGATGACGTCAGCTGAACCCCTTTTAAATTGTTTTCCATTGTGACAGGTGAGTTCCCTAATTTGCGAATGCCCCTCCTCACCATAAATTACGATGGATACCTATCAGGGAGAATTTTTGTTGATCATATGACAACAACCAATCGTTTGCCAAGAAATATATTTGCTTCTATTTTCTACTCTGGATTACAAGTATCATTTTGCTCGATTTATATCGATTTGCTCAATTCGATTTATACAATGCCTAGCCACTGCTTATTCAATAAAAGGATCTTCTATTTGCTCAAGTATTAAAAAAGTCATTAAACTATTAAAAACTCACTCTTGCGGTTGTGCCTGCATCGTGTGAGCTCCCTGTTTCTACAACGACCAAGTACCTATAAAGAAATTACAGTTATCACGATTATAATAGCTTTCTGAAATACTTAGAAAACACTTACTGATACAAGTTATGCCAAGACACAAGGTCAATCCGAGATCAGCATATACAGATCACTACAGATAGCTGCTGTGGGGAATTACCTGAACAGGTCGGCAGGGTGGTTGTCTGGGAGATAAGCAACACATTCGTCCCACTGCCTCGACTTGATGGTGAATTTGTAGATCATTATCAGAATGAGGTACGTGCAGAGAACTGAGAGAATGACTGCCAAAACAAAATGTTGATCGTCGTTGCTGAAACAAGAAATAAAAACTCATTTTGCAGCGGATTGTACATTAAAATAGAAAGTCGATTTTCATTGAGGAGAAATTATCCAAAATAACGCTTATAAGCCCTTCAGAATTCAGAATAGAATAAAGCAACAGTTCTTTAACGAATAGCTTAAATCTAACATAGATCTCTTCAGAACAACGTACTCAACAGCGGAAACGAATTCTGTTTTTTTGCGAAAGTAAATTATTTATGGTTCTGAGAACTGCTTGGCTCTTTGCATTACCTGATATATTGCTTTTCGGGCTTTCTTTAAAACCATTTAAGAATCAAGACTTTTTCATGTAAATCTCATACCTTGCAGCCTCTTTTGCATTAGATGCCATAATATTCGACATCAAGAGTGGCACCCTATTTCATATTGTTGTTGGTAAGTGTCAAAAGATTTTTACATCGCTAATGTCATATCAGAGTGATGCAGATGAAACATCTAAAACTTGATCACTTTCACTACCCACCTTTTGAAACTGACTAAAGATTTGACTTCGACGGAAACATTGAGAACATTAACTTGTGCACCAAAAGCAGTAAGATGATTGCACCTGGAGAAGGGCAATAAATAAATAGACATGAAAGCTGTCCATTGAGAGGATAAAAACACTGTGCTTGATACAGGCAAAAATGAAGCTAATAGCATGGTAGCCTTTTGGTACTACACTAAAAACAGCATACTTAAAACAAACATTGGAACATTGAGCGTTTGCGGGTGACAAATAAGAGAGAAGGCGCCGTTCATTCTCTTTTCAAGGCCACAAGCCTCTGACATAACTAAAGATTATCATTGGCAAATCACACACCTCCTGTTCGTACTGAGATTAAGAAATGTATTCAGAAACGAAATGAGACTTAGAAACGAAATGAGACTTGGCTCATTGCAAATTTAATGAGCGACAAAACTCGGTGTTGCAGCTTCAAAATAATCCTACTCTTCACTCCAAAGCATATTCAAGAACATTTATGCAAAAATGAATTCTGGGAAATTAAAAAAGTGGCATACTTGCAGACGGCTTCTCTCATTGTTGATTCGAGAGCAACCTCGCAACCCTCGTCACTCCAATTATCATCAACTTCATCCCAAAACTTGCAACTCACAGAGAAGACATCGAGCCTATACTTAATTGGTTGTGCTTGTTTTGTCTGCAAACAAACAAATGTCAAAATTAATAAACTGCTGAAAACTTTGTTAAATGAACCTCTTTTCTTCTGTTGGATCTTTTTTTACAAGGAATATACTTTGTTGGTTAATGGTAGATTGAGAAAAAAAGATACAGAATACTGTTGTACCATATGCTTGAAGCATTGAAATTCAAGTTACAATTAAACCACATAAAAACAATTCTAACTGGAAGGAAGTAAAGCCTAGTTGTGGTAATGGCGTATCTAGGGCATGGCAGGAGGGCAGAAATCCTGTGATAGAGTCCTGGGTTTGGACATTACTCGAAAAATCAAGTCTTTGAAAAAAGCAAACATTTTACGTCATACTAAACGCTTTTTCGTCTGACACTCCTCGGAGCATAAACCGTCAGAATAAGGTTCCGAAAGAACACGATGAAAAACATATACCCAGTTGTGGATCGAAATAGGCCAATCAGAAAAACGCAAGCGCAAGACCGGTATGGTTGACCAATCAGTGCCGCGTGCCTAAAGAAAAATTACCAATGGAGTCCAAGAGAGAAAACGAACTCCTTTTGTCTACACAATGGCGGCTTTTTCGTTTTTATGTAGATCGACTCCAAAACTGCTAGATGGAAGGACGACCGGGCTCTGCCAATTATCCGAAACATGTCGTCATTATAGAGTTTTGCACAATCTGGAGTGTCAGACGAAAAAGCTTTTAGTATGACGTAAAATGTTTGCTTTTTTCAAAGCCATTTTCAAATTCTGTACCGCAAAAAAATTTGTTCAAAAATCAAGTCATTAGTTAATTGTATCCTTACTGACTTCCCTGAAACTTTCATTAAAAGTTGTTCATAAACTTTGTTGAAAGTTGCTCAAAGACAAATAAAAAATGAATACCAGTGAAAACATAAACTCCGCAGCAGGGGTAATAAAAATACAAAATATTGTTGTCATGTGGTTAGAGGGGCGCAAGTTCAGTGATCGCCACTGGCGTTTTCCCCCTGATACGCCCTTTGGTGACGGCTCTCTAGTTAAGCTATAATGAGAGCAGGCATTATTCTTGCGTAGGAAAAAAATCATTAAACTATGGTTTAGGTATTATAGCCCAACGATTGGCGATGGGTCTAAATATGAGCAAAAAGATAATCAGAAAAGGCTTTCAAAGGAACCCAAACTGGTGGAAAATAACTGGAATCGAATTCATCATAATATAAACGATTAAGAAGTACCGATACCTTTTTAGGTACACGTCCTATTGGCTTCATAAAAACACCAACAAACACTTTCGATAAACCTAAAAATAAAAAATAATCTCATTGATTAACGAACAAAACCATAAAACTACTTGCACTTATGACTTTATCTTAATTGGAAATATTCATTAACTTCTCTATTCTTTTTCTAATTGTATTTATTTCTACCTAGCATCCGAAGGTAGTTTTTAGAACACTGAAAAGCTGTGCATATCGAGCAGTGTCTTGGTTCTTCCTCGCAATGGGACCACACCTTGATTTCTACGCCTGGAATTACATAGAGCTGGCGGCTCTCCTCATTCTAGGTGGAAGTTTGGTCCTGTCAGGGACTCGAACAATGGACCCTTGTATTTGAAGTCAGCGACCCTTTACACAGAGCCATCCTTGCACCTATTCACTCGATAGTATTTTTAGAAGCTACAATCAAAGGAGGAAGCAGACTGAAAATGTTTACTCATGTTCATGTACAGCATAAAGCACTTACCCACGTTAGAAGCGAGGTGCAAAGATGCAGCGTTGTGGAAGAACTCGAGGCTTCTGTTGTACAGCCTTTCAGTTGGCTTCTCATTAAAACTGCAATTCAATTTTATGCGTTACAAGAAGGCTCCAGAGCAGATATCAGTTAGAGATCATTGGCACGTTTAAAAAATTTGATCATATTCAACGCAAACTCAGATTTGCAAACAGTTGTTGATCTTCCTCCAAACCTGTAATCTACGGTCTCACCCGTCCTCGTTTCAATCCAATGATAAATTACTGAATAATCCGCTAAGCAGTACTTTGTATACACGCAATTGGGGTTCGTGCTGTGATACGCTTCTGCTCTGGCGCAGCATTAACGCTCTTACCAAGTTTTTCAGGAATCAATTTTCCTGATTCACACCAAGACCTCCTTATAGAAATTTTGTATTTCATCATACTGACCGTGCAAACCTCATTTATCAGCTTTGATTTTCTTAAGTATACCCTCATCATTACCATGAAGTTTACATGATTCTTAACGGTTCCAGCCTAGTGGCGATTTTTGTCATCATTAAAAGAACCAGAATAAAATATAAAATATTTTTTGTTTCAACAAGTTCAGTGTTTTGTTCCTCACTTTTGCCGAAACCTTTCGCCAAACAAGATTTGTAGGTTTGTAGGATTTCTACGTCATTTTGTAAACTTTAAAGTTACCTTACAACTGCTTTTATGGCAACGAGATCACTGTCCCTCCCTTCTTTCTTTTCTTCTATTCTGATGAACGTCCTTGATTTTTTGGACTTTGTCAAATTGAATTCATGAATATTCATCTTTGCCATTGCTATTGTGTGTTCTCCTGTTTCCCTTAACTGTAAAGAAAGCGATTTAGGGATAAAATCTTTTTAACATGTAACCAATAAATAATATTAACTAAGAAAATTTCAAAATCCATCCAGAAGCTTAGATATTTAGTAACTTGAAAGTAATGATACCCAAACACATCACACATGCCGACCTGCAGTGTTATGTTCACCATCACATACAAGTTTAAAAGATGCTACCCTGGCCCTTTTGTTCGTCATACTATGTATAGTAATGATTGTTCTGTTAATATTTCCATTGCCTGCTTTAATTCGCCACTGAAAAACTCTTTTGAATATTTTAATAAAGAAATAATCGCAACTAGCTACACTTGCCAGAGAATGCCGGACTGGAAGTTTAACAATAACGGGTTCAGTTAAATTTGATACTTTGATTGGTGCGCCAGATGCATTCTTGAAGTCAAGACTTGCCACTTTTGTGCCAATCTGCAACGAGAACACGTTTTAACGTAAATATATTTTTTACTTAAGAATACAATAATTAAAAGGTGGCATAGAAAGCAATAAATTTATTTGCATGCATAAGTTGCTCTTATTTCACCACAGCTAGACTATTCTGCCGGCAGAAAAACAGAAACACATCTAAATCGAAAAACCCACTGCCGTCTTTCCAAATTATTGAAGAACTTTAAGGAACATAACAGAGAAGCTTGCTTACTTCTATAACTGTCAATCTGGAAAGCCAGATGTTTGAGAAGAAATTGTATCAAGCCTTCTTTTTACTAAATACGCGCGGTAAGAATCGTACGGTAATAAACTATTGATTGTAACCAACCTTGTACTCTTTTGCTGCCCATACAAATGGATTATTTTCGTAAACACTCATTCTTGAATAGATATTGCCAATGTCCCTTGTTTCATTCACTATCAGCCTTCCCAATTCTGCAGGCAACGTGAAAGAGCAACCGTTGTTCGAAAGAGTTCCATTAACGCCCCTTTGGTGAATTTTCAAGATCGTGGTGATGAAGTCACCCTTGAGAACAGTCATTGGTGCGACGCGTCGTAGCGCCTGAAAGGAGTAGAAGCTGTGTTACTGCGTGAATTTTGCAGCTTCGACATTCGGAGCCTCGACAAGGAGCAAAGACCGCAATTTAGAAGCATGTACTTGAAAACTGCAATATTTTCTAAGAAATATCTACTAATTCATCCGAAAGCCTACAATGCCTACAATGAAAACTTCCCAAAAGATCGCATACGACAGGAAGTTTCTTGCCTTGGTCACTATGAAAGCTAAAGGACTTTTTAAATGCAACTGAAATAATAATATTTGATAATGACTTCAGTCACGAGGTATCATTGCAAGCTGTGTCACAACAAGCATTCTATTTTTTGGTAGGAATGTTACACTTAGTACGCTTTACCTACTCGTCTTTGGAAAGTCAGCTATGCCTTGTACACCATTGGTTAATAGTTTTTATTCAACACATAAGTAGTCTTACTATCTTATAATGAAATATAAAAAAGGGACACCTTGACTACGCTGTCATGAATGCGCATTGTCTCTTTCACCAGTAGTCCAGTGTAGGATAACTTTGATACCTGCTTTCTCCTGCGACTTAAATGTGATTCATTACTTATTACACTAATTACTTGTCCAATTACTTATCAAATAGCATGAAAATTGCTAAGAGGAAATGATTAGAAGTAAAAACTTTCAATGGAAGTCGCTAAAATGACAGTTACTAATACTAGTCTAGATGTTACTATCATTACAAACTTTGAAAGCAAAATTACTGGAAATAACGAAATGCGAGATTAAATGTGAAAATGCAAAATGAATATCACTGTTTGGAAGACGAGGCCTTTAAAAGTAATTTATTAGAAAGCACTGAATGAAAATTACTAACAGAATTATCACATTGAAATGTGAACTGTTCAAAATGAAAGGACTTGCGTAAAAATCAGTTGAATGGGCATCAAAAAGGGAAAAAATGTTGAAAAGAAATTATTAGCAGTGAAAGCCTTACAAAAAATTCACTTCAACAAAAAACTAAATTGAAAATTGTGAGCTTTAATCTATAAATTCGGTTTCAATAGCACATGGCTTTAACAATCTCCTAAATTTTGAAAAAGGTTTCAGGAAAACAGAGCTAAGAATACCTCATTGACGACAAAATGCTTGACACAACTATGAAAATATCCTCTGCGATGTCTCTGGGAAGAACTTTGTTGAATTCCTCATAAAATGATACAATTTTGCTGCTTGCTTTGTTAGAAAATTCCACCGATCTTGAAGAAACCTTGAAAATGAATGAGATATTAAAATAAAACTATAAGAAATGAATAAGATATTAAAATAAATATAGCGATCTTTATACGGTTCAAATCAGTCTCGACCACCGATTTTTCTTTGGTGACAATCGTGTTCCATCCCTATCAGACGAGTTCCACCCCAAGCGCGCGATTGTGCACACGTTTGGTCACGTAAATTACAGCCAACTCTGCCTTGAACGAAAGTCGCATGGAAAAAAATCAAAGACAGAAAAAAAATCATATTTTGACAAAAACTGTTTAAAAACTGACGCTATTTGAACAATGTTCTAGTGTTGGAAATTTTGATCATGGATACAACAAGATATTTAGCTGCATTTGCCATAACATATCCTAAAAACGAATCAAAGGAAACAAGAATATGTGTTTGAAAAAAAAAAATCAAAACTAGACGATCAGTTACCTCTGATGGTTTATACATCAATGCTCTAATCATCCTACTTTGCTGCAAAGCATACGCCTACAACAAAACATGGTTTATTCGATAAAAATACGTACTATCTGAACTGCCACGGTTTGTAGAATACTCAAAAATTTATTAATCAAAAATTGTCATAAAGAATAGAGCAGAAGGTGGCGAATATTTAAGCGGCTGAGAGTTGACATGAATGCGAACAATTAATGTCAACGCAAAGCCAGCCCTTGTGAATCCAAGAAAGAAAAGGGAAAAACAGAAACTATTGAATGCAAACTCAGATGTCTGCCATGTTCTGAATGCGAACAATTAATGTCAACGCAAAGCCAGCCCTTGTGAATCCAAGAAAGAAAAGGGAAAAACAGAAACTATTGAATGCAAACTCAGATGTCTGCCATGTTCTGAATGCGAACAATTAATGTCAACGCAAAGCCAGCCCTTGTGAATCCAAGAAAGAAAAGGGAAAAACAGAAACTATTGAATGCAAACTCAGATGTCTGCCATGTTCTGAATGCGAACAATTAATGTCAACGCAAAGCCAGCCCTTGTGAATCCAAGAAAGAAAAGGGAAAAACAGAAACTATTGAATGCAAACTCAGATGTCTGCCATGTTCTGAATGCGAACAATTAATGTCAACGCAAAGCCAGCCCTTGTGAATCCAAGAAAGAAAAGGGAAAAACAGAAACTATTGAATGCAAACTCAGATGTCTGCCATGTTCTGAATGCGAACAATTAATGTCAACGCAAAGCCAGCCCTTGTGAATCCAAGAAAGAAAAGGGAAAAACAGAAACTATTGAATGCAAACTCAGATGTCTGCCATGTTCTGAATGCGAACAATTAATGTCAACGCAAAGCCAGCCCTTGTGAATCCAAGAAAGAAAAGGGAAAAACAGAAACTATTGAATGCAAACTCAGATGTCTGCCATGTTCTGAATGCGAACAATTAATGTCAACGCAAAGCCAGCCCTTGTGAATCCAAGAAAGAAAAGGGAAAAACAGAAACTATTGAATGCAAACTCAGATGTCTGCCATGTTCTGAATGCGAACAATTAATGTCAACGCAAAGCCAGCCCTTGTGAATCCAAGAAAGAAAAGGGAAAAACAGAAACTATTGAATGCAAACTCAGATGTCTGCCATGTTCTGAATGCGAACAATTAATGTCAACGCAAAGCCAGCCCTTGTGAATCCAAGAAAGAAAAGGGAAAAACAGAAACTATTGAATGCAAACTCAGATGTCTGCCATGTTCTGAATGCGAACAATTAATGTCAACGCAAAGCCAGCCCTTGTGAATCCAAGAAAGAAAAGGGAAAAACAGAAACTAT
The DNA here is from genome assembly GCF_057945365.1 of Rhopilema esculentum. Lineage (NCBI taxonomy): Eukaryota > Metazoa > Cnidaria > Scyphozoa > Rhizostomeae > Rhizostomatidae > Rhopilema > Rhopilema esculentum. Next base: position 15,295,574 of record NC_142830.1, read on the forward strand.
TGAATGCAAACTCAGATGTCTGCCATGTTCTGAATGCGAACAATTAATGTCAACGCAAAGCCAGCCCTTGTGAATCCAAGAAAGAAAAGGGAAAAACAGAAACTATTGAATGCAAACTCAGATGTCTGCCATGTTCTGAATGCGAACAATTAATGTCAACGCAAAGCCAGCCCTTGTGAATCCAAGAAAGAAAAGGGAAAAACAGAAACTATTGAATGCAAACTCAGATGTCTGCCATGTTCTGAATGCGAACAATTAATGTCAACGCAAAGCCAGCCCTTGTGAATCCAAGAAAGAAAAGGGAAAAACAGAAACTATTGAATGCAAACTCAGATGTCTGCCATGTTCTGAATGCGAACAATTAATGTCAACGCAAAGCCAGCCCTTGTGAATCCAAGAAAGAAAAGGGAAAAACAGAAACTATTGAATGCAAACTCAGATGTCTGCCATGTTCTGAATGCGAACAATTAATGTCAACGCAAAGCCAGCCCTTGTGAATCCAAGAAAGAAAAGGGAAAAACAGAAACTATTGAATGCAAACTCAGATGTCTGCCATGTTCTGAATGCGAACAATTAATGTCAACGCAAAGCCAGCCCTTGTGAATCCAAGAAAGAAAAGGGAAAAACAGAAACTATTGAATGCAAACTCAGATGTCTGCCATGTTCTGAATGCGAACAATTAATGTCAACGCAAAGCCAGCCCTTGTGAATCCAAGAAAGAAAAGGGAAAAACAGAAACTATTGAATGCAAACTCAGATGTCTGCCATGTTCTGAATGCGAACAATTAATGTCAACGCAAAGCCAGCCCTTGTGAATCCAAGAAAGAAAAGGGAAAAACAGAAACTATTGAATGCAAACTCAGATGTCTGCCATGTTCTGAATGCGAACAATTAATGTCAACGCAAAGCCAGCCCTTGTGAATCCAAGAAAGAAAAGGGAAAAACAGAAACTATTGAATGCAAACTCAGATGTCTGCCATGTTCTGAATGCGAACAATTAATGTCAACGCAAAGCCAGCCCTTGTGAATCCAAGAAAGAAAAGGGAAAAACAGAAACTATTGAATGCAAACTCAGATGTCTGCCATGTTCTGAATGCGAACAATTAATGTCAACGCAAAGCCAGCCCTTGTGAATCCAAGAAAGAAAAGGGAAAAACAGAAACTATTGAATGCAAACTCAGATGTCTGCCATGTTCTGAATGCGAACAATTAATGTCAACGCAAAGCCAGCCCTTGTGAATCCAAGAAAGAAAAGGGAAAAACAGAAACTATTGAATGCAAACTCAGATGTCTGCCATGTTCTGAATGCGAACAATTAATGTCAACGCAAAGCCAGCCCTTGTGAATCCAAGAAAGAAAAGGGAAAAACAGAAACTATTGAATGCAAACTCAGATGTCTGCCATGTTCTGAATGCGAACAATTAATGTCAACGCAAAGCCAGCCCTTGTGAATCCAAGAAAGAAAAGGGAAAAACAGAAACTATTGAATGCAAACTCAGATGTCTGCCATGTTCTGAATGCGAACAATTAATGTCAACGCAAAGCCAGCCCTTGTGAATCCAAGAAAGAAAAGGGAAAAACAGAAACTATTGAATGCAAACTCAGATGTCTGCCATGTTCTGAATGCGAACAATTAATGTCAACGCAAAGCCAGCCCTTGTGAATCCAAGAAAGAAAAGGGAAAAACAGAAACTATTGAATGCAAACTCAGATGTCTGCCATGTTCTGAATGCGAACAATTAATGTCAACGCAAAGCCAGCCCTTGTGAATCCAAGAAAGAAAAGGGAAAAACAGAAACTATTGAATGCAAACTCAGATGTCTGCCATGTTCTGAATGCGAACAATTAATGTCAACGCAAAGCCAGCCCTTGTGAATCCAAGAAAGAAAAGGGAAAAACAGAAACTATTGAATGCAAACTCAGATGTCTGCCATGTTCTGAATGCGAACAATTAATGTCAACGCAAAGCCAGCCCTTGTGAATCCAAGAAAGAAAAGGGAAAAACAGAAACTATTGAATGCAAACTCAGATGTCTGCCATGTTCTGAATGCGAACAATTAATGTCAACGCAAAGCCAGCCCTTGTGAATCCAAGAAAGAAAAGGGAAAAACAGAAACTATTGAATGCAAACTCAGATGTCTGCCATGTTCTGAATGCGAACAATTAATGTCAACGCAAAGCCAGCCCTTGTGAATCCAAGAAAGAAAAGGGAAAAACAGAAACTATTGAATGCAAACTCGGATGTCTGCCATGTTCTGAATGCGAACAATTAATGTCAACGCAAAGCCAGCCCTTGTGAATCCAAGAAAGAAAAGGGAAAAACAGAAACTATTGAATGCAAACTCAGATGTCTGCCATGTTCTGAATGCGAACAATTAATGTCAACGCAAAGCCAGCCCTTGTGAATCCAAGAAAGAAAAGGGAAAAACAGAAACTATTGAATGCAAACTCGGATGTCTGCCATGTTCTGAATGCGAACAATTAATGTCAACGCAAAGCCAGCCCTTGTGAATCCAAGAAAGAAAAGGGAAAAACAGAAACTATTGAATGCAAACTCAGATGTCTGCCATGTTCTGAATGCGAACAATTAATGTCAACGCAAAGCCAGCCCTTGTGAATCCAAGAAAGAAAAGGGAAAAACAGAAACTATTGAATGCAAACTCAGATGTCTGCCATGTTCTGAATGCGAACAATTAATGTCAACGCAAAGCCAGCCCTTGTGAATCCAAGAAAGAAAAGGGAAAAACAGAAACTATTGAATGCAAACTCAGATGTCTGCCATGTTCTGAATGCGAACAATTAATGTCAACGCAAAGCCAGCCCTTGTGAATCCAAGAAAGAAAAGGGAAAAACAGAAACTATTGAATGCAAACTCAGATGTCTGCCATGTTCTGAATGCGAACAATTAATGTCAACGCAAAGCCAGCCCTTGTGAATCCAAGAAAGAAAAGGGAAAAACAGAAACTATTGAATGCAAACTCAGATGTCTGCCATGTTCTGAATGCGAACAATTAATGTCAACGCAAAGCCAGCCCTTGTGAATCCAAGAAAGAAAAGGGAAAAACAGAAACTATTGAATGCAAACTCAGATGTCTGCCATGTTCTGAATGCGAACAATTAATGTCAACGCAAAGCCAGCCCTTGTGAATCCAAGAAAGAAAAGGGAAAAACAGAAACTATTGAATGCAAACTCAGATGTCTGCCATGTTCTGAATGCGAACAATTAATGTCAACGCAAAGCCAGCCCTTGTGAATCCAAGAAAGAAAAGGGAAAAACAGAAACTATTGAATGCAAACTCAGATGTCTGCCATGTTCTGAATGCGAACAATTAATGTCAACGCAAAGCCAGCCCTTGTGAATCCAAGAAAGAAAAGGGAAAAACAGAAACTATTGAATGCAAACTCAGATGTCTGCCATGTTCTGAATGCGAACAATTAATGTCAACGCAAAGCCAGCCCTTGTGAATCCAAGAAAGAAAAGGGAAAAACAGAAACTATTGAATGCAAACTCAGATGTCTGCCATGTTCTGAATGCGAACAATTAATGTCAACGCAAAGCCAGCCCTTGTGAATCCAAGAAAGAAAAGGGAAAAACAGAAACTATTGAATGCAAACTCAGATGTCTGCCATGTTCTGAATGCGAACAATTAATGTCAACGCAAAGCCAGCCCTTGTGAATCCAAGAAAGAAAAGGGAAAAACAGAAACTATTGAATGCAAACTCAGATGTCTGCCATGTTCTGAATGCGAACAATTAATGTCAACGCAAAGCCAGCCCTTGTGAATCCAAGAAAGAAAAGGGAAAAACAGAAACTATTGAATGCAAACTCAGATGTCTGCCATGTTCTGAATGCGAACAATTAATGTCAACGCAAAGCCAGCCCTTGTGAATCCAAGAAAGAAAAGGGAAAAACAGAAACTATTGAATGCAAACTCAGATGTCTGCCATGTTCTGAATGCGAACAATTAATGTCAACGCAAAGCCAGCCCTTGTGAATCCAAGAAAGAAAAGGGAAAAACAGAAACTATTGAATGCAAACTCAGATGTCTGCCATGTTCTGAATGCGAACAATTAATGTCAACGCAAAGCCAGCCCTTGTGAATCCAAGAAAGAAAAGGGAAAAACAGAAACTATTGAATGCAAACTCAGATGTCTGCCATGTTCTGAATGCGAACAATTAATGTCAACGCAAAGCCAGCCCTTGTGAATCCAAGAAAGAAAAGGGAAAAACAGAAACTATTGAATGCAAACTCAGATGTCTGCCATGTTCTGAATGCGAACAATTAATGTCAACGCAAAGCCAGCCCTTGTGAATCCAAGAAAGAAAAGGGAAAAACAGAAACTATTGAATGCAAACTCAGATGTCTGCCATGTTCTGAATGCGAACAATTAATGTCAACGCAAAGCCAGCCCTTGTGAATCCAAGAAAGAAAAGGGAAAAACAGAAACTATTGAATGCAAACTCAGATGTCTGCCATGTTCTGAATGCGAACAATTAATGTCAACGCAAAGCCAGCCCTTGTGAATCCAAGAAAGAAAAGGGAAAAACAGAAACTATTGAATGCAAACTCAGATGTCTGCCATGTTCTGAATGCGAACAATTAATGTCAACGCAAAGCCAGCCCTTGTGAATCCAAGAAAGAAAAGGGAAAAACAGAAACTATTGAATGCAAACTCAGATGTCTGCCATGTTCTGAATGCGAACAATTAATGTCAACGCAAAGCCAGCCCTTGTGAATCCAAGAAAGAAAAGGGAAAAACAGAAACTATTGAATGCAAACTCAGATGTCTGCCATGTTCTGAATGTGACACAATTAATGTCAACGCAAAGCCAGCCCTTGTGAATCCAAGAAAGAAAAGGGAAAAACAGAAACTATTGAATGCAAACTCAGATGTCTGCCATGTTCTGAATGTGACACAATTAATGTCAACGCAAAGCCAGCCCTTGTGAATCCAAGAAAGAAAAGGGAAAAACAGAAACTATTGAATGCAAACTCAGATGTCTGCCATGTTCTGAATGCGAACAATTAATGTCAACGCAAAGCCAGCCCTTGTGAATCCAAGAAAGAAAAGGGAAAAACAGAAACTATTGAATGCAAACTCAGATGTCTGCCATGTTCTGAATGCGAACAATTAATGTCAACGCAAAGCCAGCCCTTGTGAATCCAAGAAAGAAAAGGGAAAAACAGAAACTATTGAATGCAAACTCAGATGTCTGCCATGTTCTGAATGCGAACAATTAATGTCAACGCAAAGCCAGCCCTTGTGAATCCAAGAAAGAAAAGGGAAAAACAGAAACTATTGAATGCAAACTCAGATGTCTGCCATGTTCTGAATGCGAACAATTAATGTCAACGCAAAGCCAGCCCTTGTGAATCCAAGAAAGAAAAGGGAAAAACAGAAACTATTGAATGCAAACTCAGATGTCTGCCATGTTCTGAATGCGAACAATTAATGTCAACGCAAAGCCAGCCCTTGTGAATCCAAGAAAGAAAAGGGAAAAACAGAAACTATTGAATGCAAACTCAGATGTCTGCCATGTTCTGAATGCGAACAATTAATGTCAACGCAAAGCCAGCCCTTGTGAATCCAAGAAAGAAAAGGGAAAAACAGAAACTATTGAATGCAAACTCAGATGTCTGCCATGTTCTGAATGCGAACAATTAATGTCAACGCAAAGCCAGCCCTTGTGAATCCAAGAAAGAAAAGGGAAAAACAGAAACTATTGAATGCAAACTCAGATGTCTGCCATGTTCTGAATGCGAACAATTAATGTCAACGCAAAGCCAGCCCTTGTGAATCCAAGAAAGAAAAGGGAAAAACAGAAACTATTGAATGCAAACTCAGATGTCTGCCATGTTCTGAATGCGAACAATTAATGTCAACGCAAAGCCAGCCCTTGTGAATCCAAGAAAGAAAAGGGAAAAACAGAAACTATTGAATGCAAACTCAGATGTCTGCCATGTTCTGAATGCGAACAATTAATGTCAACGCAAAGCCAGCCCTTGTGAATCCAAGAAAGAAAAGGGAAAAACAGAAACTATTGAATGCAAACTCAGATGTCTGCCATGTTCTGAATGCGAACAATTAATGTCAACGCAAAGCCAGCCCTTGTGAATCCAAGAAAGAAAAGGGAAAAACAGAAACTATTGAATGCAAACTCAGATGTCTGCCATGTTCTGAATGCGAACAATTAATGTCAACGCAAAGCCAGCCCTTGTGAATCCAAGAAAGAAAAGGGAAAAACAGAAACTATTGAATGCAAACTCAGATGTCTGCCATGTTCTGAATGCGAACAATTAATGTCAACGCAAAGCCAGCCCTTGTGAATCCAAGAAAGAAAAGGGAAAAACAGAAACTATTGAATGCAAACTCAGATGTCTGCCATGTTCTGAATGCGAACAATTAATGTCAACGCAAAGCCAGCCCTTGTGAATCCAAGAAAGAAAAGGGAAAAACAGAAACTATTGAATGCAAACTCAGATGTCTGCCATGTTCTGAATGCGAACAATTAATGTCAACGCAAAGCCAGCCCTTGTGAATCCAAGAAAGAAAAGGGAAAAACAGAAACTATTGAATGCAAACTCAGATGTCTGCCATGTTCTGAATGCGAACAATTAATGTCAACGCAAAGCCAGCCCTTGTGAATCCAAGAAAGAAAAGGGAAAAACAGAAACTATTGAATGCAAACTCAGATGTCTGCCATGTTCTGAATGCGAACAATTAATGTCAACGCAAAGCCAGCCCTTGTGAATCCAAGAAAGAAAAGGGAAAAACAGAAACTATTGAATGCAAACTCAGATGTCTGCCATGTTCTGAATGCGAACAATTAATGTCAACGCAAAGCCAGCCCTTGTGAATCCAAGAAAGAAAAGGGAAAAACAGAAACTATTGAATGCAAACTCGGATGTCTGCCATGTTCTGAATGCGAACAATTAATGTCAACGCAAAGCCAGCCCTTGTGAATCCAAGAAAGAAAAGGGAAAAACAGAAACTATTGAATGCAAACTCAGATGTCTGCCATGTTCTGAATGCGAACAATTAATGTCAACGCAAAGCCAGCCCTTGTGAATCCAAGAAAGAAAAGGGAAAAACAGAAACTATTGAATGCAAACTCAGATGTCTGCCATGTTCTGAATGCGAACAATTAATGTCAACGCAAAGCCAGCCCTTGTGAATCCAAGAAAGAAAAGGGAAAAACAGAAACTATTGAATGCAAACTCGGATGTCTGCCATGTTCTGAATGCGAACAATTAATGTCAACGCAAAGCCAGCCCTTGTGAATCCAAGAAAGAAAAGGGAAAAACAGAAACTATTGAATGCAAACTCAGATGTCTGCCATGTTCTGAATGCGAACAATTAATGTCAACGCAAAGCCAGCCCTTGTGAATCCAAGAAAGAAAAGGGAAAAACAGAAACTATTGAATGCAAACTCAGATGTCTGCCATGTTCTGAATGCGAACAATTAATGTCAACGCAAAGCCAGCCCTTGTGAATCCAAGAAAGAAAAGGGAAAAACAGAAACTATTGAATGCAAACTCAGATGTCTGCCATGTTCTGAATGCGAACAATTAATGTCAACGCAAAGCCAGCCCTTGTGAATCCAAGAAAGAAAAGGGAAAAACAGAAACTATTGAATGCAAACTCAGATGTCTGCCATGTTCTGAATGCGAACAATTAATGTCAACGCAAAGCCAGCCCTTGTGAATCCAAGAAAGAAAAGGGAAAAACAGAAACTATTGAATGCAAACTCAGATGTCTGCCATGTTCTGAATGCGAACAATTAATGTCAACGCAAAGCCAGCCCTTGTGAATCCAAGAAAGAAAAGGGAAAAACAGAAACTATTGAATGCAAACTCAGATGTCTGCCATGTTCTGAATGCGAACAATTAATGTCAACGCAAAGCCAGCCCTTGTGAATCCAAGAAAGAAAAGGGAAAAACAGAAACTATTGAATGCAAACTCAGATGTCTGCCATGTTCTGAATGCGAACAATTAATGTCAACGCAAAGCCAGCCCTTGTGAATCCAAGAAAGAAAAGGGAAAAACAGAAACTATTGAATGCAAACTCAGATGTCTGCCATGTTCTGAATGCGAACAATTAATGTCAACGCAAAGCCAGCCCTTGTGAATCCAAGAAAGAAAAGGGAAAAACAGAAACTATTGAATGCAAACTCAGATGTCTGCCATGTTCTGAATGCGAACAATTAATGTCAACGCAAAGCCAGCCCTTGTGAATCCAAGAAAGAAAAGGGAAAAACAGAAACTATTGAATGCAAACTCAGATGTCTGCCATGTTCTGAATGCGAACAATTAATGTCAACGCAAAGCCAGCCCTTGTGAATCCAAGAAAGAAAAGGGAAAAACAGAAACTATTGAATGCAAACTCAGATGTCTGCCATGTTCTGAATGTGACACAATTAATGTCAACGCAAAGCCAGCCCTTGTGAATCCAAGAAAGAAAAGGGAAAAACAGAAACTATTGAATGCAAACTCAGATGTCTGCCATGTTCTGAATGCGAACAATTAATGTCAACGCAAAGCCAGCCCTTGTGAATCCAAGAAAGAAAAGGGAAAAACAGAAACTATTGAATGCAAACTCAGATGTCTGCCATGTTCTGAATGCGAACAATTAATGTCAACGCAAAGCCAGCCCTTGTGAATCCAAGAAAGAAAAGGGAAAAACAGAAACTATTGAATGCAAACTCAGATGTCTGCCATGTTCTGAATGCGAACAATTAATGTCAACGCAAAGCCAGCCCTTGTGAATCCAAGAAAGAAAAGGGAAAAACAGAAACTATTGAATGCAAACTCAGATGTCTGCCATGTTCTGAATGCGAACAATTAATGTCAACGCAAAGCCAGCCCTTGTGAATCCAAGAAAGAAAAGGGAAAAACAGAAACTATTGAATGCAAACTCAGATGTCTGCCATGTTCTGAATGCGAACAATTAATGTCAACGCAAAGCCAGCCCTTGTGAATCCAAGAAAGAAAAGGGAAAAACAGAAACTATTGAATGCAAACTCAGATGTCTGCCATGTTCTGAATGCGAACAATTAATGTCAACGCAAAGCCAGCCCTTGTGAATCCAAGAAAGAAAAGGGAAAAACAGAAACTATTGAATGCAAACTCAGATGTCTGCCATGTTCTGAATGCGAACAATTAATGTCAACGCAAAGCCAGCCCTTGTGAATCCAAGAAAGAAAAGGGAAAAACAGAAACTATTGAATGCAAACTCAGATGTCTGCCATGTTCTGAATGCGAACAATTAATGTCAACGCAAAGCCAGCCCTTGTGAATCCAAGAAAGAAAAGGGAAAAACAGAAACTATTGAATGCAAACTCAGATGTCTGCCATGTTCTGAATGCGAACAATTAATGTCAACGCAAAGCCAGCCCTTGTGAATCCAAGAAAGAAAAGGGAAAAACAGAAACTATTGAATGCAAACTCAGATGTCTGCCATGTTCTGAATGCGAACAATTAATGTCAACGCAAAGCCAGCCCTTGTGAATCCAAGAAAGAAAAGGGAAAAACAGAAACTATTGAATGCAAACTCAGATGTCTGCCATGTTCTGAATGCGAACAATTAATGTCAACGCAAAGCCAGCCCTTGTGAATCCAAGAAAGAAAAGGGAAAAACAGAAACTATTGAATGCAAACTCAGATGTCTGCCATGTTCTGAATGCGAACAATTAATGTCAACGCAAAGCCAGCCCTTGTGAATCCAAGAAAGAAAAGGGAAAAACAGAAACTATTGAATGCAAACTCAGATGTCTGCCATGTTCTGAATGCGAACAATTAATGTCAACGCAAAGCCAGCCCTTGTGAATCCAAGAAAGAAAAGGGAAAAACAGAAACTATTGAATGCAAACTCAGATGTCTGCCATGTTCTGAATGCGAACAATTAATGTCAACGCAAAGCCAGCCCTTGTGAATCCAAGAAAGAAAAGGGAAAAACAGAAACTATTGAATGCAAACTCAGATGTCTGCCATGTTCTGAATGCGAACAATTAATGTCAACGCAAAGCCAGCCCTTGTGAATCCAAGAAAGAAAAGGGAAAAACAGAAACTATTGAATGCAAACTCAGATGTCTGCCATGTTCTGAATGCGAACAATTAATGTCAACGCAAAGCCAGCCCTTGTGAATCCAAGAAAGAAAAGGGAAAAACAGAAACTATTGAATGCAAACTCAGATGTCTGCCATGTTCTGAATGTGACACAATTAATGTCAACGCAAAGCCAGCCCTTGTGAATCCAAGAAAGAAAAGGGAAAAACAGAAACTATTGAATGCAAACTCAGATGTCTGCCATGTTCTGAATGTGACACAATTAAGGTTACCTCTGTTTGAACAGGAAACTTGCTCAAACTCTCTAACAGCCTCCTTCGCACTTGCAGGCGTAGTTTGTGCTTGGTGCTTCCAGGCATAACAGATAACAACCTACGTGGACATTAAAGTATCAGAAATGCTTATGTTTATAATAACTGCCAAAATTATTTAATCACTAAGAGGGCTTGAGTCTAATTTCCATTTTCCTCATCAGGTTTTCTGAATAAAAACTACTTGTGCTGTGCTCACGCTAAAAATGTTGCTGGTTTAGCTATACATCATACAAGATACTGAAACAAAAATATACGACATTCCTGCTACTTCAATCTATAGTTTTTTCAGTTGGAAATGCTAGGGAAAGGCTAAAAAATCTATAGCTAAGCCCTCATAAGGAAAAGGGAGGAGGGTTTGGAAGAGAGGGGGGAAAGATCAAGGCTGTTTTTAAGGTACACCATAAAAGTAACAATGGTGGAACGGAGTGCTCAAATTGGACCCTGGAAGTTGGAGTTACTGTTCCGAGAAACTTGGCACAGATTGAAGATCGACAAATAGAAATTCTTTACAAGCAAACATATAAAACTATTTTAGAAAATAACCAGGATATCTTGCCTGTTGATAGAGTTAATTGCAGTGGTAATGAAGATCGAGGCGGAAACTTCATCCAATAGATCTTCGTATACTTTCAATGGCGAATCATTGCCAATACTCTGATTGTATCTGAAAAAGAAAACATCATCAATAAAATATTTATCCATAAAGATAACTTAAGAGTGAATCTTGTCTACTTAAATTTGCAGATATCTATTCAAGCAGAAAGGTTCGTGTCCGTGCTCCCAACCTCTGTGAATCCTTGAATGCTGTTGAGATAGACGTTGAATCAAACTTCCAAATCAAAGTTTTTACAATCGAAATTAAGTAAAACTATACGACAAAAACGCTATATAAACTCTGCAGTAAGCTCGAGTATTGTCTCCGAAATTAATTTGTGATTCTTTTAATTCAAACGGATTAACTTTCATACAGAAGCGAAACAAATTAAGAAAAGATTAATAAGTAGAGCAGCAAAAGGAACTACTTACAAATATTCTTCAATAGAGTTGAGTGTATTTTCCAACGGCATCACCGTAACTTGAATTGGGCACAATTTGGTCTTAACACCTTCGGCATCTTCAGCAGAGATTTCTAATTCAACTAAGAAACAAAAACAGTTGAATGCAACTTTAATAATCATCCTAAACGAGTTAAAGTGTTGCATGGTAGGACAGAGGCATAAAGTCTGCATAGAGTCAGATATCACATATTAAGCAATTTATCAAGATGTCGCAGCAACGCTTTCAATTCTGATTACAAGATCAGATACAAAACGGAAGGCCAGAAATGGTATTGCACGTGGAAAAATAAAGACGCGTAAAGAATCTCAATTGAAATTACCCATAGACTTACTTATGTTGTCATTCGATTTTTCACCAGCGGGCAGTGTAAAGTTCAATGTCTCTTTCAAACCATAATATAACCATGTAGGTCTTTGTTGGGAATGTACCTTGTATTGCACAAAAAACTTAAGGGGATGGTGCTTGTCTTTCCAATGCTGACAATGTAGAGTAAACGTGGTTTTCGCTTCCACGCCAGTTTGTGGTGTAACGTGACATGAACCAAGAAAAGGTCCAGTGTTCGTTAAGAAGTAAGACTTTGCTTCTCCTGCAATCCGTTCATGTGCGCCACTTTGCCACACTGCTATAAACTCAACCATATACAGCTGTCCTGGTACTAGGGAACCTTTTGTCAAAATCAACTGCTGTAACCTTGAATGTGTATCGACTTCAGTAGGGTGCATGATTTCACGTATAGTATTGAGTTTTCCCTCCAGTTGCTCCTCTAGGCTTTTGGAAATCAGGTCCCCACTCGTGCCAGTGGTCTTGTCACCATTTTCTGTAGAATTTGTTCCACCAGTTTTGTTCTGGTTTGCCTTCGCTCCCTCCCCGTAGCCGCCGGAGCAGCCACCAACAGTGCCACTTCCTGAACCAGCGCCCCTTCCTCCAGCCACGCCAACAGAGCCTTCACATCCGCGCCCAGATCCTAGTGAATTTGGTCTACCAGAGCCAGTTCCACCTCCAGTGTTGCCACGTCCCGAGCCAGAAGCCTGTGGGAATCCTGATCCTCCACTATTGGAGGTATCATCATCACTTTGAACAGCGCCAGTCCCCGATGAATATGCCAGTCCTGACCTTGGATTCGATGGAAAATTTCCACCTGGCATCGGGCCACCCTGGCCACTTGCAGAACTTTGAAAAGTGACGTTGTTTCTGTCTGTGTTTCTCTTAACTCTTTTTGTAAACCTGGACGCGGCAGGCACCTCGTTATTATCTTTCAAAAACAAATCATCCGTTACAATGTCGTTATCGCTATCAAAATCAAAGTCATCCCAGTTCTCTGTGTGTCCTTGGTCACTTTTTCTTAAAGTTCCTTGCTTTGTCATGATATTCAACTCCTCTAACACCTCCCTGCGTTTTCTAGATATTCTCACAAGAGAAGTAGAATTTATCCTTATGTTATTCAGATCCATTTCACAAATAAGTCTCTGAAAATCCGCTCCTTGCGTCTTTTCCGTTGGTTTCGTTGTTATTGCTTTGGTAACGGTTGTGAGAGGCGTGCTGCTTGTTGTTGGAATTGTTGCTGTTGTTGTGGAATTCGTCTCGTTCAAGTTTCCTTGGCTGTCCCATGCTTTTCCATCGGCTGGAATACACTTGCCGAACAGTCGAAGAAAAACCTTTACTTTTGGAGCCATATATACCTTCCACTTAAAGGCAACAGATGTGTTTTCGCAATCACTGCAGATGCCTGTGAAAGTGATTTGGTTGTGTGGGTTTACATCTGGGTTGTGGCACTCGGGACACTCTATCAGAAGTCTGAAAGAAATCACGCTTTCCTTAGTTTGCTGCTTAAAATCGAAATCGAAATTCAGTAGTTTAATATTTTCGCTGTAATAGAGAAAACAGAATAAACAAAAGATCAATGGAGGGAGCAAACCATAACACCAAGTTTAGGCAGGAATTTGTGCAAGAGGATATGCAATAGTTTGATAATAAAAAGGCAAAATATGGAGACGATCATTAACGATAGAGAGTTAGGTCCTGGTAACAAATTTCTAGTTGACATTTTCAAATGTAACTCAAAAGTCAGTGACATACCTATGCATTTCGCCATTTTCTACTTTCACAAACTGAAAAGCTGTAGCACTCTTGTGGTTATCGTTGCTAGCAGTTACCATAAACGCAAATAATGAAGCGGATGTTTTGAGCATTTTTGGCAAAAACTCGAAGACTGGTCTCGTCCAATTTAACTGTGAAGTTACGTTCGGTTTGAAACAAGGTTCGTGTCGATTGCCGATGATGCTTCGACAGTTCCACAAAAACCTAAAAATTTGAGATTCAGTACAGATACAAAATATGATCATTTATGCAAAGGAAGGTACCAATCATGTAAATAAACTGTTCATGAAGCACTTCCTAACACCCATCAAAGATCAACCACGAACGAAACTACTATCTGAAGTTGCTTGTTCTATGTTTCTGTCCGTAACTTGTATGTCAAGGTTCAGTCATCAAGTGGAGGTCAAAATGAACGCATTCGAGGCTAGCAAATTTAAGCTATTTTCTTTACAAAATTTGAGGTTGGTTAGAAAGAGCTCTGGGCTACTCAATATCTGTTGCAGCTACGAGTTTACCAGATCCACTGAAGCAATATCTATTTTTATGCAATTATAAGCATTGTTAATGCAGGTAATTTTAAAAGCATTTGAGAGCTCAAAATGGGGTATTTAAGAAACTCAACTTTTAGATTATAGATTTGATTGTTTAGCCTATAGAAAGGGGTGCAGGAAAACAAAAGCTGTCTGTATATTGCAAATATTTTCAGTTCTTTGGAGCAACCTTGACATCATCTTTTTCTGTATATTAGCCTAAACTTAACCCTTAAATTAGACATCCATTAGTATTTTCTCTTCAAGATTGTGCTTGCTGGATATGACTCCAAAATCATTTTCCTCATTCAAAAAAGTCATACCTCAGTGGCTCACGCTCGTTATCGTCGGGGTCGAAAGAGTCAGAAGCATCTAAAGTGACATTTTCATGGCTCTTTCTCCCAATGGATACAACATCTCCACCACGAATGACAGCGCGCATTTCTGTTGGCAGAACGTTAATTCTTTTGCTGATTTTTGTAAACACTACGGTTCCTTTCATCTCTACCTACAGAGAAACGAATGCATAGCAATCAGAAGGGTGACAATTAGTAGGGTCACAAAAGAACTGCGATATGGCTAGATATGAAACGTTGAGTGGCGTAATTTGCTACGCAGACAAGAGCATGCACAACGCAAAAATTTGTGTAGATATGACTGCACTGTGTACACATGAGATACACAGCGTCAGAAGCTGCGTCACCGACATCTCTAACAAAAGATTTGTATGTAAAATGTGAAAATATACCACTAGTTGCACGAGATAGGTTCCTGGATTTAGAGTATTTGGAGGCAAAACCAAAGATCTTTGGCTCAATGTTGAAGACAGTGTGCCTAAATGTCGAGCAAGTTTTTCTTCCTTCTTCCCATTCTGCATGCTGAATACCTGAGTGTAATTAGTTAACAGTGTTACCAAGTGCATTCATTGTTTATTGAACAGGCAAAACAAATGATAACTGTAATACAAACAAAAAGTCTTTACAATTTCTTTGGAAGCATACTGTGTTTGGGCATCACACAAATCAATACTAAGACCTGACTTTTTATAGCTAAGACAATTTTGATTCTCCCTGTCATTAGGGGTAGATGAACATTTCCCTCGACTGAGTCAGTTCGTGATAGAAATCACTGCATCTAACGTAATCTTAATTTGCGTAGAATTTAGAATTGCAATCATGAATACAGTGAGTGAGTACTTTTAATGAGACAGTTTATTCGTTGAATTAGAGTTCATAGTAAATGGAGTAGTCCATGTAAAATTTTGCCTTATTTGAACCAAAACATTTGATTCATGAGAGTTTCCACAAAACAAGACTAATCAGTTGCATACCGTCCATCTGTAAAGTGCTATGCTGGAAACTGAACAGCTGACATTTACATCAACATCGATTCTTAGTTCCTGTGCTTTCCTCGTAGTCTGGTATGAAATAAGACAGAAAATGAGCAAATCATCGAAAACGTGCAACTGATTCTAAAATACCGCACTCACTTGGGTTTGGCAGAAAATTCTACAGGGTTCCACCACAGCCGATTCGTTCAAGATCCTTTGAAATGACACGGCATTGAAAACTGGAAATGGGAAAGAACTACTCCACTAGACATATTCAACAATATTTCTATCAAACTACCAGATCCTGATTCGGCAACCGAACTGACAGAATCATTTGGCTATTCATATCGATTTCAAATTTCATAGAAATCTTTGTTAGGAAAACAGCTATGCGGCATCTGCATTGCACATAAGCAAAAATGCAAGAGAGCCGAGGGAGCGCAAGACTGGAGTTGGGATTTTTTGCAGGAAATTGCTTGCAGGAAACAACTTAGATGCTATAAACAGGGGGTTACCAAGCAAAAGTACGTGCATATTGCTAACCTCTTCTAATGGTAGCCTCGAGAAGGACACTTCCGGTTTTTGGCAACGGTATCGCAGAACAAATACGGCAATACTGTCTTCCTTTGAACTGACAGGATTGGCTACTTTCAACTTGACTGTGAAATTCCCCATTCTGCAAGAATGATGAAATATCAAAAACACAATCTAGCATACGCCTTTAAAACTAAAAATGCAAACGTTTTCCTATAATTTGCTGCAGAAATCTTTGTGTTTCTCATATAGCTTCTAGTTTTAGTGTTATGGTTAATAAATATCAAATATAAGAGAATCAACAAAGCGTTACCTCTTGTATTTATGCTGAACAGTGCCGTTAGCAGTGGATAACGTTACATTATCACCAAAGTCCCAGCTGTATGTCATATTTGTTCCATCTGCAACAGATGCACTGAATTCTGTTGTTTCTCCAAATTTGAAAGGTTTATATCGTATTTCCACCTAAGATAAATTGTCCACTCAATATAGGTGCTCCTCGTTTACTTTAGTGAAGCTACTACAAACAAAATCACTTTCGGCAATTCACAGTCAAGTTTTTTGGAAGAACTCGCCTTGAAGCAACTAGTTTTGGATTTGTAAATCCGTGCAGTTGTAAAAAACATTGCTTCTGAACGTAAAAGAGTCTTACCTTGGTTATTTCTTCATAAACACTAACGGTGACGTAGTTGGAATAGATCTTGCTAAGAAAGTTTCCTGCTTGAACTCTTACTTCAAACCTGCCAAAAAAGCAATTATGAATATGACAAATTGCTTTGTGTTCAAATGCGAGCGACATGCTCACCCAGAATATATACTTAAAACATAGTGATAGCAGCCACAGCTACCTTCGGCCTGCATTAATTGGATAAAGCTACTACCTTCAGCCTGCATTTTTTGCTATAGGCTGCACCCTTAAAACAACTATTACAATCTTACTATGGGAAATCATGTTGAATGTAAAAATCCTAACATGGCTGCTAATCTAAAGCGGAAGAAACAATAACATGTTTTTGTGAAAGTTTCAAGGACAGTTGGTGGGTTTTGAAGGCGTTTAGGTGATTTAAAATTGTGAATTAAAAAGTTCTTTTCAGCAGGGGAAAGCACATAATTCCCCTCCTACATTAGAATATGATAAAGAAAGAAGAACCTTAGAATTAAGCAAAACTACCTTCCGGCTTGCTTGTATTTGTAAACAAGGTTTGGAATGGTTCCTTGCACAACCTGACCGTCCCCGAGAATCCATGTATACTGAAGAGAACTGTCGAATAGCACTTGATCTGTAGTCACAGTAGACGTGAAAATGACGGCTGCATTCACTGTCACTTGACTCACTGTTGTTTGAAGTGTAACACCTGAAAGTAAGATGGTAAAGATTATTGACTTCAAGATTTCAGACAAAAATAGGGCGGGTCGCAATGCATTTTGGTAGTTGTGGCAAAGCTGGTAACGCGTAGTTCACAGTAATCTTTTTGTGTCGATCTTTCACTTAATATAAAATGGAAAACT
Organism: Rhopilema esculentum; assembly: GCF_057945365.1. Lineage (NCBI taxonomy): Eukaryota > Metazoa > Cnidaria > Scyphozoa > Rhizostomeae > Rhizostomatidae > Rhopilema > Rhopilema esculentum. The sequence goes on from NC_142830.1 coordinate 15,313,015, forward strand.
TTTGACAACTCTGCAGAACAGACTCTAGTTTTCTTCAAACGTAAAGTGTGATTGCTATGATAGCGGAGGTGGCGAGAAAAACTGTACCATCACTTATTGCTTGGCCTAGCACAAGCAGTGATATCAAAAAGGCCAATGCAGAAAGGTTGTCAAATGAAAGGAGTTGGGCTGTGAATCTGAAGCATTTCTACACGCCAAACCGATCAGTACATTGAAGCGAAATATCGATTTAAGCAAAGAACACTTCGAAAATGCACCATCCATTAAATCGCAACTATCAGAATGTATTACGTGTTTAAAAAAAAGCACCAAGAATCGTTGTTAGGCCTCCTAAATCCTATTTTTCTCTATTTTTTTCAAAACATAATCAATTCTTTAGAAAAACTGACCCATATAAAACCGAGTAGTACAAAACAGAACTTATGACAATGCTAACAGCAATTTTGGGACTTTACTTGATGCAAGTTTTCCAAAAATTATCTTATGGGAGAAAAGTGCCTTTCACTGATCATATCGCAAAGCTTCTCGGGATGTTCTCTAAAAGCTAAATTATCTGCCTCCAGCTCGCTGCGCCTCTGTGGCTAAATAGAGTTTCAAATACAGTTTCCCGTGAAAGGTATATTATGACTTACTGATGATGTCTGGTTCAATGTAAATGTTCTGGCCAGTGCAGTCAGCTTCACTGACATTATTGAACGCGGAAACTTTGAGGCGGTACTGCGGACTGTAATTGGGAAATGTCACATTGATAAAGGGTACCGTTGTGGTCTCTTGTCTGTTGCTAGGGTGCGTCCAGTGAAAATGGGCAAAAGTAAATGTACCAAATGTCTGCAGGTGTACCCTCGTCATTTTGCCAGCTGCGACGAATTTTGTCGTTATACTACACCCCTCAATCTTGCCATCGACCGTTATTTTGTCTAAAAAAATCAGCTCCTTTCTGCTCACGTGATTTACAGCAGTGATGTTAAGAGAGAAGGAGCCTTTCTCATTATACAAATGGGTCTTCCTCGTCAGAGCTAGGCAAGAACAGTTTTTCATAGTGCTCTGGTAATTTCGTTCAACCTCGGCTGCATTTAAAGTGTCACCAAAATTAAAGTGCAAGTTTGCAAAACTTCCAGCATTTACAATGACGTCGACATGAAAATAGCTGGTCCGCATAATCGCGTACTTTCCTTTGTCCGTATGCTTACCGCCATGAATGTTGACGACTTCCAACACGTGAATACCTTCAACTGCAAGGACGGAGGCGCATTCGGCAACCCAGATGTATCCGTTCGATACATTCACACAAACTTTAAACATCCCGTATGAAGCAAACGTAAAGTTTAGTCCATCTGTGAATCGAAGTCTGGTCACCCTTTTACGCACTGACTTTACCATCAAATCATCCACTGTCCAGGTGGCACTCACAACGTTAGCTGCTGCATGATCTGAACTTGAAAAATTGCTTTTTGATACATTAGTTGAATTAGTCAGCCATGCATTAGAGACAAAGTGCGAAGAGTTTCTTGTCGCGGCAAGCTCTGGCCCCGTTAGTGAATGATTGAAAATTATGGGAACAGTGGTATGGAAAATACTGACTATTTCTCCGTGGCCACCGCATTTCAGATGTGACAACTTCGTGCAGCTGAAATAAAAGACTGGCTTTAAACTTAATGTCCCTTCCATTTCACAGCTAAATTACAAACTTAAAGAAGTGAGCACTTAAAAACATACAAGGACCTGAAACCTGACATAACGTGATCAAACAGTCTCACACCACCCAGGCCATGTTCAGCAACTGCAAATTAACTTCAATCAATTTTGCACTAGCACACTAAAGATTATGAGCAAAAGTTGTTGAGGAAAAATAATAAGTAATAATTCTGAATGTATAAAGTCTAACAGAAAAATGGGATGATATTCATAATGAGCTATCGAGAAATTAAACATTTAATTAATTCAGCTCACGCACCTTATGATTTCATTTGCAACAGGGGCCTAGGCACGTGGTACTATTGTATTTATGGACATTATTTTGTGTTTAGAGAATTGCAAAAGAGGCACTTTTCACCATGTTGCTAGCTCATTATGAAAATGCTCAGGATCAAATGTTGCTGGAAATAAATGAGAGGGTGTTTGCCCCTGGCTCTCCGGTTCCAACGTCACTAGTTTGAATCATGCGCAAATGGCGTTCATGCATTCTGACTTATAAACAAACATAGAAAGACAACGTTTCTAATCCGATACTAGGAAGCATCAAAACAAACATGAAACACGTCCAGCATTGATCGTCTTTCAGTTCATAACACAGCATTTGCTTGTGCCCACGTAATCTTTTTATACCCAAGCTTGAAAGTCTGCCAAGTTGCTTTTGGTTGATAAAAAAAGTCACGTCTAAAGGCCTTGACTGGCCAAAAGGCAGCCACCTCCGCACCACAAAGTCTGACACGAGTCCGAGAGCAAGGTGATAATGAGGTATGAATTAACCTCTAGGACTCAGAATAACTGAAAATGATATCACAATATTCACAGAGTGATGTCATTTATGTCATGTACACAAACAAGGAGCAAGAGGGGTAAACACAGTACCTAACCAGGCTTGCCTAATGTCTTAATGAAATAATCACAAAGTGAAAATGAAAAATTCATCCTCAACGAGTGTTTATTTATTAACCTAGAGTTTATACCTCTACCAATATACAATTCCATTTTCTAATTTTGAATGACATTGTTTCTTGAAATAAAAACAAGCGATAAAAATGGCTCCCCCACAGGTTTCTGAAATGGTTGGTTTCGCAAGACTTGACAGCCTACCTTACATTGCACCGCGCCTCGTCGACTTTCTGGTAACTGCGAAGGTCCCCCAGACAGATGCATAGTGAGTCACCTTGCACAGCAGCATACTTTGCGCTATTGGAAATTTGAAAATCGGTTAGTACACAAAATAGTTGCTAATAGTATAAGGGGATAATGCATCATATGTTAGGCTGTTTGTAACGGTCTGTTCTTGTTAAATGACTTCGTCAATTTTGAGTAAGCATTCCATTGAAAATTATTGTTTCCTAATCCAAGACCAACTCCACATGGTAAGTAAAGGCTAATGAAAAAAAAACAGGTAAGGGACCAGGGCCGCAGAGAGAATTTCTGGGCCCTGGGTAAAAACGAAAGAAAAAAGCAAGGCACACCGGAGGCGACCCTTTTAAGGGGTGCGAGGAAAATTTTTGAGACGATGGTTGCTAAAATTGCGGCTATTTTAGTTGCTGAAATTGCGACTGTGGCTATTACTCCTTTAGTCTTCTCAATATTGTTTAAATATGACTGGTATTCTATCGTCATAATGCATGCATATTTCTTAACTATAAAATATGCAATTCTTTACATGTAAAAAATCTTAGGAAGTGAAAAACGTTCAAATACTAAATTTGATCAAAACGGACATGATGCACCAAATAGATTTTCACTATTCAGATAATTTGAAAAACTTTACATCTAGCAATCAGAATGCAACCTTTAATGTCAATAAAAAACTAGTTGATTTTGGAAGAAGCCTGTTTAGACGAGGGGCTAGATGTCCCAAAAAATTGAAGATCAAGAGAAAGCAGTCAAGTTTATCTCTATCTTGAAGTGAAAACCAGGAAAAGGTCTTTGGTAAAATTCAAGATAATGTCGACATTGTTATTATTGATAGTGTTACAGCAAAGATGATTAGGCAATCCATGTGAATTGTTGAGATATGGGAGGGGTTCAGTATTCTTTGATTACACACAAGATTGAAGAAAGATGACCTAGCAAAAATAAGCAAAATTCTGCGCAGCAAAAAAGGATGACATATCTCCTAACATCACCGGGAAGTCACTTTTTCTAAGGAGCATCAACCATTGCAGCTGTTGAACAAGCTTAAGCATTTGAATTTGCAACGCTTATTTTCCAATGTTTTCATTGCATTAAGGTTGTTTCTGACTTTGCTTGCTAGTGTTGCATCAGTAGAAGTATCGTTCAAATTGTCTAAAGAAACTGAAATTTCCGAAAATTTTTGCTATAGCTCCAAAATTGACCGATATAAATTGTTTTGTTAACCAACTAGAAAATTACCTAAAGCTACTAGCTCTGTTTGACAAACATAATGGGGTTTTAATACTGTTGCTGATTCTACCTTTTTTCATTTAGAGGTTTTTTTCTTTTTCTTCTTCTATTATTGACAAGTTTTGATAATGGAGACGCTGAATTGCTAATTATTAATTGTTTATCAACTGCACTGCTCACAAAGTTATTATCTATGGGCCCCTAAAGTCATGGGCCCCCGGGTCAGTGATCCCCTTGACCCCCCTGACCCCCCTCTCCTCAGCATTGTAAGGGACCATCATCATTCTTACAATATCAACCTTCCAAATTCAAATTACATTTTTTCTTACCCTTTCCTTGTGCATTGATAAGTACAGTGATTGGGACCATCCACGGGCTCCTCCACACGAGTAACGTTTTCTAAAGACGTTTTTTCGTAGCAACCAGCGATCCACTCTTGTCTTCTCACGCTTGTTCCTATGCAGAAGAGATTTTTATTCGCAAAGACAACAATTCGGGTTGGCTTTCTTATTGAGCTTTCTTATTGGTGAAAACGATGCAAATTGCAAAGGACGATTGCGTTGCAATACAGAAGATCGCCGCCTTTACTTTAATATCTAACTATTGTTTACGAATAAGTGACCAGAAAGTATATATTAACTAAATCAAGATAAAAACTTTACAAAAGATGCAGCTATTAGAATTATTTGAAGCCTTCTGGCAACTTGGACCGTTTCTTCTGGCTTCATATCTAATATCCATCATCATCATCATCATCATCATCATAATCATAATCATAATCATAATCATCATCATCATCATCATCATCATCATCATCAACATCATCATCATCATCATCATCATCATCAAAAATACATTTAACGACCCATGGCGGCTCGATAAAAATGTCTACACATCTATTAACTATGTTATCAGGCAAGCTATTTCAAATGGGTATGATCGAAAAGAAGAATGTAAATTTAACAGCTTCAACTCTTCCAAATTTTAGCATAATCTATTTTGAGTGTGTCTCTCTTGTCGTTCTAAAAGCTTCAATTGGAAAATAATCAAGGGGTTTCAAAGCACTTTTGTAAACATTTTATGAACGTATTTTAACTGAAATAATGATCTACGCGATTCGAGTGAGTCCCATTTTAAATGTAACATTAATTCTGTTACACTTGACCGCTGACGATAATCATCCATTACAAAACGGACTCCATGTCTTTGTAAGATTTCAACTCTATACTTAAATTCAGCTGTGTGCGGGGACCAAACCTCATAAGCATATTCTAAATGGGGTCACACAAGTCCAAGCATCAAACCCCCACGCCCTCCCCCCGAGTTGGCTCTCGACGGAACTAGTTCAAAACCGTTAGCTTGTCAAAGGATGTTGTGAATAGCATTCAAAGAAATGCAACATTCTTCTTGGTATGCAATAATCCCGGGGGGGGGGGGGGGGCACTTGACTAAGAAAGTGACGGGGCTGTATGGAAAAGCCTTTTGCATACTAACCCTGTCCCAAAAACGTATGCCAGTCAATTTGAACTTGCGTTATTGTTTACACGACGGAGGAAAAGTAAAGAACAAAACGAAGAAAACATATACAGGAGTAAATTTATGGCAATGTAATAAAGCCTGATTGGTAACATCTGATCGGATGAAGAAAAACCATGTAGACTTCAGGGAAACGTGCAAGACGTAACTTGTTTGAGTGATAAACACCGAATTTTAGACAAAATACTCCTGTTTGCCACAGCTTCTTTGTAAAACCTGATATAGGGATTCTCGAGTTTTGACAACCGAGAGTCTTTCAAAAATTGCAGTTTTTTAACTTAAGTACTTTTAGCGGGTAGAACTAAGAAAATTTCCCGAAATTAACTTTAGTATGATGTTTATTTTAAGGGAATTTTTACTATGAATCGTAAATTGTAACTTATTACTGACCTCAACGGTGATTCTTGATTTAAAGGCAAAAAGTAGGCTACATCACTTCTTTTCTGTGGCTACATGTTAACGGTTTTTCTGAATAAAAACAATGGCTGTTTAAAAACTTTTGTCGTGCCGTCGTGTTTTTCTTCCTAAATTAGGGTGTTCAGTTGCTAATTTCTCTTTCAAAACTTTATTTAGAGAGTTGGACAAATATAATTATCCAATTATGATTAATTAATTGCTTTGGAATACAGAAGGAGGAAACAATTGTTGAGCAATTTAAACAGAAATCACCGGCGGAGCAGTTCAGCATGGAACTAAAATGCGGACCAGCCCCTGGATTGGAAAGAGTGCTACCGGATCATCGATTATTGACCCAGAAAATTACTCCGCGTGGAGCTACTGCTTATTGCTGTTTTATATACAGAACCAGTTAACAAAATAAAGAGGTTACTTTAGAATTAAAATCTCAGTGATACATTTGAAAAACCAAGGAGAAGTGGCAGCGCCTTCAATTTTAGTTAAAATCACATCATACATGAAAATTCATGCTTATTTGAAATTTTGATTACAATAGGCTATACGAACAGAGAAAAGCTTGCTGGAACATTTATTTGTCTATTGTGATCAATACATTTCTTAGCCACACTACCAAAAACACAGATGTATGATGACTTTATGTCTGAATGAGCCTAAAGTCAAAACTCGAGAATCCCTATATCAGGTTTTACAAAGAAGCTGTGACAAACAGGAGTATTTTGTCTAAAATTCGGTGTTTATCACTCAAAAAAGTTACGTCGTGCACGTTTTCCTGAAGTCTACATGGTTTTTCTTCATCAGATCAAATGTTACCAATCAGGCTTAATTGTAGTTTTCCCTGGTTGTGTTTGTATCTTCTTCAATTCTTATTATTCACTTGTGGTCATTTATCTTTTGTTTTTGTTTAAGCTAGGAAGGGTGTCTTTAAAACATTTTCTTGAAAAGGAAATTTCAGCCATTTTAAATTCACAAATATCACAAAATAACACTTAAGTTTGCTAGAGCAGTTTACATCAAAACCTCCTCTCTCAATGGCAGTATGACCCCAGCCGCTGGTCACACAATTTCAGTTTTCACCGACATTCAAAACTTTCAATCATACCAAATGAATATCAAAATGTTTGATGGGGTCCGCTAAAAATGAGTTCCGGTTTTTATCACCTTCACTGGGCTTCGCAGATAGGATAATCTGATCAAAACTCAAAAGCTTCCCAATCTTTACCACTATTTTCAAACATGTCTTGACGGCTTGAAAACAGCTACCAGAGAAAAAGAAGGGCTATGGAAAGAGATACCATGCCAAGATTGGCAACAACGAGATGATTTTGAAAAGAACGAAGCTTTGACCGAACATTACCCTGCCAATTAAAGCCGTGCTAATAGGCCTGAAAATATACACGATATTACAAAATCATTAATAAAAAAGAAAGGAGAATAACAAAGGACCTACCGATTACACCAGTTAGTACCACAAATGCAAAGAATAAAGTGTTCTTCATTTCGAAATCCAGTTATTTCGCTTTAGCATCATTTCCATTGCTGTCTCTCCGTCGCCGATTGAATTTTTCACCCTCGCAGTGTCAGTCAGCCAAACGATTCAAGTATCATGTTCCGATGTCATTTAATCAATCACATAAAACAATGAGCGACAGAACTGCTTCCGAATTGGCACTGAGCCTAAAGTCAATACAGCCAAAGTTCTTATGTTTACAAACAAACGCAGAAACTTGGGATTTCAGATGTTTTTCAATCAAAATCAATTTCGTTTTATCAAACAACAACCTTACAAGATATATGCTTAAGATCTATTTTCAACACATCTATGTCATAAACATTAAGAAGTAAGAAATTACCAAAGAATGTTTTTGAACCTAAAAGGTTATCGAGCCCAGTGCCCTATTACATACGCTTGTGTTGCACATATAATCATTAATGTTATTCCACAATTTGAATTTCACAAAATTATGAACAACTGTGACAAAACAAAGAAGCAAGAAAAAATAGAAAAATTTCATAAGAGGGAAAAAAGGGGAGACACGGCAGCTTTCGATGGGAGGATATGAGAAATAAAGTATGGGCAGATTTG